>NC_134174.1:37500198-37816561 GCF_964188355.1 Buteo buteo
TTTACCTCATCCAGCTTGCACAGTTTAGCTCAGGACTAGCGTCCATGCCTTGATGAAATAAAGATGCAGGTGAAAATGAGACAGCCACCTTTCAGGTATAACTAAGGGAGTCACAGTGGATTGGTGGAAGACAGCCAGAGGTAGCTGTACTCCTCCAAGAAAAGGGACTGAATCAGTGAGTTAATTTCAACCATCACATTTCAGCAACAGCCTGGTCAGCTTTTCCTACCATCTGTATTTTGAATGCAGACTTTCCCATCCTTACCTATAATTTCATCACCTCAAGACTGAGGTTGTTAACAGCACATCCCACATGGGACTCCATCTGAGAATCATCGAATGACTGAAGCAGAGTTAGATAACTCACTGCCATGTGCTGACGTCAGTGCTCAAGTAACAGCTCTGACTGCACTCAACTAGCAGCTAAAGTTGAAGGTGCTGAACAAGATCTGTACTGCCTTACATAGCAAAAGCCCATTCTTCAAAAGAAATCATTTTGGTCCCTCTGCCATGTTCCTATGACTGTGGTGAGCCAAGACAAGCAAGCTGAATGCTGCTTCCACACCCACCACACATCTACCTGCCCATGTGGACTGGGCACCCTTCAGAACTGGCCTCTTGCCCTAGGGAATTTCTGGTTGAACTGCAGAAGACAACGATATATTAAGGCTTTGGAAAAAGGAAGTTTGCATTTTCAGAATAAAAGAAAGAGAAACTCCTTTCTACCTAAGTTCTTGCTGGTTGAATTCTTACTGAAATGATTACTACCATAGTGCTGAGAGTTCATTGTATTATTAATGATTTCTCAGAGCTTCACACAGGTGTTTCATTTTAAATTTAAAATAAATGAGTGCCTTAAACTATGCCTGCTGCTAACATCCAATTTAGATGCATGCTAACACATTCTTTTGGGGGTTTTATCAAAATATAAAATTCCTGGTAACCCAAATTTGATATTTTATGCAGAACTATTTCAAGAAAATCTTGCAGTAATGCAACTGGTTCATCTGCTCCCTTCCTGGTAAATACCAAGCCCTTTTTATAAATAGAGACATTTTGAATGGAAGGCTGAGGAGCTACAGTGCAACAGTGCCATCCCCTGTCTGCAAAAGTCATCGTCTCTCTCTCAAAAGCCAAGGACTAAAACGCTCCACGAGTGCCTGCTGTATCTAGATGGAAGGTTACCGGAGAACAGCAACATGAGTGCCATGTGCATTGCATCATAGTAATGCTGCTGGGGAATTTCACTGTACAAGCTAAGTTCTGAAAGAATTTTCTTCCTAGCTAGCACCATCAACTTTGTGTCAAAATAAATTGCACGAGATTCCACAAATTCTACTTTTAAACTCAGTTTTCAGGATATTATCCAGCATGCAGTCTCAGTGAGGGAAAGTAATTTACATCTTTTTGTAGTAAGCAGAAAGGAGGAAATTCCTACACATTTCTAGACATCCCTGAAGAAAATCTGTTCATCTATACTGCTACTTTGCATGTCCACTCCTGTTTCTACTGGAAGCAAGGAGCACTTATTTTTAAATGTCTGTCCAAGCACTGTACCAGCTATAACACTTCACAGCTCAACATACATAGTTTAAAAACCAAATTAGAATGGAATATTGCAACATAAACCAGAGTCCAAAGAAATTTAGGAGTGGGCAGTCAGAGGTATGCCCAAAGGTATTTCTCCCCAGAATTTTGGATGCTGTTGCATACCCAGTTAGTATTTTTCATTTACAGGACTCCCAGAGGGACTTCCATGGGTTAAGGGCACAGGCAGGACACATTTGCTCTGACCCCTTCTTTTTTGTCTATTTTAGATGCTAACTTTCATCCTTTCCACAGTAATAGGACAAGAACAAGAAGAACCTGAAATTAAGCAACAAGCTGACCATGAAATTAGTCATGCACAGTTACCAATTCCCTGCACTTGGCAGTAGAAATTCAAGCTAATCATTCTTTGCTAGACTTAGGAACAACTTAAGTGCCACCTACAAATGTGTCCTTCTCTGAAGATTAAAAAAAAATTAAATAAAAATAATAATTAAAAAATCCTATGCTGATATCCATGTTTACAAGGAGGAAAAAAAAAACCAAACACCCCTCCAAAACTGCAAAACAATATCCATGCCACACAACTACTATATTGCACTATTAGTGCTGATTTCCTAAACATATCTCAGTTAAGTGCAAGTAAAGCCAGAGCCATTTGCATAACTTCCTCCAATCTTCTCTTCCAGTATAATACTAAGTCAGTCCTGCAAACCAAGAGCAGGCCTACCTTCTAAAGAGAGGGAAGCCTTTTATATCTCACATGCTATCAATCCTCTAGTACAGGCTACCATATGATTACTTTAAGGGACGGTTTAAATCCTAGATCTCAGAAATTGTTTACCCTGATTACCCTGTTTCAATCAACAGAGTTCAAAACAATCTTTAAAGCAGCTGCAAGACTGTTTTGTTGTGGTTTTCATATCACCTTTAATATGGTCACTTCCACTGAATAAGTACAGGGTACTACAGCCTTTTGAACCACTGGAGTCCAAAGTGTTGTCTCTTTGAGTTAGTCTCTTGGGAAACTAGTGCTGCAACATAACTGCAGATTTTGCAGTTCTTATGCAGCTGCCCTGTAATTCCCTTGCTTCATTAGGAATAAATGAAATGTTAATAACCTGCTTCTCCCTTGGCTTATCTACACCCACACTGCCCCTCCTCATGGGGACCAGTGATGGGACTTCACTGGGGCCTGGTCATCCCACGCCAAGTCACACATGTCCTTTTCATGTTTCTTCAGGACAACAGAAGAAAAGCATACCAGGAAAAGTAAAAAAGAAACCTTACTCTTCATCCACTGCTGTCCCTAGAATACTTCCAAGAAACCTCAGCTGTTTTCTTTGTGATTATGGGTCCTTGTAGTAAAATGATCTTCTAGATAACCAGCCAGGATGCCAGGTTCAACTTGCTATTAATGCTCCAATTTCAATCTGCAGCTAGTATTAGCTCAAAGCTCATAAAGCAACTCCATGAGGGATGTGATAAAAATGACAGACACATTGCCTGAAATATTTTATTTCTTATTTTCATAAGCCTGAAATATTTTATTAGAATCCTATCTATATGAGAAGCAGCATCTGATAGCTATCTAATATCTGAGCTTGCATTAAGCAAGTCAGCTTCCACTTTGTTGGGAACAGGTTATTATAATCAAAACTAACAGCTAGAGCTGTTGCACAAAAGAAGTGAGGGGGGACATGGGACAAAAAAAAACCCAAATCTAACCTCTAGAGTTAATTGCCAGTTAGCATATAGTAGTTAACTTTACCTTAGAGATAACTGGTAATCTCTACGTTTTGTAAAGGCTGATGTGACCTCTTCCTCCTTGAACATTTTGCAATTACCTTGAGTTAAATATCTTTATCTAACAACTGGTTTTAATTGCTGTAAAAGCTCACAGGAGCAAGTGGCTTTGTGGAAAGTCTCAGACTAGCAAGAATTTAAGATCACCCTACTCAAATAAACAGAGATCAATGACCAGTCATATACAAGCAAGAAAACTACAGACAAACTGATATGACTGAGAATAAGCTATGCCACCTACCCCAAAGAGGCAGGTTCATCAGTTATAATTTAATGAAGAAATACTGCTATGGGAGTCACCAGGTGGTGCTGTTAAAAATGCTCATTTTACTAGAGAAATTACATCCGTTCTTTGAAGAGATACTGACTTGTTAAGCTCCCTCTCTGTTTTAGATAAAATCTTGGAGCAGGATTATACTAGGAAGAAGTAGCAGTAGTTCTACCAAAATTCCTGAGAAAGGCTTCCTAATGTCATGCTTCTGAGCACCCCTACTCCTAGACTGAAATTATAGGAAGCCTTGTTTACATTATACTAAGAAAATAAACAGATTTTTCTTCTGACATACAGAAAATTGACTTAGGCAGCCCAAGCTGCAGGATACAACTGAGGAACAAGATGAAGTCCAAGCTATGTCTTGGACCCAAGAAACAGCACACTATTTCCACCAGGTTCACAGGATTACCTGGTTAGTTCTGAGGCTTTCTTCCTCATGTGGGGTTCCTTTGCAGAATATACAAACTTGGTGGTTATTACACAGAAGAGAGACCATTTCTTGAGATATGGGATAAGAATTTTTTCCCTTACAAAAGGCCTTTACTTTTTCAGATCGGACCACAAGCAGCCTAATCATCATCTCCACTGAAGAAAACACAAAATTGAGGCTTACATGGAACTACAGCTTTTCTTAGTTCAATATTGTGAGTCATGGTGTGCCTAAAAAAATTACCCTAGTAGCTGGCAAAGGCATGGAAGGCCTTTATCTCTGTCCAATTAGGATACTTTGAAATAACTTTTTCCGAAGCAACTGATTTTCTTTCTACTCTCTAGAAATAGAGCCTCAAACAACTGGAGTGGTACAAAAGTGACATTTGGATCCAGGATCATAGAAATTCTTCTTTTGTATCTTCTGTGGTTAATTTAATGTACATGACACCACTAAAAAGAAAAAATCCTAAAGAATTCCACCACCTTAGCAAACTGGAGAAATGTTTCAGCAGAGAAAAGTAAAATGCAGAACCTCTCCCAGCAGATCCCCTCTTATATATTCATTGCTGCTATTTGAAAAGTGAAGAAAAGTATTTCCTAAAGAAACATTCATATGAATTTTATACGGGCAATTCATTTCCACGCTCAGTTGATTCTGGGTAGAATACTGTTATTTTTGTGCTGGGTAGAACAAGGTCTACTTTAAGCCAGTTTTCTTGCTGGCAGAGAACTTTGCCTTCAAAAGATGTGAAGATAAAGCCAGCAAGAAGGAAGAGTAAAATATCCTATGAGTGTAGCATGTGCCTCTCTATGTTCTGCCTTTAAAACACTTGTATTGTGCTAGCAGCCATGGATTCTGTTCCAGAAGATAGAAATTAAAGAGTTCTTACCCCAGAATCTACTAGCAGCATTAAAAAATAAACAAATAAATAAAAGCCTGTTCTCTGCTACCAGGAATTTTGTAAATTTTTTTAAAAGTGCATCACAGAATAAGCCAATTTCAGATTCAATTAGCAACACCAACTCCCTCACAGCAGTCATATTACTCGCACGTAAAGTGCCACAGGATCTTTTAAGGCTTCACATGAAAGGTCAAGTATTTAACTGCACATTCGCTAGATATGAATGTGCAGTATAAAAACATACCAAAAAAAATTGCAGTCCTCCTCACCCAGCATCCAAAGCCTTTTGTTAACCTGTAACATCACAACATTTCAAGTCTGGCATCTGTTGGCCCCAACTGGAAATATTTACAGATCCTGAAAAACGTTGTGTTTGCAAGAACACCCATTTTGTATCATTAAAGATACTAGCACAGAGTTACATCTGTGCTTATGCTGTCTCAGCCAGGCTTCCAACAAGCATCACCTTTCTGCCTTGGCCAGTGGCACTGTCATTCACCATTTTATGCCAACAACAGGAGTCTGGGTCTACTTCAGACTTAGGAAACTCCAGATGAGCCTAAAAGCCCTCTGGTTTGGAGGGAAAGATTTTTTATTTAATTTTATTTTATTTTAAATTTGATTACAACTAGGCAAGGGAACAAAGACGAAAAAAAGCAACTAATTTATTTCCTAAGGTTTTGGGTTACTTTTTTTTTTTTTTAAACCCTACACAACTCCCTGCCTTGCTACATGTAGTCTCCCCCACCTGCTCCTACTCACAATTAATGTGCTTCACAGTTTGCTGCTTGCACTTCTCAGCAAGTCGTGGTTTTGCTTTAAACCTCTGCTGACTCACCTCTCTGCAGTCTCTCTCTCATGCCAACAGCAGCTCTCTTCTTTCCAGTTAACCTCATTCGGGCCAATTTCAACATAGCTACATGCTCAGACTTTAAGAAGTCAGACTGCTAAGCACAACTAAACAACAGGTGTCATTAAAACCATACCTGAATTAGCAGATCCAAACAACAAGTGTAGTTAAAACCACACCTGAATTAATGCCTCCAGCAATAACTGCTTCAGAAAATAGTAGGTCATCTTCATTTTTATGTTATGCCAAAGCAAACTTACAGCCCACTACTTCAGTGATTTTTAAAGGAAGAAAAGATCTATAGACAACAAACACAACACTAAATCATAAGAATTAATTTCCAAGTGATCAGTGGGAAGTTAGAACAACAGTTTCCATAGAGAAAAGTGCTTGGGAAGACAAGTCCTTTACAAAATCTTTTCTAGCAGGTCAATTTTAAGAACAAAGTCTTGTGAGAGCCTTCTGCAGGAACAACTGTTGTCCTACCTCCTACCTGACAATAAATAACTTCAGATAGCAGTAAAAGAGCCTAAGGGTCCAATACTGAAGATCCCCAGATCCTGAAAATAAAAAAAGGAGGTTGCTCTCTTCTTGGCTGAAAAAATCCAAGCCATAAATGGAACACAATAACCTAGCCCCCAACTAGGGGCTGTCCCTAACTGGGGAGCTGTAAGTCTTTTCCAGTGGTTATATTCTATAAGAAAGCAAGAACAGCCCTTTATGGCAAAGTAGTGAAGCAGCACATTGTTCTGCTTTTACTCTTTACAGTCCCAGGTCACTGCCAAATCACTTTCTCAGGAGTGCAAACAGCCTAGACTTCTGACTACGCTGGAATAACAGGGGTAATTAAGTGCCTCGGTATCATCCCATACTTTCAGACCCTTATATGGTCCACAGAATAAAGTCAAAGCCACTAAACTTTACAAGAGGTGTGATGTGGAAATACTTTAAAAGTACACATCACATATGTATGAATTTCTATGTTCATGTCATGTTAAATAGATGTTTAAGTCCAGATACATATAATTGCTAATTAAAATGCCCCCCCGCCCCCCAGCTGGGGAAAAAAAAAAAGAATCCAAGCACTAGCCAAACCACAAAGGCTACCATCCCTCTCCATCCTAAGGGAAAGCACATCCCACAAGCTCTGTAACCTAGAATGCTGATTTCAATACTACTCTTGAGGATAATGAATAGCATAAAGCACTTAAATACCGTTTGAAGCCTTCATTTGTAACACTTACCATAAAGTGTAGTACATAGTGTTGTATAGCACTGTTTTCCTTCCATTTTAAACAAAATGAATCCCCAAGCTTCTCTTTAGAGGCTCTCAATGCAATTATCAATCACGCTTACATGCACATCAGTTTCAAAGCTGTCATTACACGTGCCAATTTCAAGTATTGATCTAACACTTCATATAGCCTACTCTGGCATTTAGCTCAGTTTTCAGTCCTTGTGTTATTTCCTGGAAACTGAGTGAAGAATAACTCCTTGCTACAACTTTAGAGCACATAACATAGGATCCAATATTTAAACTCACATGGCAATAATAACAAAAGCCCTCTTAAACTTTCTTTGTGGTGGTAGAGCCACCTTCAGATGCTGGTAGTCCTGAGTGTAACTGCAGCTCTGTATTTTTCTCTCAAACCACACTATGAAGAAATACAGAGTCACTCCATGTTCTCCATCCACCTATCTTTTCCGTAGCTCTCCAAAACATATTAGTATGCAGTTTAAGTATTGATTCTGCAAGGTTTGTGAAATTCATGTTACTTCAGGCAATGGGGGAAGGGGGGGAACAAACCCCAAAAAACAGAAAACGAGGCAATTATCACTGTTTCCTTCTCCCTCCCTTCAAACAAACCCTCAAAATGAATAGTCCGAAAGAAAAAAACCTCAAGAAGTATTTCGTAAAACCAAAAATCTTCTTGCCAAGCTGTGAATATCTATCCATAACACACTCCTCAAAGAAGCTCCTGAAGGGCAGGGGGGAATAGAGAAACAAGAACCCTGGAGAAAGAATGGATTCAAACAGAAGACAGAAGATTAATTTGACCAAGAGTGTTAAGAAGCAATTCAGAATCAATCCTCTCTACCTGCTCCCCTAAAATATAAGAGAGAAGGTCAGAGTGACAAACTTGAAAATTAAAAAGGGGGGTGCGTGTCAGGCTTCCTGATATTATGACTGCTTCCTAAATTCTCCTCAACTCAAAATCCTTCTTGTGCCATAGGAGTCCTTTAAGGCAAACACTCAGCAAGGCACACATGCATTTAAATTAACACGGGGGGGGGGGGGGGGGGGGGCGAAGCAGTTGTCAGCATCAAACATACTGTTTGTGAATCTATCATAGAGTAAGCCTCCTGACATCAGCTTCTTGATTTAGGAATATGAAGCTCAAGGAATAGGAGGGAGTGTCTGTTTCCTAAGCAGTTTGAATCAAGAGATTAGATACAATGAGTCACAAAACACACTTAGTCTTTTCTTTCAGATAAACTTAACTCCAAATAGTCTCTCTGTCTGTACAAAAAGATTCAACACACTGTCGTGTTGTCTTCTAACACCAGAGAAACATGTTGTGACTGAATCTTTACCACAAGAAGTTGACAGGTATTAAGTTTGACTTCTCCAGAAGACACAAAATAAATTGTCAGGGTACACTGCAGAACTCAAGCGTAACAAACAAAAAAAGTTTAAGAAAAACAAACAAACAAACCCAAATTTACCCAAAGTCAGATGATCGCAACCTGAATACTCATGTGGTTTTCTACTCCACAGGAAAAAAAAAGAATAAAAATGGCACATCGATACTGGTACATATACAATAGGTTCATTTCCATGCAACTTATTTTATGCCTCAATTATGATACCAACAAGTGTTCACATCAGAGCAACTCCACTCATGTTGAAAACACTGTTAAACACTTCTTGCATACCTGCAGCATTTATCCTGTCACTTAAGAAACCACCTTTGCTAAGGAGTTTTTATCATGACTTCTGCATAGATCTAACGAAGTTACTGAAATTGAGCACTCTTTTCTACCAGTAAATGCAAAACCACAATTGAGTTTCCAAGCAACAATTCTGCTATTGAGACTCACAGATGCTAGAGCAGGAGGGAGAAATTGCAAGATTCAACAGATGGTAATAGAAACCCCCTACTTAACCAGCCATAAACTGTATTTGTTTCTGTAAAGGTAAAGCAGAACTGAAGCTCTATTTTACATATCATCCAAGAATCTGTTTGTTTGGGGTTTGCTTGTTGGTTTGTTTTTACCTTCTGGAGGTGTACTTTAGTGTACTGCAGAGGTGCCAGACTGACATGCCCCTAAACCAATGCCCTTTTTGTTTGTGGGACAGCCTTCACCTGGACAGAAGTAACACTAGCTCCCTGACATGGCCTACCTTAACAAAGGAACTCAGCTAAAAGGTATGGGATACTCCAGCATCCAAATCAAGCTTTTCTGGTATACTCATGGGCTGGCTGCATGATCTCTCCGAGATCCATCTCTCTGCAAAGTCTTTTAAACTCTTCTTTTCCACTAGACCTGCCAACAATGCACAACATGACTCCACAGCTCAGTCTGATCACCTCATCTGCTCCATCTTCCTGCTTTTGTGAGGCTACAGGCTTTCTCCTGCAGAATCAGCTATTCTCCCCAGTCTCCAAGGTTATCTACAGCTTCTGTGTGAAACACCCCAGCACTAGCAATCTTCCTCTATGGTCAGTGTTAGACTCAGGCACTGTGCAAAACTGCTCCTCCTTAGGCACCTAGCAACCTTCTCTCATACTGAGCATGCTCTTTGACAAACTCCCACTCTGTCCAGTACTTTTCAAGCAGAAAGCCTGATCTGAAAAAGCATCCTTCTCCGCCTTTCCAAAGTGTTTCTGGTATGGCTCTTTTAAGTCTATTTTGCATACTCTCTGCCATTTGCATCTAAAATGTGTCCCTATTGAATTAGGGACATGCAGTCAGGAGCACGGGCTTTCCATTCTTCAGCTCAGCTCAGTCACAGGCTAGGGAGGTGGATGGAAATCTAGGATAAGATTGCAAAGTCTGTTTTTACTCTAATGCTAAAAAGAACACAGAGAGAGTTTCTTCTGTCCAATAGATTGAAAAAGGAAACAGGATGCATAGTCAGAAGAGGGAGGGTTTGCTTTGTAACATACTCCATCTACACAGCTTTGAAAAGCTGATAAGCACTGTAAATAATCATAGTCTACTGGGGAAGGGGGGAAGAGAGGTAGCCCTTCTCCCTAAACATTTTTCCCTTCTCTGAAGAGAGAAAATTCATCTTAACCTTGAGTACTCTTAACCAGTTAAGCAAGAGACTGAAATCAACAATAGGTTGTTGATCATGTGGGCCAAGATACCAGAGAATACTCAACCTAGTTTAACAATCTCTCAGCCAGCTGGAGTGAACATTTCTATGCAGAGTTTTGCTGTGAGAAGGCAATAATTGTTTATTATCTATCAGGTGATACCAATTACTTTTTTAACCGAAAGGCAGTTTTCTCATTTTTAAATGATGAGTAGAGTTTAGCTTATTCCTATCGATTAACATTAGAGCAATCACTGCTGATCTCCAAAATGCAGGGCTTTTGCAGTAGGGTGGATGTAGCATATACCCTCTTTCTACAAACTAGGTACTGAAAAAAAAAAAATCCATCACAAACCCTGCACTCCCTTATTTCAAATGAGATGCGTAAGAGATATACCAGTATCTCTTAAAATCTCCTTCTCCCCTCCCATTTTACACTTTCTCTACACTTTTTGAATGAAACCAGGACTGGAAGTTGTAACAGAGCTGAAAGTGCATGCAAAGGACCTTAAGTCAGACCTCCCAAAAGGAACTATGCAGGCACAAATATATAGTCCTTACCTGTGAGGATTATGGCTTTAGACCTCAGTTTTGCCTCACACCTATGCAGACTCTTCCTACTCAAAAAACAATAGGAGAACACAATGCAGAGACTAAGACAACAAGCCTACAAAATATTCACAGTAAATAAGGTGGGACTGAGGTTAATTTTTCCTTAGTTTTCTTCCCCACACTCCCACCTTTTCCTGTTTTAGAGAGGAAAAAGACCTTGACAGGATGAAACAATTGCTAACTCTCTCCAAGTTTTAGCTTTTCTCCATTTTGGAATAAAAGAAGCAGTGTTAGTTTAAAACCAGATGAAAAGGCGGTGGGGAAAAAGGCACACACACTGTAACTCTGCTCGTAGCACAAAGTAAACAAGATTTGAATTCTCCGCCTTTGAAACATGAAGTAACTATAAATCCCACTAGGAGAAGGCCATTTGCTGACAGAGATTATAGATAGCAAGTGTTAAATTACCTACTGTCCATTGCCTTATGAATACAAATGTATTGAGAATTACCTTCCAAAAAATAATAATCCAATAAAAGAACAGAGCTCAAACTGACTCACTGGGGAATGATGTAAACTAGCCAAGATAACATTTCACAAATCATAGCTGTTTCCAGACAGACTGGTTAGAGGATGTTTGCCCAGCATGTCTTTCACATTACATTAACCTACAGCTAATATGAGCCTCTTTTTTTACAAATACCATATTTAGATAAGTATGTTAAAAAACACAAAACAAAAAAAACGAACATACACAGGATCCCCTGCAAATGAACAGGTAATACCTGTTTATTATTTACGGTGTGCAGTTACAGAGGAAATGGGATCCCAAGTCTGTTCTTACCACACACACATAAAAATCCTAAAGAGCCAATGTTTGCTAAATCCACTTCTACAGATAGGGAGAAAAGAGTATATCAAATACGTCCACAATGTACTTGTCACCATATGGCAACTATTTTTTTGCTCAACGGTTAACATTGTGATAATCCACCCTTCAGGTTCTCACTCATTCTGATAACATAGCCCACAGCACCACCCTAATCAAAACAACATATAGGATGCCTAAACCAGATAATCGTATAGATAAGCTCCCATTCCCTCTTGTGGATAGAAGTGTTGCAGCTAGGTGGATATAAATTGTAATGCACAGGTACAACCCATCGCAGAGAAAGCTACATCTGAAAAGTGACAATAAAAGGACATCCACGAAGGACTGGGGTTGTTTATTTTTGAAAGGAGTAGGGGGAGAAGAGAAGGCAATTGGAGAAAGCAGTTGTTTTTATAAACACACGCAGGTTATTCCTGCAATGCCCTTCAATAAGAGATCATGAACAAGAACCTCTTTTCTATGAAGGAGGCAGTGCCTGATGTCTCCCTGGTTACATTACACAGTGCCTTTCATTACTGTTTCAGCACATCTTAACTTTTTGCCCCTACAGAGATATAGGAATCTTTACTGAAACTAGTCACACGCTTCTGCAATATCATTTTTTAATCTTGCATCCAATAAATATTTGGTTTTGTTAGTGCCACTGGCCGAGTGGCGTTTGATAAACAATGAATACTGCAGCATAGTTTTCTCATCAATCAAACCATATAAAAGGCCAATCCAGCAATTTAATGTCCTGTTGCTGCAAGCTGTCTAAACACAGTGCTTTTTAACAAGACAGTTTTGTTCTAAGAGTACACTCTCCATCCAAGTCTTGTCATTAATTTGAAAAATTACATGCATGATTCCCAGTCCCTGGGAAACATGAAGCTATCTTACAACTATTCTTTAGAACCTAATTTCTTTTAAACAGAGTTGGAATGATCACTGACACAATAGCTGTCAAAGCAGAAAAATAAAATTTAAGATCTATCAAATGATTTCTTAAATGGTTCCTGGTTTCTTAAAGGTTTTCTTTGTTTGTCGGGTTTGTTTTTTGAGACACGTCCAGATTCTAATTATAAATTCAAACAGAGGATCAACAACTCAAAACTAATTACTTGGTCACACCTATTACAAAGGCATCACATTTTAAAAATAAAACAAACAAAAAAGCATGATTTTTTCCCCCTGCTTTCCTAAAGCAGAAGAGAACTCCAGGTATTGGAACCACATATAGATTATTTTTATGCATGCAGGGTCAATAGTCTGTTCAATGTCTTTCAGTCACCACAGCGTTTGCTACCAATGCTGGACTTCTCTATTCAAACACAGTGTGGCAAACTGTTGTGCATGTATCCCAGGTCTGCTCTGCAGAACAAAGATGCTCCTAGGTCTAGAGCAAGAAAGTCAGCCCAGAGCACACTGGAAAGAAGGTCGTTACAGGAAACTGGGGCAGCCTTCCAACAGGAGCAGAGGGGGTAAAGGCTCAGCCTAACTCATTCTAAAATAGAGTCTCAGTTTATTGCAAAGACTGTATTACACAGCTGCTGAAATTCAACATCCTTTTCAGTCCCATGGTCCAAAAAGATATTTCCCTCTACAGATTATATCACAAACTCACTAGGTCTTCAGATCAAGCAGTTTTGTAAACTGTCTTCAGTTTTTCATTCTGTCTCAAGCTCAAGTTGATGTTCACTGCAGTATCATCACCCTCTTGGTAAAGAGGGCTAGTAATCAGCAAAAGACCACTGAACAGCTGGTCAGCAGTGATGAGTCCTGCTGGATTCAAACTGATGATCTACTGTGGAAGTCAAAGTCTCTCTACTATTTTACTAATCCTTCAAGCAAACCAGCATGCCTATTCCCTTATCTCCTAACCCCTGCAGTAAAGAAGAGTTAGGCAAGGACAGACTGAAACTTTGCTCCAGGAAAGTTCTCTTTGAACTCATACATCATTCATGCATTATGTAGAAATCCCTTTTATTTTGACTTGTAAAAGTCAAACTCTCTCCTGACCTGAAAACGTGAGCAGGAGACCTTTTGAATTTTTCATCATGGAAACACATTATAACAAATTAACACTTTAATCCATTTACCTTTCCAAGCAGACTTTAAGATGTCAAGGTTTGGGGGGGGGGGGGGGGGGGGGGGGCAGCGTTGGTTTTTTACACAAAACATACCACCACGCAGATCATTTCTATCCAACAATGCTTGAGTGCCTTTCAGAATTATTCAAAAGAAACAATCCATTAGTGAAAATGGCATAATTTCCTATGGTCTTAACTAACAAGTGCAAAAGCTGAATTGCCATTTAGCAAAACAAAAAAGTTTAATTTCAAACTTTAATTTTATCCTTGTTTAGGGCAAAAAGAAATTTAAGGCAAGCACAAGTCTCATCCACACACAAGAATTTTTTTCAAACACTTCTGTTCATAACAGCAGAAGATCAAGTGGTGGTTTTGACTTAATTTTCACTGTTATGCAGGGTATGGATGCAGAAGGAGTTTAGGAAGGGGGGAGGGGGACGGACCAGCAACAACAACAAAAACCCCAATGAAAACAAAACAAGGAAAACCCTATTCACTCTCAACGCTCTGCAAATCCAAAATTGGAGAATGAAGGTGAAGAAGATGGTCTAGAAGCGGCAGAATCATTCTATGCTACCTGAGACATCATTGTTTGTCTATCACCTGGGACTATTCCCCATGGTGACAGGCCAATCACAGGTAATCCCACTTAGGGTCCACATAAATACATAAATTCTTCCACCTGCCTTTTGTTTCTTGCACTGAAACATCCCAGAAGAGACATCCTAGGTGAAAGAACAAATAGGAGTTATATGAGACTTCAAAATCTTGTACCCACTTGCACAGTGGATAATTAGTCTCAATTGGACAGAACTCATTACCAGTAGTCAGCGCTTCAGTAATCCAAGACTCTCTTCCCTGAGAATGTGATGATACAGTGATGAACACCAACCTGAGCCAAAAACCAGAGCAGTACTGTGGGATCAATACTGTGATCCCAAACCCCCCAAAGCCTCTACCCTCAATTGAAAGGTGGAGAAACCTCCTCCCAGCCACCATATTCACATGCTTTCCAGTCAGTTTCACAACCAATGTTGCTCATAATCTGGGTAAGGACATAAACTGAAGTGAGGTGCAGGAAATATTAAAGATTGTAGAGGAAGGAGAAAAAAGAGAAAGGAAGAAAAAGAACCTCAGAGCAAAGATTTCTGAACTTGGAAGGAAATCATACAGAAGATCCAATTTTATTTAAACAATCAAAAAAATTTTGTTGAGTGTAATTCATAATGATAAATACATTTTTTGGTTTCATTTAAAAAAAACTTCATGCCTCAGCTAAAAGAGGGGTCCAGAAAAAAAAAATTGTGTGTTTGCTCCAGCTGGAGGGTGGGAAATTGTAACAGTGGATTTCAAGTGTGACAGTTCTGGTGCCTATGGGT
Source organism: Buteo buteo (assembly GCF_964188355.1). Classification (NCBI taxonomy): domain Eukaryota; kingdom Metazoa; phylum Chordata; class Aves; order Accipitriformes; family Accipitridae; genus Buteo; species Buteo buteo. The sequence goes on from NC_134174.1 coordinate 37,515,227, forward strand.
CCTCTCACGTAAATATTTATAACAGGGATGGGCTTTTGTGGTGCTACCAGTTATTTCATCAGATGACTCTTCAGAGCCAGGAGGTGAAATAATTAATCTTCACATTACATGCAAAGATGCCATTGTTCTTTCTTCAGACCCTATCCCATACTGCAATCCCCCATAATTCAAACAGAAAAACACTCAAATAATCGAGAGTGATTCATATTCTCAGTTCAAGGAAAACCTCAAATCCAGGTAATTCTGTGACTAAGTTAGCCATAATTGGGATGGCATTTGGCCTGTGTATTACACTTACTTCAGGACAGTGCATCTCTTCAAGACATTTTCATCAGTGCTGTGGGTCTCAAATTGAGAATATCTACACAAAGTACTGCATAACATCTGCCCAATCTGTTTTCTGTTTCAGTCTGTGCTCAGGAGCTGAGAAAATTACTGTCAATCAGCCTTAAGAGGATGAAAATTTAACAATTCACATATACTTCCCAGAGTCTGCAGGTACAAATCCTGAATTGGTGGTTTTAGCAGCTTCTGAAATAAGGAAGATTTCTTCCCTCCTGCAGGGAAAAAGGAGGGGCAAGGAAAGAAAAGCTAGATTACTTTTTCATTATTGCACATTTTAAAGCCCGATTAGCAATTATTTCAACCTTACTAAAAAAAATAAATAAAGTTTTAGATAATTTATTAAATTAACCTCCTGAGAGACTAGATCTATACCAGCATTCAGCATAGTATCCTTCTGGCTGTCTCTTGCACATTGTAAGTTTAGAGAGCTATTTGTCAGGCACTATTTCATATTCATTGATGTCCAGTATAAAATTACTTTTTCTAAGTGGCAGGTCTTTTTAATGATGGGAGGAAGTAAGGGGGCCACCAACTATTGCAAATTTATATTTTTCTAAGCTGTCCCAAATTTCTTATTCCAGAGATGCACTTTTTCAGTGAGACTTTGACCAAAAAACCCATGAAATCAACAGAATGGTTTAGACCTTCATGGCATATTTGGGACTCATTTGAAGACTTAACTCAGCAACACTTTTTCCATACATATGGGCTGTTCAGAAGGGGTTTTAGTCATCGTCATCTGCATTCAGGAGTAGAGGCAAAAAAAGTTATATGGATGTAGTTGTTCACATGAAGAGCAGCTGCTGAGTATATCCCAGTAATCTGCATGGAGAATAAAGGAGAAGAATTATACTTTTAGGAGCTATTTCATTAATTTCAGAGGTTTGAGTATGTTATTATTCAACCTAGGATACAAATTCAACCATCCTGTGATAGGAAAATAAGGCTCAGAATGAGCTGCATTCTGTTGGCAGCAGTTTTTCAATGGCCTAAGTGTCACATTACCACTCTGACAAAACTGATCTGTGATAAAACCATACAAGAGTTAGCTTTAATAAACTCCACTGCTTAAGTAAAACAGCTTTGACTACTGTTTTTGAACACCTGGAGGTCAATTTCTGTTCTTATTTCTGCAATCTTGTGGAAAATTACCTCATCTGAGAACTCCGAGAGACTTTTTTCTTTTTTTTTTTTTTTTAATTATCTCAATTTTTGTAGGGTCCCTCAGAGATAAATAAATGTCAAAAGTGAACGTGAAGTGGTGTTCTACTCTGAAAAGTCACTCAGTAAAACATTGTGAGATTACACATTTATTCTGTCTCACTGTTTTACTGACCAGGTTTGTCTGGTTTATAAGCAAAGAAAAGCTTTTTTTCTTAGCTGTGGCCCTGCAAATTCAACCTGAGGTCTCAAAAATTAAGCTATACTCCTTCATTATAATCGATTATCTGCAGATGTGGCTCCCTGCAGTTCATTACAGTATATACCGTTCTCTAGGCAGTCCTAGGGCAATGGGCCCTTCGATAACAGACCCATTGATTGTATAGAGAGCCAAGAAGAATCTTTTTTGCTCTCCAGCAGCTATTTGCTACTGCTGTCTATACTGCAGAACTGAAATACCTGTATTTATCATCTCTCAGAAAAGCAGATCTGCCAGCTATGAAGGTGCTACATTTTTACCTTTCTCAGTGTCCTCAATGCACTCTATGGCTAAAGTTCAAAACTAGACCTCTTGTTCCTGAGGTAAAGAAATACACATCACCGAAGAATTTTGAATTGATCTTGTATTCCAGGTTTCTTCTCCCTGCTACACTCAGGTAACATTTCAGCTGTGCTCACAATGCGACAATGCAACTTGGAAGTTATTTTAATCTGGTCAGGTGTCTCAAATAGTCAGTGATTATTTTATATGCTTATATTTGTTGAAATAGTCACACACATTGGGAAAAGCTAAACAGGGATTGTCTGTATAACTCCAGAGAATCTAGTATTTGACTGTCTAAAGCTGCGTTTTCAAGGTGTGTTTCCCCCTCCCCCTCTGATTCAAAAATAGAGGTTGCTATCATGAGCCTCTGTGAACTTATTTCACAGTGAATGCAAAAAACTAGGTTAAGGCATTATTAAGCTTGTACAGATAGGCACATAAATACACCATGAAAAAGAGAGCTGAACATGAAAAAAAAAAAGCTTATTCTTTTTCATTGTCTGTTCTACTGCTATGCTCTGTACATGACAGCATAATTCTTTTAAACAAATAAAAAAAAGTATTTATTATAACATAATTGTGAACCTGAAGACTGTTGTAAAGAACATTCAAAAGGGCAGAATCAGACACTACATTCACTCTTTAACATCTTATAATCCATGCAGTAAAGAGCTCATTTCACATTGGTATAACATAGTGCTTTTTTTAATAGAGAAGATGTAAAAAACAGAAAGAGAGACAAAATGGATGCCCCAATATTCCAGATACAAGTTGACCAGCTATTACCTAAAAAATATATTTATCAATGTAAACAAGCATTTTAAGAATTTAACTAAAGCAGCACAGACTTCCTACACATACTGGGTCCCATTCCAAGCTGAGGAACCATTACAGATTTTCCCCAGAATGGTTTAAGAAATTCTCCTTTGGATTTTCAAGCCTGGACAGCAATCCCAATTGCCCCATCCTCCCAGACTGAGTACGATTAACAAAAGGTTGTAACTGAAACCCACCTGAAGCTTTGGTCAATGCTGGACTTTCTTTACAAGATAAAACATTCCTCAAAGTAAGAACCAGGCCCCTTTATGCCAGAGATTGGCATAGGTGAAAGGTGAATACACTAAATAAATCTCGATAATTTCAAGCTTAACATACTGTATTTTTTCTTAGGGGAACAGGTCAGGCATCCTTTTCCTCTCAAACAGCAGCAATAAAACAAAAGTGCATTACCTAGTAATTCCTGCAGCAAGACTTCTTCACGCTGATATTTCTACTCAGCAAACAACAATAAGGTTTAACCCACATTAATTAACAGCAGCAGGAGCCACTCACACTAAAGACAATACTGAGATGTTTCAAAGGAAGTTTGAAGCCTTTGCGTATATCTCATGAGGGGCTCAAATACAGGAACTCTGCTCTAAGGGATCCCACATGGAGCGCATCCTGGCATCAGACACCCCAAGCAATAGCAAAGCAAGTCTAGGATACAGCCTGTGCTAACAATGCTACTGCCTTTAACAGAAGTTTGGTATTTTATTAAAGTGGAGGAAACAGCTTTAATACTATACTTGCCCTTACCTTTTTCATACAAACAAACAGCAGGTCAGGAAAGAAACCCTGCTTCAGGGATGCACTATATAAATGCTTTAGGAAGCAAGGCAACAAGTAGAAATAGGATGCTACATGGGGATGCAGCTTGTTATCTTAGCTATCAACACCTTATCAACAACTCACATTCCTGAAGTGATGAATGTAAATGCAATTAGCACTCTCTCTCCCTTCCCTCATGAAGAGTATCTCTACTTTTTCCAATTTCACATATTTTTAAGTTCTGGATGTGCAGCATATGACCAATCATTTATCCACCTGACCCTTGCTTGGCCAGGAAATAAATGGTCTTCATGATAAAGAGCTTCATAATATAAAATCTAGAAGACACAATGCAAGTCTGAATTACCTTCTTTGATGGAGTTACCCACTGCAGGTGCCATAGGGAGTGGCAGCCCTATTTATTAGAATACAGCTGTGATCTCCTTTCTCTGTCACTGGCCAGGATATTTAATCCTGTATCATTAAGAAGTTGAGGGGAACTTGCCAGCTAATTAGATTATGAAGTCCCAATACACTAGGGAGGGGTTATTTACTTCTTTGTGTTGGTTTGCATTCACACCTACTCTTCTCTTTTTTCCTTCTCCCTCACAAGTTAAAGACTAAGCATAGATTCAACAAAACACAAAAATTAACTTTTAGATAACTTGGGATTGACTGGAATTCACAAGTTCCCAAATGACTCCACAGTGACTGCATAGGAGGTGGGTATGAAGAGAAATATTTTGGAGGTTTTAGGATGTGGACCTCTAGGGAATACTGAAAAGAAATCTCACCCCCATTCAGTACCAGAACTTGAATTAAGATAGTTCCTTTGGTTTTGTTGAGCCCAGACCTGCTGTATCCTAAAACTCTACTTTGCTATGGGCTGACTGGGGGGGGACTGTGAAATCGGGATCAGTGGTCTGATCCTAGCCATTGTATCAGGTGGTAAAGTTGACTATTGCTCTGAGCTCCCAAGGGGCTAAACCCTTGCTAGGTTAAGACTAAAAAAAGGAAATATTAGGAGATGGTACGTGTAATTGGTATGTATAGTTTGTCTAGAAGAGTACACAAAGCGCCAACTGGAAGGATGGGTTTATCAGAAGATTCATAGGAAGTAGCATAAGGGCCCATGGAGTGACACAGACATGAAGTCAGTGACTGACAAGATTCAGAAGTCCATCTTCCCTGCAAGCTTAACTCTTCCCAGAGAATGACGGAATGAAGGAAGGAGGTTTCAGTGGATGCTGTTCTTATCTGCTGAAGTATTTATTACCTTTGCACTCCTCACCTTACAGGTGGATTTTTTTCTACCCTCATTTTACAGAGGGAAAACTGAGACATGGAGCAGAGTACATCAGTCCCTCAAGGGGACAGATGTGCTTGGTGGCTGAGTTAGGATCCAGGTTAACTGGACTTCCTTAACCTGCAAAAGAAGGCTCCCAGCTGCTATGATCAGGTCTATGCACCCACATTCAGGCTAAGGAACCAACTCAAGAACTCTGCTGGGAACACAATGTCCATGCAAGGTGCACAAGCAGTAATTCAGTTTAAGCAATACGAGTAGATCAATATCAGCAATAAGATGGGATCAGATGGGACAAAACCTTCAACACTGAGCCCTCATTTAAAGAGCAGCTGGAGAAGAGTTAAGCAAAACTTTCTTGTTAGCATTTCCATAAATTATTCCCTGATAACTGGAAGTTAATACTGTTCAAGATGGAGTTGATATGTTGTAACTAGTTAGAGGACTATGGTCACATTAATTCTTAAAATCAGTGATGCAGGATATTTGCTAATTGGACAGAGAAGATGCTGAGCTAAATGAGGCCTCAGAGTACTACTACCATTGCTCTTCTTGAAATGAATAAGGAGAGTGGGGAGGAAAGGAGGGTGTCTTGGCATAAAAACATGTTCTGTTCAAGCAAAATGTCATGTGTGCAAGGACAGCACAAGACTTCCTCCTGACATGACTGAATCAGCAGAGGCTCTGCAGAAAGCTTTGCCAGCATCTTAAACCCGAAAATTAAAGCCCTTGTTTGATTTCCTTGTAATTAAAGCTTCCACATCTGGTATTCTACTATCATTTGGCCTTCCCTCTTTTCTGCATGGCACCAAGGTATCCTGTTAAAAGAAAGAATTAAGTAATTATTACAGCTGTTCCCTCATACATCTAAAGCACTGTTCTCAGGTAACAGATTTAGTTAAAATTATTGGACTAGAGTTGTCATCCGTTACTATGTTGCAAAAATCTACCTCTCTTTTACATGTAACATATAATAAAAAGCTCAGTAAAATTGGTGATACACACTACTAAAACAAATCCTTTTTTTTTCTACCAGTTGGTAATCTGGTTATCAAATTAACAGAATCCAGCAGAGCACCTGACATGATATGCAAAACTTTTGTGCTATTCTCAGTTTAGAAATAATCTTGCCTCTTTGCCGAAAATAGGTGGTGTGGTTTTTGGTTGTATTACTACAGTGGCTAATATGAAATGTGTATAATTACTTGACATTTCTTCTGCTCCCACTGCTTATTGTCCCTACCTGAAACCACACTCTTATGACATAACCACCTCTACAACAGCCATCTCTGATGTCACAAATTGATTATAACTTCACTCAGGGAAGAAGCAGCAGGAGCCTATGAAGTCTCAAATACTGAATCCTGTCCACATGCAAAAGTATTTGGCAATTAAAAAAATGAAGTGAGGGAAGGAGAAATAAAGTGTCTGCAAAATTGCAGCTCAACAATATGCTTTTCAAAGTTTACCAGTAGGAGTCAGTAACTGTCATGAAGTTCATGTCTGTGTGATGAATTAGGACTGCTCTGGTGCAGAAAAATCCTTTTGATAAGCTACCCCCTGCTAACAGTAATGCACTTGGGAAATTAATGGTTCCTTTTACATTGAAAGATTATGTGCTCTCTTCCTAGGAATACTTTATTATTATTATTATTTATTTTTCCTATGCTTTTCTGCAAATATTCACACCAGGTATTTTCTTTGTCTCATAGCCTTGTCACCCAAATCAAACCAGTGAGAATTTGAATGGGATTGCATTATGGATACTGTGGAAGAAGTTTTAGATGAACATACATCAAAAAAGCCATAATTAACACTCAGATTGGATAAATTAGTAAACACAGGCTTAACTAAGGGGCATACTGAAATTTTTTCAATTTAAACAATATTTCCCCAAATGGAACAGAATAATCTCCTCCTTCCTCTGCTTAACAACAGCAAGAAGAACTTGTATGAACCCAGGCTTCATTTTCTATTGTTACAGCAGCTGCAGTAGCAGTTTGTGAGCTGTTCCAATAGCTGTAGAGTGCATCCATATTGGTAAGTGCCTTTCATTTTTGTGAGTACAAATAACATCTTTTTTTTTTTTTAACAAGAATGAAAGAATAAAGCGTATCATCACAATTTCCACCAGAGTAAAAGTTTGTCAGCTACACTGGGGAGAGGGATTAACTGACAGCAGAGCTACAGATAAACATTTCCTGAACTGCCCATAGTGCCATAAAAGTACAGGAGGAATACTGTGCTCTGAGAAAGACAGGGAAGAAAAAATTCTACCAAAGCCATTACAGCCATTGCAATAATTTACTGATACTTGTGGTGTGCAACTCAGTTATCCCTCTGTCAGAGTGCTACTAATTTCACTCTCACAAAACCAAAGTACTCAAACTTGTTAAATTGACAAGAGTTTGAGGTGGAAGTAAAAAAGTCCAATGGTTTAGCAAGAAGCTCCACCTGATGAAGGAACAATAAGGTTGCTTTTGGTTGCTCATAATGACCGTCTTTGGACCTGATCTTCCACCACTGCCTTTTACACTAGTTTACCAAATTTTGGCATATGGACCATCCTTAGTGCAAACAAAGACTCTCTTCCATGGCTCCTTCTCCTCCCTCATTAATTAAAATCCAGAGCTGAGGAATAAATGGGTTGCAGGGACTTGTATTGACCTCTGGAATTGGATGAAGTTCAGTGGTTCCTGAGACGCAGACAAAATTGCTGAGTCATGGTATCCTTAACAGCAGCAAATTGCTATGGCTGTAGTCACTGATGCTCTCATGAGGCTGTGGAATAGTGGGCAGCTGCAGCAACATCATGGAATAAGGTACACAAACATGCAAAGATCATCAGCCTGCATCTGCAATTTGAAAGTAACTTGTAGGTGGTGCTGTAAGCCAGAGAACTGCAATGCAAAAATAAAGCTTACTTTGTGTAAGGGGATATAACTATGTAACTTCCAGGGATGGGCTTTCAGAAGCATTTTCTCTAATGTGCGTCTTCCACTGCACAAGTTCCAGAAGCTTGCAGACACCTGGATTATAAAATTTTAGAGTGTAACACAAGCACAAAGATAATTGTATAGACTTCCCTCAAGGCAAAGGATGATAAATGACCCAGCAAAGCATTTCATTGTTGCAGAATACTACACACACTCCAACCAAAAAAAAAAAAAATACGATGGAGATTAAAATTCTGAAAGAAACACAGAGCTTGGAAAAAGGAAGCTTAATGAGCTACCTTGCTACAGGCAGCCTTTGTATCTATGATTAATATGATGTTTCCTCTCACATTTATTTTAGGAAGAGGAAAAACAACTGTAACTAACTTTCTAAAAGGTGAACATCAAAGCTTTAAAGTGATACTATTTCAGATCCAAAATTTCTAGCACTGTGTGTATATGCATGGATGAGCAATTAGCAGCAGGCTTTAAACTAAAGACTGATATTTTAAAAAATCATTAGCAATTAAGTGACTTGATTTTTGAATGACAAACTTAACACCCTCACCAGGAGCTGTTTTCTGAGGGTTAGGGCTTTATTCCCTGGATTATGGACCCTGGCAGCAAGTCAAACTGAAACCCAGAGCAAGTTGCAGTTTCCAGAAACCTCAACCAAAATCCTAGGAAGACCAATAGCCCTGATTTCAGGGCTTCTCTTCTGTATTGTCCTATGCTACATTGAGCTTGTAAAGCAAGAGGTAGTAAACAAAAATACTATTCTCAGCTGCATTTCATGTGCCTTTGTGAAGACATCATCTCCTACAAAAGAAAAAAAGTGAAGCAGCCCTGAGGATCTGGCAGGTAAGTGAAGGATGAATTAATTTTATTGTGATAAACTGAATTTCTTGTGATAAAAAACATCAGCTCAGTTAAAAAATGAGACATGTATCACAAAAGCTCACTCTGTGATGCAAGTTAAATGTTCATGCAGTTGTGCTGTCTCCAAGTTTTGGATCTTAGGCCCTCAACATGCACTGCAATATACAATACAAACACAGTGGCTTAAACCCATCACTAATGTTCCTACCATTATGTCTACTAGTATAGATGAGGCAGTCACAGCAGCTGCAAAAGCATAGAGTAGGGGGAGGAGGAAGGAAATTCTGGGCCAGATACAACCACAGATATCTGTACAACATGGCTGTGTTTCCAAATCTGCTGTTAGTAGCTAAGCTGTAGACCAAAAGCCACATCCCACAGAGAAGAGAGAAGGACTGAGAACTTGGCAAAAGACTTTACTGAATTATGTTCCATAATAAATACAATAAAGGTACCCAGCTCTATAAGTTTCTTCTCTGCTTTCAGTCTGGGCTGCTAGAACTATTCTTTTGATCTTTTTTTTAGCTATTTGATGGAGATTCCAATAGCACCAGAATTTTTTATCTTCTTCTCACACTTGTCCTTCAGAATTTCTGTGGCATTTAACACAGCTTTCCCCTCTGGGCTGAAGTGTACTAGGATGGGATTTGAAATTCAAGATCTGCTGGGAGAATTTAAGCATGTCTCAAGCCAACATATCTCAGTTTTCTCATCAAATACTGACCTCTCTGAAAAGCACTTAATGCCTGCAGACAACCTGAACATTCACGGTTTCTTTTAAACAGCCTTTCTTACTGCTCTGTGTTCACTTCCATGGTCTATTCCTTTTACCAGTGTATAGCATTGGTGCACAACCATCCACAGCACAATTCTAAAGCATTTTCCTCAGAGATGATGTTATTAGAGGTCTGATTCCAACAGCAAGTACACTGCAACCTTAATAAACCATGTATTTGCATCAGGGGATTATGTCCATGAGTACAGGGGAGTGGACTCAATTAATAGTCTTTCTCTATCCCTGACTGCTGTGATCCCTACAGCAATTCTGTACTGCAAAAAACATAGCTCCAGAATGACAGATTGATGCTTTTTTTTCCTTTTAAAACAAGTCACTTCTTATTTTATGGCTACACCAGATGCACTTTTCTCACTTAGATTTAAGGAGGACAAGCTGGTTATATTTCTCTCTGTTTTTGCCAGAAGCTTTGTATTTTGCACTTGATGCCTCAGGACAGGGCTGATCTAATTCCACAAACCATGGTTGATCTGTTTTGGTTTTGCTGAGCAATAGCTCACAGAAGTAATCTCTATGATCCTGACTGCAGCAATTGGGCAGGATTAGAAAGTCAAAGGTCTGACGTACACAGGCATGTACCTTTGTCTTTAATTCTGTGTGCCTCCATTATCAGATGGTAATTCAGATAATCTTCCATTTGAATTTTAGATAAATATCTCCTTGCACCTTTTTTTCTTGGTATAACTAATGGAGTTTTATCCCCTCTGCATGAATGAAAATATACTGAGAACTACTACTGTGAAAATAAAGCAGTCCCCTTACGTTGGCTGTAGGGTGCCTGATCTGAAGAGCCTCTCAGGACTAACAGCTGGCACTAGTTAGCATCTTTCTGGCAGTCTCAGACAAGCTGCCAATGGCAGAGTGAACTGAAGACTTACTGCTCTGATGCCTCCAGAGAGGTTCTCACTTTCTACAGTAATGGAAGGGCATACTGGTAGATGCAGGCAGGGTAATTTGTACTGCTAATGCCTCTGCTGTCTCTGTCACATGGATAAACAGCTCATTTCAAGATACAGTGCCACCAAATTAATTGTCTAGAACACATTTTTAAGCCTTTCCCTGTCACAAATTCAAAGTTGTCCATCTCCTCAGTGAAAAGCTGTATTTTAAATTTTTACTACAGTGAAGTTAGGCAGCCACATGCACATGCATCATTTTGCTCCTCAACTATATCTGTCCCCAATAATGCCAAAATCAGTCATTTCCCTTGGTCTCCTTGCTCTTGATAAGTGTCTCAGTGTAGGAAAGTGAGACTTTACAGACTTATACTTCTGCAGGTCCTAAAGAAATTTTTTTCTTGCATAGTGAAAATTCAGATAGAATAAAAAATGTGGAGCACATACAGAGGTACTTCTGTGACAGTCAAGTGGCTCAGTCCTGTGGCTTTAATCACTGACCAGTTTTCATTTTTCCCAAACTAGAAATTCCATTTCTTCTGAGTTAGCACAGAAACTACTATATTGTTTCTCCCTGTCACAAGGGAAGCTTATAGACCTCAAACAGAAACTATCTTCTCCCAACTGACCATTTGTGGTGGTGCATTTCTTTCCCCCTCTCCAGGCTGATTTACGAACTCGGGAAGGCTTGGTAGGCCTTAGCATAAGTGTAATGAGTCAGGCAGTTAAGCAACCCTTGACTGTACCAGAAACTCCTACACACCTAAGACAGGGAGATATGCTGTGCGTCTCAAGGACTCCTGCTGCCCGGTGGAGGTGGGGTTATGGGAGTAGAGATAGCCATGTTCTCATAACCACCTACAGCCAGTTCTCATAACAACCTTGAGACATTACAGTCCTCCCTGACAATCTTGGAGCCTCCCATATCTATGTTTTAAGTTATTCTCAGACAGTCTCGGAACTTTCCAGTGCAGCTGGGATTCCCAGACAGTCTCGGAACTTTCCAGTGCAGCTGGGATTCCAGCAATTTGTTGATGACAAAAGTCAATCATCTCCCAAACATATAAACAGTGGTATTAAGTGAGGCCTTTTGAGCTTTCCTGGACTGCAGTGGGCTGTGACCAGCATCTCCCTCTGAGTGTGATGCCTCTCAGAACTCACAGACCTTCCTGTTTGCAAAAATCAGAGGTTTGTCACCGAAAGTCAACATGACCTGGACTGATTCTCTCTGCTCCTTGAGGCTTGACCCTTCACCTGTTGAGAAAGATGCTGAAGCATTCAATGTGAATATTTTCACTGATCTTGGGGGGAATTTTTAACAGGTATACCTCTTTTTCTCTCTTTCACTTTCTTTTACTCTCTTTTACTCTCTCATATGTCTATCTTTTAGTGTCTTTATGCACATGTGTGTACTAACATGAATAGTCTATAGTAAGAATATTATAGCAAGTGTATTATAAGTTATTACTTTCAAATTTATACTTAAGTTTTGGTCATGATTTTTATTCAACTGTGAATGAATTTTAGGCTGCTACTATACTCATAATCCCCTTCAATATAAACCATTGACCAGGTCTGGGACTAGGAGTCGATCCAGCCGTACCTAGACTTCGATAGGAGTTTAGAAAGCAAGGGGGTCTACTCTGAACCTCGTGACTCAACAGGAGGGTCTCCCTTACCCTTTCCCACATTCCCAATCTTTGCACAAATCACAAGAAATTAACTCTTTGTAACATTCCTTTTTACCCTATTACATTTTGGGTCCCTATATACGTAAGTTTAGTTTGATTCTAACTTCATTTTCCTGTGTGCATTTCATCCACGTACTAAGTAATAGAGTGAACCTTGCCATCGAATTCCGTGAAGTCGGACTTTTATATAAATTTCTATTAAATCATTTTTCTATTGCTAATACAATTGGAGGTGATTCTTTAAATGATCTGAACCCCTCTCCCTCTCTTTAAATCCCCCTGTGACACCATTTCCGTTCCTGTTGTCTCTTTGCTTTCTGAAAGTTCATAACCAATCTCTCAAACCAGAACATCATGCCCTCCCTCTGGTCCCTCATTCACTCAGAATGAAATTAGCCCTCTGAACTAAGGAGACTAAAATATCCTTCCCCAGTCCTAGTCTGTTTCTCTCACTCAAAACATTCATCTTTTCTCAGCTTTCTCCTTCAGATAGATGATATGATACATCTCTGCGTTTTTTCCTCCATTCTTCCTGTTGCCTGCTATTTCTACAGACTTCTACAAACTCCAGGCCTCAGAACACCCCAGTTCCAGGCTGATGTAACTACAACTTGCCTTAAAGAACTTCACTGCCTTGTTACAATTTCCCCATTTCAAGAGTTAAAAGTGCCTTTCCCCTCTCCTTTCATCATTTTTTCCTCAAAAATTCCTTTCTTCCCATTATTACTGGACTCTGACAGCAGGTACCCTATCTTATTTCATGTTTTACAGCCAGGCATCCTGTCTTAAAATTCAAAAAGAGGGGGTGGATAGCTTACTCAGCAGTAAATGCCTGGGAAGGTACCAAGGTAACCCTGTTCCATCTCTGTCACCATATTTTATTCTTCAGTATGGGAGAACTGCACAGTGTCACAGCTTCCCATTCAGTACACTGCTAGATTTGCTGACCTTGGAATCAATTCTATTGATTGTATTTATTCTGGAGGTAAGGAATAGGATATTTTTAATTCATAAAAAATGTACTTTGTTGTTGTTGTTGTTGTTAAAATGAGTGGTCTGTCCCATATGATATATCTTCTACTAGCTTATTGACTGGAAGGGTGGAAGAACCTGTCTTCTATTTCACAGTGTTTCTTCAACTGGCTCTGTAGATATTTAAGATTCAGAGACTGCTGGGGGAGGGGGCTAATTTAATTTAATTGGGGTGTATGCTTATTTATTTTTCTATTAAATGGTCTAAATAATTATGAATGTATCGGAGGACTAGAAAAAATAATCCCTCTTACTAGCAAAAGATGGCAGAAATAATTCAAACACCAGTGAGAAAGAGAGAAGAGCACAAAATATCCCTCAAACTTTGCAAACAGTTAGCTGTCAAGATAATCAGTTTTTTGATCTCCTATGCTGCCACATCACACCCCATGCAAAAAAGAATACCCTGGGGATCTGTATACTCTTAGTATAATTTGGGCTGGACTTGGTTCCAACAAAACTAACCATCATCTAGTTATCTACCACAACAGCTACAAGGGCAATGTTTGTGCAGAAGGCAAAAAACAAGTCCAAACATTTCCTTTCACCAGCCTATGCAGAGAGAATGACAGGTTTATCCTGATTTCTCATCTTTTTAACTGGTTTTTTTCCTCTTACATCCTTATCCATTAGAAATCTTGTCCTTTATTTAAAAACAAATTAAACGCCTTACATTTGAGACAAAATTGAACATATGAAGCAATCATATTGTATGGGTTCAGAAAGCATGGAAAGAGAAGCTATGATACGTATTAAAATCTCAGGTTTTCTTCAGACCTTTCTTGGAATACAAACAAGAAAAATGGCTGTTTTGTTTTAAAAATAATCCAAGAACATGTACAATATACTTCCATTGGTTTACCCATCTGAACTGGGGAAGAATTACCAGCACTCTGGTAACAATATATAAAGGATGGATGTCCATACCTACAGTGCCATCAGCATTTGAACTCAGAGTGATGAGCATATAATTTCTTCAGGACTGAACACAGTAACAGAAATGTCATCTCAGCAGAAAGTACTTTTGAGAAATATATCTGGTGCATACCGCAAACTGTCATTTGACTGGTCTTCCACTAGGCTTTAGGGCTTCATCCTATTTAAGGTACATATATATTTAAGGTATGTATATATCAGACTACAAATTATCTGAGTTAGACTCTACTTCACAGGTTGCAGACAAACACCAGCCTATGCAAACATCATCTTCCCAAGTAAGGAATTTATATGGTTGTGCTGGATATAACACAGTGTTATATAGTCTTTAAATGAAAGGCAGCAGTGAAGGAGACAACATCCACTGCAGGATAATGGAGGTTTATATACTCCAGCCAGCCCCAAATCTATTTCCCTAAAACATCAGGAGTGAAATTTGAACTTCTGAAGTCACAGCAGTTACACTTAAGGTCAATCCAGCCTTTAGCCATCAGCTGGGACAGGTATTCTTAAAAAAAAATGAACAACAAAAAAATATTTTTAAAAAAATAAGAAAGAACTTGGGAGTCTTTTTTTTTTTCTTCCATTATCTGTAATTTTTCAGGTTGCTTTGCCTGCTGCCATGTGAAGTCTATATATTTCCTGAACTTGTTTTTGTCCTTTGGGAGTGAACACACTGATTTGTTTTACAGTTTCCCTGTATTTATTCATTTAGAAGTTTTTCCAAAATGGTTGAAGGATTTAACCATACAAATCCTTTTGACTCTCAATGGAATTTGTTTTCCAAAATTCTCTAGATGCTTTTGAAAACTCTAAAACGCCCATCCTACAATAAGTCTGCTTTGTGTTCTATTGTGTTTCTATTTCACAATTGTTCTACTGAACTGGCTTACAGGCATGCATATTTGCTGATCAGCACGTTTTAAGGTATGGTGGAGAATACACATAAAATTCATTGTCTTCTGTAAGGTAATCATAAGCACTCACAACAGAATGTTTATGCATCTTCTGCTGCCCCAGCTCACATGGAAGTACATTAGAATTCAGGAAACTGACTCTGAAGGATCAGCAGAAGCCAAGAGTGAGTGGGAGAAATGTTTCACTGGATAGTTTTAAGTCTCCACTCATGAATCAGAGGAAACTGTGAACTGTTTGGAATAGAGTATTAGCCATATTCACACAGCAGGGCAGCATTTTGGATCAAATTTACCCGATTGAACACACTGAATTCCTCAGCTCTGCTGAGCATTTCAGAATAGTAATACAGAGGAGGCAGGTGAGGTGAATCATAAAAGATTGGAAAAGGCCAAATCATTGTACTTACTTTTCAGCTTTCCTACTTTACAGTACTCACTAAGTAAGGCTGTGGCATCAGTGCACAAGGCTAAATGGTGACCAGGTGTTGTGGGGTTGAAAACCTGAAAGATCTCAAGTGGGATCATCCACACAGCATGCCCAGTGTGGAACATGAAGAAGCCTTTCATTCCTTTGTGTTTCAAGTTTAAAAATTAAATTGGTTGACAGAGTTCAGCCCAGACTCACTGAAGTCAGTTAGACTGGCATATCCAGGCTCACGACTAGGTCTACAAGGATTAAAATTTCCCCCCCACCTTGAAACATAACTGTGTTTCTCTCCAACCAAGCAACATCCTCTAGCACAGCCTGTACATTTGTGAATGCTTGCAAGTCACTTACTAGAAAAACATTGAATGAACTATTCAAATTATTAATTTAACTCAACAGCGTTAAAATGTGTTACAGAAATACACCTGCTGCACAGTCATTCAAGCCTAGAAAATCACGACTCAGCAAGCTATTCAGTTATTGCAAACAACTCCCATTGACCCTCTCCCATAATATTTTGGGCAATAGAACATCATGAAAACTTAAAGTAAATTAGTTTTCAAGAGAAAGACTTTAAGAGGTTTTTTTAATTCAAGAATTATTATGCCCTATGTCAGTTAAAATTGTATCCAGGGTAGGTGAAAGAAGCAAAGATGACAAAAGGTTGCAGGTATTCCAGTACCTCAGCCTAAGGAAGCTATAATTACAAAGTGAATCACCATGAAAACACACTGAATACCTACATTATTACCTACCTTTTGGAGTGATTAACTAGATGATCATATTAGTAACTTACTCCTAAAGTCTAAATTTTCTGTAGACTCAACAGAACTAATTCAGCATCTCTGAGTAGTCTGGGAAACAAATTCATCTGGCAGCATCAAAAATAATATAAAACCTGAAATGGGAACTTCTGTTAGTAAAATTTTTAAAAATAAAATCTCTTCCTACTTCAGGGTCACAGTTTGTATTTTGCCTTTTATAGCTCATATGAACTCAACTTGATTTTTCTTTTTTCCATCTTCCTCCTAATTACTAGTAAAGATTTGACATTCAACTCTACTTCTGATCTCCTAACTTAAAATAAATCCATGGAAATTAGTAACAATTAATCTAAGGAACTGATCAGCAAGCAAAATCAACAAGTAGGTGACTGCAATGGAACACTGCCCACCCCACCCCCCCAACCCCAACCCCAGTCAGCTAACCATGATCAAAGAGCGAATAGATCAATTGTAAGGTCATTAAAAGACAAGGGAAACACAATAGATATTGATGTAAGAGAAAACAAGCTTAGAGAAGTCCAATTGGTAATACAGTCATTTTAATGGAGGAACTGTTCAAGTGGGACAAGGCCCACTCTATGCACTCAGTCTCCTATAAGAGACAGAGGTCTCCTATTATTAGTGTACATGCCCAATTAACTACTTACTCAGCCACTCACCTGCAAATGACCCGAACTTTGTAACTGATCCCAGTGGGACCACCAGGGTTTCCCCAGTTGTGTGCAATTATTGAATGTTTCACTATGGCATTCAGCTGTCACCCGCATGCCAAAGAAACCCATTTTATGCTACAAAATGCTTTGTGATACTTCCTTTAAAATGTATTCATGTGAAGAGATATTTTGTGAAGCAGAATTCTTAAAAATAACCACAATAGATAAGCAAGCAATTAGAGTGAATTAATTTTACCTGATTCAACTGCGAGCCATTATGATTACAAAACCAGCTCGGCTTGCTATAGAATTCTCTATTGATCCACTTTCATCTTGTAAGAGGGATAAAGAAAGCAGAGCACTTAAAGGTACCTTATTATCTTCCTGATTACAGATGAGGGCAGGAGCCAAGCATGGCTCTCACTATATGCTAGCTTCAGTAACTAGTGTGTCAAAGGAACAAAATATAACAGAACCTGCAGAGTCACTTATGCCACAGAAATAATTTTTTAGCAGCTATAGACAATTCCACCATTAAAAGTTAAAAAAAGACAAAATTGGGGTAGATTCAGGAATCCAACCTACATGTTAATTTATCGCAGCAGTCAAATAAATGCTAGGAGCCTGACTTCATAGCTGACATCTTAGATTTGAACTTCAGCATTACAAGACTACTTTGATTTAAATGATATCTCCAATGTCACTCGATATGGTTATGACATGGAAGTGAAGATTTGTGTCACAGATATACTTATTACAGTACAAGAAAAAGATACACAATGATCCTGTCTTCCAAAATACAATTGCAAATTTAATTGCTCTTCCGAAATCCTCCTGAATTACATACTTGCAAGTTCTAAACTTGCGTGTTCTGAAGACGTTAAGGTAGTAAAAAAAATTCATTATCACAGTTTCAGGAAGACTGCAATGGAAAAATAAATCCTGTGATGAATATCTGGCAGTAATAGGTATAACAAAGCCAATATAGAGTGGCCTAAGGACTTAAACTGGCAAGGGAATAAATAACAACAGACTGGTTCACATTTTCCCTGCCCCTCATCTATGTGACAATAAATCTTTCCTGAAAGAGAAATTGCACCTACCCATTTTCCTAAAAGAAGGATGGATCACTGAAAGTGATAGAAGGTCAACAGCAATTTATCTACATAACTGTCTAGTGTAAGACTGACACATTTTATCAGCCTGTTCTCTTAATGATGCAACATGATAGATACAGTTATTTTGATGTGTACTAGTCCTTTTCGCCCCTATGCCAAGACTACCTTTGTCAAAACACAAAAAGTATTAAAAAGTTGCTCAGAGATATTTAAAAACAAGCACATACAAATTTAATTACTCATCTATGTGAGAAAGGAAAACTCTGCCTTAAGAAAACCACCAACCAATCACTTTTCATTTTGAAAATGGCCAGATATTATTAAAGTCCCAAACGTAAAAGAATGTATAGGTAGGAATCAGATCTGATTTCAGTGTTGATTTTCAATGGTCTTCTGGTGTTATAGCAATATCTAGCAATAAAATGTCCTGTGCCAACAGACTTATCACATTTCATCATACTGCTTAGAGCTTTGCATTTGTTTATTTTTCTAATACACTTTTATTTTCTGACCTCTCTCTTCATAAGCAACATGATTTAGAGCAGATTCAGGGCTTGCTTACACAGGACATTAGTACAAAATGGGGGGGGGGGGGGGGTGAATTTATTGCTCACTAGGTACTTTACAAACTAAGTCTTGATGTGGGTAGAAATTTCAGCTGTTAAGCCCTGGCCAGTCTTTGCTGAAACACATATGAACTCCAGTGTTTTGATAATTCAAAATTCTTTCAAAGTTGGTTACAGAGTAAAAGAGTTTTCCCTGATATGAAGCATCATTCCTACTGTATAATAAGTCTCTATTCCAAAAGAAGGGTCATGCCTTGTCTTTACAACTGCCCACCAGAAACGAATTGAACATTACGCAAATGTGAATGTGCAAGTAGTTGCCTGAAAACTTTTGTCCAAAGAAAGAGCAAATAACAGTCAAGACTCAAGATCTATGGAAGTGAATAGAAAAAGTGTCCCATTGATTTTAAGGGATTCCCATCAGGGCTGTAATGTTTGTTTTTATGTAACCCAAGCTATTCTGCAGATTTCCAGCCTGACTAAACTTCTAAGCATGAATTACAATGGAAATTGGAAAGCATTCAAATGTTATTGGCTCTTCAGAAGTGGAGTTAAATTCACACTAAAAAGTACTGTTTGAAAGATAAGAATATGCTGTTTTCTCAACAATTGTGTAGATTCAAATGTCAATGTTATGAAAACAAGAACTCTGTTTTCAGGCCAGGGGAGAGAGGTGAATGTTAGCAATCTCGGCCTGTTCCAGCCTCACAAAACACAGAGTATCACTGAGTTTGCAATGCAGCCAGTGATAACAGAAAGTAGCAAGGATCACTGTGGAGTTTTGTTGTTATTTAAAGCTGTTTTAATCAATAAGTTACTCACATATGAAATTTTCCAGCTTAGTCATTGAAAGGCAGCAGTGTATTGTTCGGAAGTAAATAATGCTTATTAAGATCTTTTCAGCTTTCTTATAGTGTGCAAATTGATGTTACTTGATGTTTAATACAACATATTTCCCTATTTTTAAGCTGGTGTTTTACTTCTGAGACCCTGAAGAGGGCAATAGGAAACACAAACACTGCCTCCTCTCAAGCCCTGCATTTCAGAGACCATAATGGGAGCAGAGCTAATGAGGATGGACTGAAATCCAGTAGATACACCCACTTCTTATCACTTCTGCTGAATACAGAAAGTAAAAGAATCTCCATTCTTCTGCTGCCAGAAGCCTTCCCACATATAGCAAGGTCTGTGATCCTTTTCCTCGACCTGAAATAATTTCTTCTCACTTTATTGCAAATGTGGAGTTTGTCTATGAGGTTGCTACAATTCTGCCTTAAAAAAAATGCTGTTTGTCAATGACACATAGGTTCTGCAAGTCTCACTACTAATATTCAGTGCAGTAACACTGAAACAACATTTCACCTCCTAATCTGATTATTTTCCTTTTACTCTTTAGCATTTTCTCCTGTTGCAGGGGTTTCTTTTAATTTAGGAGTGTGTTTCAAAGGTTCTTATTTCAGTCATGTTACTCTTTTTTTTTTTTTTAATTGAAAGCACTAAAGACTTATTTATACAACAGCCATGCGCAACAGACAAAAAAAGAATTAATTGGGGGTGGGGGGGTAGGGGGTGGAACCAAACACCAAACTAAAATTTCCAAAGGCTCTGAGTGTTGGCGAGTTAGACAGTGAAAACATACAATTTGTTAGCATGGCTGATGACATAAAGGTACTTTGAATTGTCAAATCAAGTAGCCCAAAATCGGTTATTGGTCCCTTAGAAACAAGAATAATGGGATCAACAACATGTTTCCTATGGGCTTGGGGCCACCACCACTATCCTCATTCTTAGCAGCAGCAGCAGCTCCATCTTTTTTTTGTGATAACTCGACAGGAAGGGACAGCCAGTGCAGGACTAAACCTATGCTGCCTGCACAGTTGGCTGATGACAAAGAGAACACAGACAACCTGAAATCTGTCAGTATTGCCCTCTGTGGAAGAACCCATTGGGGTATTTCCCCCCCTTTATTCAGCCACCAGCTTCCATGGCATTTACAAAAACTCTGTCTTTGAGACAATCGAGCTCAATGCCATTAATGGGTTCATATGGTATTAGAGAATAATTGAGCAGGCAGACAGTGCAATAGCATACACATCATTTCCTCAAGCTCAGACCATTAATACCAGGAAGTTCACTAAGAAAAGCACCACCCCTTCCCAGTCTATTGAGAAGCACCAAGGTTTTTCACTTCATCCTTTGCTTTTCTGTTTTAATGCAGAGATGAAAAATAAATCACTGCAAGACTGGTATCCACCTTGTAGGGTGGTAATAACACATCTGTACCTGAGAAGAGATCCCCATGAATATCCACCTGCCTTAGGATGGGTCTGAGAAAGAGGAGGACAGGCCTGGACAAACAGTAGCTGGGGTGTTTCAGTTATGGAAAAAGGTCTTTCCCTCACCCCAGGAGTGGATGGTTTGTTCTTCTGAAAACCCGAAAACCACCAGGGGACAGTGAGAACAGTGACAGCTCCTTTTTGATCTCTCATAAATCTTCCATTCCTCAGATGGTCTGTTAATTGAATAAACAAAGCAGACCAAGCTGTCACAGCCTCTTCCTATCTTCCTAGATTTCTAGATTTCTGAAACAGTTGAAGCTCCCAACAGTTTTGAGCTCATTTCTATTCAAGAGCATGTGGAAATGTGAGGCACAATGGGAGGGGGTGTCTTTACAACAGATTTGCATTGGACTAATCAAAGTGGAAAGCTGTATCCCTCTTTTTTTTTTTCTCAGAAGAGTGTCTAATAGGATTAATTTCAAGGCTGTGTATGTGAGTTACCATGTTTTCTTCCAAGCAAGGCAGAAAGGGCCATAGTGCAGGGCATTATGGGGCTCCCTCCCAGCCAGTTCTGCTTCACGCTTCTTTGCCAATTAGTCTTGCAATGTCTGCTCCAGACAAACAGGTTACCAATGAGCTTGTTCGTTTAGCATCGTTTCTATATCTTGTTTTCCCTACAAAAACAATCACTTGTTTTTATGCTCTGGAGCTGGCAATTCAGAGACAAGAGGTGAAAGGTAGGAGAGGGAGAAACTCACAAAAATACATCTGCACCACCTCTGTTCTTATTCCAATAGATCTCATTAGGGGCCATCTGTCTGAGTGCCCCAGGAGCAGGTCTGTACGGGGAAGGTGAGAAGCAAAGTGAGCTATCGAGGAGCTGTCCAGCCCTCGAGGACACACGCGCAGGCAGCTACCACTGCTCTGTGAACTGTAGGCCACACTGTATTTATGCCAAAGGAAATGTGCGTTTGCAGATACTTCTCAGCAACTTTGCTTTGAAGAAGGGCATTGTCATTTATTTTAATCATAAAAGCTGGATTTTGCCTTTCTGGGTTGGGAGGGGGGTGGGGGGGAAGGACTGAGGCATTTGTTTTCAACCGAATAACTGCATTTAGAGGTGCAGTTTATGGTCACGTACCATCTTCCCCAACTAAGTTTTGACGAAGATCTAGACCAAGGATTTATAAAAATTATGCCCTGGAAATCCAGAGAGGCTTAGGAAAGGAGAAACAAATCTGCTATGGAACCTAATACTAATAGATGCTTGCAATTTTGAGGGTCACTTAAAACATAAAGCTTTTGCAGATTTTTGAGATAAGCAGAAAAGAATCAAAGTCAGTGCTCCCTATTCCAGCATTCTCTGTTGCAGAACATCAGTCATCAAAGGTCATCAGAGTGAAAATTCTTTGAGTTACATCTCTCCTAAACAACATCTATGCATGGTAACACTTCAGTTATGAAGACGTAACACTGAAAGGCTTAAAAGCTCACTACAGTGGCTAGAAACTCCTGTCTTTTATTGCTGAATTTTTCTGCCTGCTGTTTCTCATTTCAGAAACTATGGTTATCACAGAAAAACATCTGGTTTCTCTTTCTGCTGTACACTACATGTCACAAAAGAAATTGTAAAGCTTGTCTGGGCAAGTATTTACCTCTTCCCTTCCCTACCACTCCGAAGGAATCTCTTTGATGACCGCTATAAGCCTGATGAACTATTTGCCTCATATATTGTACTGCATCAAATTTTCAGGAAGTGCTGAAGTACAGATATCAGAACACAGTCAATAATATAATCTTCTCTAGAGGCCTTTTTAGCTTTCTGGGGGATCTCTGTAGCCGGGTGAGAAAACAGCTAAGAAACTGTACTGCCTCTATCAGAGGTGTCCACACAGTGTCAACTCCTCTGCCAACCACAATCTCTACTGCCACCACACTCCTCCTAGCCACATACACATTCATCTAGGCTGACAGCCACTACCCTAACAAGGCTCTCATATGCTCTTCTACTATGAAGAAAGCCTCTAAGACAGCTCTGGAGCTGGGTGGAAGATAAGGCCATGTCCTTTAGCTCCAAGGTCAGGAGCAACTCTGCTTACCCTACTAATTCTCTTCAGCTTAAAGAATTCCAATGTGCAAATTGTAATTAGAAGGAAGTGTTAGACCAACCACGTTAGCACTAACATTGCAAACACACTGCAGCTTGGTTTACACAACAACATTTCGATGGCATAATTATGTCAGCTAAAAACAGGGAGAAGAGCACAGCTCCAGCGTCTTAGCTATGACAGGCAGAGTTAACGAAATCAGCTGTTGGCCTTGTTGAAGTCACAGTGAATCTGACTGTTTTTTTTCTTCTGAAACAGAACTAGAGTTGTATAGGGACTGCTCAGTTGGCTGTCATTGGATAAACAAGCTGAGAAGGCAAGAAAGTATAGCCAGGGAGCAATGATGAACAGCTGGAAGCAGTACAGTTAGCACACATGGATCCACAAGATTATGACTTCCCCCTTTTTTTACCTTCCTAATTTTCACTAGAAGAGAAACTCCTCCTGAATTGACTAGGCTATTAAGGATTCTGCCACTGGGCAGGGTCAATCTAAAGTTCACCGCAACTGGGATGAGCCCATCATTGTAACAATTAAAAATAATCATTAGGAACTTGTCTCAGCTGCAAATGAATTTCTCAAATGCAGCCTACTCACAAGCCTTCCTATACTTGTGAGTACATATAAAAAGTTAGTAACAAAGTGTTTTATTACCTAAAAACACATAGCATAAGAAAAGAAGTAACTCAGCAGAAACAAAACCTCTGCTTTTAATTATTGCTATCAAGCTAACATTTACCTCATAGTCCTTAAAGAAGTCAGGTTTTGCTTGAAGAGTTTGTACTGTGAAGTCAATGAAGACACCGAGTTCTTTTTCCAAAATGAAGAGATCGAATCCCTGTTTTAAATGGGGAGAAAAAAGCACTGAACTTTCAAGAACAGTACAATTTGTACTTCTATGATAAGATGTAAGCAGCATGAATTATGACTCTGATATTAAGTAGTTCTGGTCCATCTACTACTCTTCCCTCAAGAGCAGCTTCAATTTCCATCTCCACTGAGGTTAAAAAAAGACTGAATTAGAAGCATGTTTCTTCTCCGATTCAGTTTTCTTTAAAACAGAACAGTGGAGTTAAAAATGGCTTGGACAGAGGGCAAGGAACTATGCATAGCTAGAGCAAAGTCAGCAGTATTGTAGCACAAAAACATACACTTGAGTTTTAAAATAGAAACTGCATGCCTGGATTTTAGCAAGGAACCACTTACAGCCCTTTTCATTCCCTGTGTAATAGACAGGATCAGGAACAAAACCACAAAACAAGGTGTGTATTCCATCTAAGTTGTTGTCTAACCATATGTCCTGGTTTCAGCTGGGATAAAGTTAATTTTCTTTCTAGTAGCTAGTATAGTGTTATGTCTTGGATTCAGTATGAGAATAATGTTGATAACACACTGATGTTTTCAGTTGTTGTGAAGTAGTGTTTAGACTAAGTCAAGGATTTCTCAGCTTCTCATGCCCAGCCAGCAAGAAGGCTGGAGGGGCACAAGAAGTTGGGAGGGGACACAGCCAGGGCAGCTGACCCAAACTAGCCAACGGGGTATTCCATACCATGGGACGTCATGCCCAGTATATAAACTGGGGGGAGTTGGCCAGGGCAGATTGCTGCTCAGGAACTAACTGGGCATCGGTCGGCAAGTGGTGAGCAATTGCATTGTACATCACTCATTTTGTATGTTCCAATCCTTTTATTATTACTGTCATTTTATTATTGTTATTATTATCATTATTAGTTTCTTCCTTTCTGTTCTATTAAACTGTTTGTATCTCAACCCACAAGTTTTACCTTTTTCCTTCCAATTCTCTCCCCCATCCCACTGGGTGGAGGGGAGTGAGCAAGCAGCTGTGTGGGGCTTAGTTGGTGGCTAGGGTTAAACCACGACACCATAGAAATTAAAAAGTGCTTTTGGCAGTGAAACTCCTTAAGAAGTCAAAAACTTCCTAACCTTCGAAACCTGAGTAAGGAGTACAGTTGCAAGAGTGATCCCTTTCTATTAATCTATATTCCACTGGAGTCTTAAATCTGCAACACAGCAGTATTTTGAAAAAATGCTGCCCAGGAGCAAAGTATCCAAGTCACATCTTCACTGTGTATGCACTTCAGCAGTCGCTTCTACATTACACAGCATGTTTTCTTCTCAGGTAGTGTCTTCTCTCTCCTGCTTCTTAATTATTAATTGCTTAAGCTCCAGCCATCACCTACTTAGTTGCTTCAGTGTTAAATTAGGCCATTTTATGTTTTATGCAAAGATCTTTAATGGTACAAGCATGCTGATCACTAGTCAAAGCTACTTACTAACTGGTTTTTTTTTTAGTACCCTATCATTTCATTTGCACACATGCAATGAAAAAATCTTTTTTAAAGGCCCAAATAGTAACATTTCAACTTTCATTTTATTGTTTTCTTTTCATTGAGGTGAAGAGCGTGCTTTCCTCAGCCTTGGAGCTTCCCTAGGACCCCAGGTCTATTTCACGTTTAGTTTGCAGTTTGATGCTTATGTCCTTTCACGCAGAATTCACACCTACAGGAACAACAGTGTTCAATATTGAAGTAACTGCAACTGAATGGATCCTGTCATTAAGCATAGATCCACTTGTTGGTAAGTTCCCAGCTAACATGTAACACCCAGTAGCTTTTATAGCTGTCTGCTATGGGTAACCAATTATGCCCCCAAATGACCACACAAGTTCTTTTCTAATATCTACAGAAATATGAGTATTTAACATTGGTCACTCAAAATCTAATCTGTTTCACATCAGCAACATCTATAAATCTACAAATTACAGTAACTTCCACCGTACAGCAAACCATCAGTACTGTTCACACTTAATTTTCCACATCTAGCTTTTCCACAGTCGTACTGGTCCTACCATGGGCTACTCCTGCATACATGTAAGCCTCAGCCACAGGCTTTGCACAGAATGAAAGCAGATCATGAGCTGGCATACAGGACAGTGACTGGGATGAAAAGGACAGTGTAGAGTACGGTGGAAAGAAGTAAATTGTGTGGCATCAAACACTGCTGCCATGGAGGAGATAATGGCTCAGTAGGCAGGGTTGAATGGAGATGCATGACACAGCAGCCCAGAGGACCACAATCTCCCTCTGGGTCAGAGGAGACACAACACACACCTTCAGAATGTGGTTGTTAACATTTAGAAACTTGTTTTACACGTTTTGTCTGGTCTCCTAAGGAAAAAGATGAATGTAAATTTCTAAACAGAAGAGTAAATTAAATAAACATATTCTTGTAAACATTAGTGAAACTGGATGTATCAACCATGTTCAAATTAATTCTTTTTTTTTTTCCTACATCAGAAAATGGAGAATTCACAATTATTTTCCCACAGTTTCAGCTTTACCAGATCATCGTTTTTCCATGAGGGAAAGGGTTTCCACGGGAAGTTCACAACTAGTTGTGCCTAGTATGCCCCAAACACAGCCCAAGAGAGTAGCAGAGGAGTCGCTAGCTCATCAATAGCTCACAAGAGAAAACATCTTCTTTACCTGCAGAAATTTATCATGAGTTCTGACCTTTAAAGAACGTAACGCCTCACTTCTGTGGTTAAAAAGTTAAAATTTCAGCATGTCACCCTCTGGTGGTTACTAAAAGCAAATAAAAGCAGTGAAACACCTGGACTTTTTTAAGCCTTTCAGGCCACATGGTGAGCCTGGCAGGCAGTGCTGACCACAAGGCCCTGTCAGGGCAATGGCCACGGTGCACAAGCATGGTGGTGCAAAGTCCCTTCCTTCTTGTGTGCTGGCACAGGGCTGTCACCTCTCCCCAAAACCCAGGGGAAGAAACCACTGGCTAGCACCTGCAAGCACCAGTGCTGCCACAGGGGCAGTGAGAGCCCTGCCTGCCTACCTGCCTCAGGAACTTTCTGGAAGCCTCCAGCTCCTGCCGCCTCGCTGCCACTGGGGAGCAGCAGGTCCGCGCTAGGCTGCAGGCACAGCTCCGACGGTTGTTGGCGGAACTTGGCACTATGCTGTCGTGGTACAGGGCTGGCCGTCAGCCTCGCTGGGTGGCATGGCCCCATCCCTCAGTGCCGTGCCAGGGCCACAGCCTCAAACCCCGCAGGTGCTCGGCGCTCACCTCAGCGTGCCGTGGACATCTGAGGCGATTTTCACACTTAACGCAGCAGCCTGAACTGCCGGAGAAACTCTGAGGAGAGCTGCCCGGGACGAGTTTCAGGACGAGGTGGGGCTGCAGCTGGTGAGGACGCCCCCGCCTCAGGGCTCGGGCGGCACCTCAGGTTAGGGGGTAACATCCCCCCAGTTGTCGGCGTCGCACCTAGAGGGAGCAGCAGCGAGAAACTAACATGGCCAAACAAATGTTATCGGACGCGTTTCCTTTCGCCCGTCCCTGACAAGTTGTTCAGCTTCCTTTCAGCCCTCCCTGAGGAGTTGTTCAGGGCTGAGGCGCGGCGGGAGGGGAGAGCGGGGAGATTCCTGTCAGCGCCGAGCGCCCGCGCGCCCCGCCTGCCACAGAAGACAACCGCTCCCGCCGCGCCCGGCCCGGCCCGGCCCGGCCCAGCCAGCCCCGGGCGGCAGCAGCTCCGGGGGCCCGGCAGCGACGGCGGGAGGCGGCAGGGACGGCGGGGGGGCGGCGCTCATCGGCGCTCAGCGCGGGGAAACGGCCCGCGGAGCGTCCCGGCAGATGGCCGCCGCGCTGAGGGGAACGGCCGCCCCGCCGGCTCCGCCTCGCTGGGGGATGGCGGTAGGCCGCCGGCCCAGCCTCAGCCGGCGCGGGGAGCAGGCCAGCCGGGCCGGTGCAAGGCCAGGGCTTGCAGGGGTCGGCGGGCTTGCCCGCAGGCGGCGGTGAGTGGCCGGCTGCCATCAGAACACCTTTCGCCTCGCGTATAGGCCCGATCGCTGCGACCGGGAAACACACGCGTCCTCATTTTACAGCCTGGCCTAGAAGCAGGACTGCAGAGACGTTTAAGCTCACAACTCGTGAGCGAACGCGGCGAGCCTTGGGGGATTTGGGTCAGGGAGAGCTGGTAAACGCTTTACTCAATCCCATTTGTGAATTAAACTAAAGCAGGGGCTTAGCATCCATTCTGCAGGTTTAATGAAGTTTTAACTGATGCAGCCTGCCTTTCTGTGGCTTAGACGAACTTTCTGGAGCGCCCCAGGGTGGGGAACTTCAGAGGACCCTTGGTCGAAGTCACTGGAGAGGCCTCTGGCCGGGCACAAATCACCGTCTCCCAACGGCCAAGCTACGCCTCGAACCCTCCCGGCTGGAGGCACACCAGGGACTACTGCTTCTCTTCCCGGTTTACAGAGAAGTTCCTCTGCAGCTACCGAGAGATACCTAGCCTCACTGCACTTCCAGTGAAAACCGAGCGTTGCTCCTGAAAATATGCAAAATATTATTTAAAATCTGCCTGAAACTTGGGCTGTTTCAACAACCTTTTTGTAAAAACAAAGTACGTTCTTTACATAGTATTAATTCTTAAAAGCTTGGCATTTGGTACTTGTAAAAGCAGCATTTCCTCTGCCAAGAATTTTTTACTCTCATAGGACAGAGGTAACCAAATCTAACAAAGCACGTGGAGCAAAGACTCTGAGAAGATTTATCCAGTTATTTGACAGGCAGAGGAATTGCCTCATTTTGCCTTCTATTTTAATAACGAGCTGCGCTTCTCACTTCCCTGGATTGAACAAGCTGATCTCACCAGTAAGCTATTTTTCCACTCAAGCATCTGCCCAGCCAACTTGGAGCAAGACTGTAACACCAGGCTAGGTTCTTTTATTGTATGAGCAGTAATTAAGATCCCAGATGTTGCTGCTCTGCACCTGTACAGCCTTATTTTTGTCAGCAGGGAAGGCACTACTGTAACTGCAGCTGGAGTGTGTAACACAGCAACATTACTTGCTGCACCGCTTATTGCATTCTGCTGATGCGACAGTTGCTGCTTGTAACCTGTTGCCCTGTATCAGATATTGCCACTGTTAGTAATAGGCCATGTGCTTTGCACTGAGTTTGCAAGGCCACAGCACTGAGTCATGCCAGGCTTCTTTTGGCTGAACATTTGCTGACCTGCTTGCAAGTTTTCTTTTAACTTGGCTTAGCTGTAACAGCATTTTTTCTTCTGACCATATGGTTATAGATGATTTGTTTTTACTTTTGCTTATCCTTGTACGGTACCACCGTAGTTGTGTACAGACAGGAGTAACAAGTAGTTGTTCTGTGCAGAACAAGATACTTAAAACCAACAAAATGATGTAGCATGGAGAAATACAGGCCTGGGATGATAGCAGAGGGCTTGAGAGGTGGAGACACAGGTTGCAGTGGGGAGGAGTACAGGCACAAGATGACAAAAGAAGAGGCACAGGCTTGCCGCTGGAGACCCCACAGCTATAAACAAATCCACAATTGTTTTCCATTAAAAAGAAATACAGACCTAGAATTAGACAAAACCACCTTTTTATGGATAACAGAACAAAGAACAAGTTTCTAGCATATGCAAGATGTATCATAGATGGTAAATTTGGATATCATGTGGAGTTGCAGTGATGAAACAGCAAGGTGTGAAAGCCTGTTGGCAAATATAAAAAAGACTCCAGGTGGATCCTGGAGTGAGAAAGATGCAGCCATCAACAATACAATCCTCCCAGCAAAAGACCCCGTGTACTGGTAACCAGCCTTAGCACCCCTACCACTAGGCTGAAGCCACCAACCTGACGACCCCAAGAAGCAGTGACAGGGTAAGCAGAACACCAGGAAAGGGGGAAGAAGCTAGGAAGTGTGAGTATAACAGTTTTAACTATATTACTATTTTTATTATTGAAGTTCTTTCTGTATAGAAGTGTTTTTAATTTTTCTGTAATAATTAGGTCTGGACTAATAATGATACTTAGATTAGACTTAAGATTTCAGTTATACTAACAATAAATTCTTACCTTTCCAGGTATTATTTGTTCCCTCTTTCTTCATAAACAAGATTTTGGGGGTAACATGCTTTAAGCCTACTTTACATTGTCGCAATAGTACTCAAAGTGCACTCAGAGTTAGAGATACAGTGTGAAGGTCCTTGCGTGTGTAGGAGGATCCAGACTACAGATCACTTTTCTTGAAGAAAGTAGAGCAAAAAAAAAAAAAGTAGTAAGTAGTAAAAAGAGAATTTAGCAAGATTTAAAAGTTGTCATGGTAATGTACTCTTACATGTAAATTAGTCTATGAATTTAGGGAAATGATACTAAGAGCTGCCAACTGTTTAAGGATTTTTTATTTTTTTTTTTTGTAGAAAAGATTGCAAGTGTTGCAATTATTATTTTTTTTTTATTTACTTGTTTTAAAAAGTATACATCTGTTACTGGCAGAATAGCAGATTACTTGTTGAATTTAACTGAAGACATTTATACATTTCTTTGAAAGAATTTCCGTATTTTTGTAAACCAACTCGTCCTGCCTCCCACATCCTATCCAGTGGGGAGGGCGCAGGAAAGGAATCAAAGAGGTTTTTACAAACATTTCTACTAATTGCAGTAACACCTTTAAAATAAAGTTTAAAATTAATTAAATACTTGACATTGTGATGAACTTTCATGGGAACAAGGTTTCAGACATGTGGAATCCATTGCAAATGTTGACTAAAAATACCACTCCTTAATAATTAACATAGAGCTGGACTTAAACCAGAGCAGTATACATTTCTGCAAGCTGCTGTCTGAATTTGTGTCACTTCCATATGCAATTAAGTTTAGGGAGTCCAGTTTAAAGGCTTACTTTCCTAACTGTGCTAAAGCCCTCATGCATCCTTGGATGGACTCAGAACAAGCAGTCATAGTGCAGGGGTTGAGCTCAGCATTGCCACTTTACGGAACTGCTGTTTTCAGCATACAGACTGCTCTGAGCCCAGCATTTCATAGGGTGTGTGGGAGCGTGCCCGCAGCTCCGGCTGCCCCCTCACTGATCTCCGTGGCTGGACAGCCACCTCACAGCTCCCTCCCTGTCACTCTGAGGAAGCCGCAGAGAGAACAGCATTAAAGAAAGAGCTGAGCTCCCCTGAAAGGCATGTGTGACACGCCAAGCAGCGAGCAGCAGAAAGGCTGGCTAAGGAGGTTTCTCGCCAGCCTGGTTTCATGTGACCTGCACGGCTCAAGGGGATACGTAAGACCACTGAACTGAAGCCACCTCCAGCCATCAGAAGCTGGAACTCTACCCAGGGTCAAAATGGGAGCAAGATCTGCTGCCATGGCATGTCTGTCTGGCTGTGGTATTTGTTTAGTATTTTTGGAAATGCAATCTGAGTGTAGCAGATAATTCAGAGGGGACTCAAATTATTTTTAAAAAGAATACAAATTATTTATAGGGGGGTTGGTAGGCATGTGGAGGCTGGGAGAAAGCAGGGGGGGCAAAGGGAAATTAGAGCTAGGAGTGAAGCAGGAAGGGGATAAATGGGTATACGGTGAACTCTCAAAAATACACACCAAAAGTATGGAAGAAATGGAAATAGACCCATGCTACCATCCAAGAAGATGCAAGGAAATCCTTCCACAGGAAGGAGAGTGCTTTGGCGGTGGGGCTGGAAACCCTCTCCCTCCCCACAGGGGAGCCAAGGTCTGGCCAGTCTGCCACTCTGGGATTGTCGGCCAGGGACATGACTCTTTAAGCCCAGCTAATCCTGAAGCATGGTGGTGTCTGGGGCACTGCTGGGTAATTGAGGAATTAGGCTCCAAGCAAAGCTGCTCCTGCTGCATGTACACACTGGAGAGCATATGCACTGCCACAGACTAATGGCACAGTAAGGAGTAGGGGGACTATGCAAAATTTGAAAGGAGAGACTAGTTCTTGTAGACACCAGAGAGACCTGCCACTACTCTCTCATGCACTGCTGTGAATTTTAGCTGCCTGGTATGCTGAGGCTAATGCTTAGTAGCAAAACAGTCACAGTGAACAGTTCCCAGTATTGTGGGGCAGTGAGTTCCACAGTTTAATTCTGTGCTGTATTAAAATGTACTTCCTTTTACTTATTTTAAATTCTGTTACCTGGTAATGGGACTGGGCTCCCTCTTGTAAGAATGAAGGAGATACCTGGGAAAAACAGTAATTTCCTATTAACGTTTTCCACATCATATTTGAGTTTTTTTGTTCGCAGTCATATACCTCCAGTCATTATTTCTTCTTCAAGCTGAAGAATTCTGGGCTATTTAACCTCTTCTGGCTATTCCATATTGCTGGTTATTCAGGGTATGAAGCAGAAGAAAGGAAGATAAAGAGGCTGGGTTTTGTATCTGCCTCTGTCTTGCTATCTCCTAAAATCCACGCTGTGTTCAAAACAAGGCAACACCATGGATGCACCCTGTGATATGAAGATGGTTTCCGTTTTCTTCTTCCATTTGTTTCCTAATAACAGCTAATGTTACAATTGTCTTTCTGCCCTCTGCTGAAATTGACTAGTCAGACTTTTTTTTTTTTTTTTCTCCTAGTGGCAACAGTTAATTGGTAGTCTTGACTTGATGTAGGTATAGTTATTTTTTCTCACGTGCATTAATTTACATTTATCAGTGACTAGTTTCATTGGGCTTTTCATCATGCCATCATTCATTAGAGCCTCTGCAGCTCTTTGCATTCAGCTTTGTATTTGACCATCATGAATAACCAAATACCCACAGACTGCCAGACACCTGCAGTCCATAACCCTTCCTACCCACCACACTTCTCTTGTCAAGTCAATCATGAACCCATGCAACAGTGCAGCACTCAGCCCACATCCCTTGCTAACTCAGCAGTGTCCTCCTTTCCTGCAGGGATGTGATTGTTATTTCTGCTCAGCTCATCTTATAAGTCCTTGAACTGAAGGTTATCAGTCCAATAGAGGACCTTTCTCTCTATGCATAGCTTAGGGTCTCTAGGAGGCTTTAGTGAAAACTTTCACTTTTTTAAAAAAATTTTTTTTGGTTTGACAAGTATACCTTATTTTTTTCCACTAGGAGAGTAGTACAGCACTAGTGTGGGTTACTTAGGCTATGTAATCTCCATCCTTAGAGGTTTTCAAGACTTGGCTAGACAAAGCCAGGGCTGACCTGAACTAGCTTGGTCACCCACCCATCTCACTTAAAGCACTAGTCTGGGCTAGATGATCTCCCATGTTCCTTTCAACCAACACTTGCATGGTTTTATATTAACTGTGTCACACCTGTCTGCTTACTTGCAAGCTCCTTTGGAGTTTTAAAGAGCAATGCTTACTTACAGTTTCTCTTAATATTACAGCAGCTGGTTCCCCCCAATATTTAGCCAAGTACCTCATCAGCTGCCTATGTTTTATTAGAGCATATAACTTCTAGCAATTTCTTTTGAAATGAAGTTTAACTTGCTAGCGTGTGGTTAGTAAGACTATTTCTGAAGGTCTTTTGAAAGCTTGTGGTCACAGTCTTTCCTCTGGTTCCAAGTGACAATGTTATAAACCATGGCCATTTGCTGAGTTGCTTTAAGGCTCTTGGTCCACACCATCTGGGCCTGATAGTTATTGATAATCAGCTCTGTTCATACCTATACAGTTCATGATTTGACACTGGCATCTCTTTGACACTTTTCCCTCCACCAAGTTTCCAAGAAGTCTATTTTTAAATCAGTATGTTCTCTGTCTTCAAATCCTTTGCAAATAGTGACAAAGAGTAAGAGACTAAGAGCATTGTGTGTCTGCCAGAACACTGGCAGTGATGTCTCTAGTAAATCTTGTGTTTAAGTAGAAGTGCTGCAAGGAAGCTAACTAAAGACATCCTACATTCATGCATGATCTCTTTCATAAAGTTGTCTGTGAACTGCAGCAGGTGTGGTGACTTTTCTCATGTTTCATAATCCATTTAACCCTATGCAGGATACAATTTAAACCTTATTTTCACTTGCCTTTCATAAAACCTCATATTCCCATCCCAAATCCCACATGGTTACCAACAATCTGTAAGTTCAGATGATCTCCTTTGAACACTTCTGCAGTCTGACCAGAGTGTGGTACCTGTTATGAAGTAACATGAGCAGTTCCCAGCCAGTGTGACTAGGACAACATAAACCAGTGTGACAGCTTCCGAGTAGCACTGAACTCCTCTGCTCTCCCTGTGCTGCATCCCCCACATAAGGCTCCAGGTGCATTCACAGAGCTCCTTGCAGAAATGAGGCATTCTGGAGCCAAGTGCGCACACACACTTGCCTCCTTTGCTCATATACACATAGCAGGGCAGATCTCAGATCTCCCCTACTGCCACAGGGCAGAGCATCACAAAGGCAGGACTTCGGATGTACTTCAACAACCCTTCAAGTGCTCCAGAAAGCCACAGAAACTCAGTGAGAGAATTCCTTGGGGCTATTGCCAGCTGCAGGGGAGATCAGAGGAGGCAGAGTCACAACATGCCTCCAACAGTTATTGTATTTCTACAGAAATAAAGGAGTCAGCATGAAACCTGCTAGAGGAATACTTGTCACTCTTGAGCTTGAGATCTTGAGGAGCTTGTTTTGGCAAGCTGTGTTCAAAGCTGGGTTATGAATGTTCCTGGGCCTCCTGGTTCTCTCCCTATGAGAATAAAAAGAGCAAAAGACCTGTAATCTTCTTTCTGTTCCTTTGCAGTTTGGTGCTTATGATGGTTATTCTGAAACATTGACAGCAAGAGATTATGGGTTTCACAGCTTCTCAAACAACTTGCACTCTACCAAGTATCTATTCTTAGTTGGACATCACAGCTGGTGAGTTCACTTTTGAGTATACCACCTCCTCTTTTCTACTACTG
Organism: Buteo buteo; assembly: GCF_964188355.1. Lineage (NCBI taxonomy): Eukaryota > Metazoa > Chordata > Aves > Accipitriformes > Accipitridae > Buteo > Buteo buteo. The sequence goes on from NC_134174.1 coordinate 37,549,924, forward strand.
CTCTGCAGACCAGTCAGTGCTGGTCCTTACCATGATGTGAAAATTCAGGATTGATAACTTCACATCTGCTTAGTATTTCTGTGCAACCGGCACTGGAAAGGTGGGCCATAAACCAAGTGCCGTGAAGCAGCCTGGACCTTAGGCTGATGGAAGCAAACCTCAGCATCCTGAAACACTAGCCATTTTAAAAGAGTTTTTTCAGTAGATCAGGATGTTTTGGGGTTTTTTTCCCCCTAGAACAATAACAGAATAGAATAAAAGTTCCTTCCTGGTGCTGAAGAACAACTCCCAGGTACTTCTGCACAACAAGGACTTTTCTCTTGTAAAAATCTTATTTTGGTGATACTCAAATGAGATGGGGTAAGAGGTAGAGAGGATGAGATAAAGAGATTTCTTGGCTGTGTACTACAATTTTCAACTGCATTCAATGCCAGAGAGTAAAGCAGCTTCCAAGGAGAGCACCCAGCAGCCTATTGCCAGTGTTGTTCTGGAGCCTGCCATCATGTTTGCGGATGTCACACTGGGTACTGCCAAAACATAAGGCAGAATACTAACTTTAGATGTATCTTGACAAGTTCTCAGTGTTGCAACCAAGTTACTTACGCTGCAGTAGTGTATCCAATCTTCATGGCAACTGTTTGTAGGTGATAGTTTCCAACATGCTGGGAGATAGCAACCTAATCCTAGAGGGCACGTGGTACCTGCTGGAATCTCATTTGGGAAGTGAAAGGTGCACGCGGGCTAATTGCTAGCCCATTTGGAGCCCCTCAAAGCCCTCAGTGGCATCTTGTTCTTACAAGACATACTTGACACTTCAGAACAGGAAATTCTGTGCAACCACATGCCAGGCCCAGACGTTGATCCAGCTTCTGATATATCATAACTTGCATGATAGGTCTTCTTCACCCCGTCAGACCTCTCTGTCTCTGATTTTATCTCCAGGGAAAGCTTGTTAACTAAGGGTATTCTCTGTCCCTACTGTTGGTCACAGATGGATGACAAGTTTTTTTAGTGTGCTAGTGCTGAAACATCATTTTCTTTCACAAGTCTGAATCTCTAGAATTCTTATTTTATCTCCAGGACATCAACAACTCCACAGACTCCTGAAATAATCTGACCTTTACTGGTGTTGAGGAAACAACATCAATTAAGACAGTGACTAAGGCTGTGCAGAACAATCCTGCTCTTCCAGATATCCTTGTCTTACATATGCCTAAAATCCTGTTTGAAAGGGAGATGACCTCCACCTCCCTATGAGTACAACTCCTGTTTGGGAAGTCAAGCCACATACTCACAAAGTCTAAGTAGAATCTCACATCTGACAGTAGTTAGTGAAGTCTGGGTTCACAGAACTCTTTCAGGTCTTTTGGTTGTATCATCTCCAACATCTTAATGCATGGGGCTTTTGCTAGACCCAGGAGAGAAAGTACATTCCAATGGTGCTGCGTGCTTCTCTCACTGGAATGAGGCTAGCAATGGCTCAGCAACCAGGTGGGTTTTGAAGTCGGGCCCAGGAAACACACAGTGGGGTTCTGGTATCAGCAAGACCTGGTATTCAGCAGAAACAGCCTGAGCAGGTACCCTCCCCCACTTCATCTTGCACATTCCTTTGTGAACAGCTTGAGCTCCTGGGCCAGAGCTTGAGACACCCACTTCTAGTGACCTCAGCAAAACCCCTATAAACATGCCAGCTTCCTCAGATGTATTTGGCATCACGCCCCTGCTCAGAGGATTTCAAGTGCACAGGCTTGGCCACATGAGCCTCCCCAAGCCAACCTCCTCTAGGTCTGACCTCACACTGATGTATCCTGCTGAGAACTAGGCAGGTACTGAGCATTTGCTGAGGGTTTCTCCCAGAAAAAAAAAGTATATAGACTGAGCTCAGCTTTAAAGAATGTCAGCATAATGCAGGACAGACTAAGGTTAACAACTTCAGGCTTTGAATTCAGCATTTTGAAAACCGCGTCCAGTCCGTATCCTCACAGAGAAGGGTAGAATCATATAGACAGCTGTGTTCAAGAGCCACTTAATTTGGTCCCAGCTAGCAAAGTTCAAAAACCAAAGCACATTCTAAATGATTTTCAGGAGATTTAAAAAAGCTGAAGCTACATTATGTACATTAATCAAACAGCACAAATCAGTTCTCCTAAGAACTTCTGAAGGCCAATCACAAGTGTTACATAAAACTACAGTTGTGGTATGTTTCATCTTCATATAAACCTCCTAACACTGTATGACAACACTAGGATAGCCATATATTTATGTCTTATTGTGAGGAACATAAAAATCGATTTAGGTCTCTCAACAGAATGATTTTTATTTTTTTTTACAGTGCTAGACTGGATGTCTAATAGACTAGCAAATCAACCTAGAGTACTGGTTTGACCCAGCAATTTTAGTTGATGTTCTACAGGAAAACATAAATGACATTTGGTTTTGTCTCACATTTGAAATGATACCTTAAGAACCATTATAACCTACACCAAATAAGAAAGGAAGAAATTTTATTGTAGGGGTCGGCGTTCGGAAGATCTCGCGTTGTCACGGAAAGTTAGAGGGTTAGTCGCAGCCTTGTGATGTACCTGTAGCCCCACCTCCCCTTGTTAGTATAAAAGGAATTAACTGCGCAATAAAAGGCGGAAGTTGGCGCTCACACTGCGTGTGTTATCTGTCTCTTTCCCTGGTCCGGGCCGACCAGTGATCTAAGCGTGGCACCTTGATATGTAGCGAATGCTACATTTTATGATCACCTGCGATAAAACAGCTACAAATTTGTTCTTGCAAAATCTTCTGTAAGACTCTCTTTGTAATCTAAGGTATCACAAATAAAAAATGCTGTTTTGCAAGATGAAGCTCCATTTTAAAACTGGATGTACAATATGCAAGAATATACTCAGCACACAAATTCCAATTGGATTTTTCCATTAGGAAGATTAAATTTTTCTTATTAAAAATTTATTGCCAGGTTTTAAAAATAGTTAGGGCAAAGGAGACTATAAACAATAATTACATCACTTCTATTTAATTTACAATGCTCCATTTCTGCTGCTAAAGTGTAATTTCATTACAGCACTTCAACCTAGAAAAAAATGATAGTGTTTTTAATTTGGATAAGCTAGCTTTGCCTTAAAATTCCTTGCTGAATGAAGACAAAAATTCAAAATGAGCCAGCAAAATGACAGCAGATGTTATGCAGCAGTTTATGTAACATATTACTAAACTACTTTTTGAGGCTCGGTAACTTGAGTATCAACCTTTTGAACCTAAATTCATGCCTCAGTAAAGCTGTGACACAAAGTGATCTTAACTGCAAGTTTTCCTTATGGTTTGTACTTAATTCCATTCAGAGACTATAAATTAAACAGCAGACCAGAAAACAATATAGGCTGGACATTTTAAAACTTTTTGCCCCAGAAATGCTTTCAAGAGCCAGATGTTTGGAATAAGAGGCCAACAACACACCCATGACAAAAACCCCAAAGTTCCACAACTTTGCCATCATCCCCAGAGGTAGTAAGGTGTGTGCATAGCTCCTGAATGGTCTCATTTGATGCAAAAGCAACTCTTTTCTTTCCTTTCTCATTCAAACTTCTGCATAACACCCTTCACCTTGATTTTCATGCATTAGGTACAGCTAACAGCAAAGAAACAAAGTAACTATATATTTATGTGTGCATGCGCGCGCGCATGCACATACATACCCATATATTTTTCATCAAGGTTTGCTTTCCACCAAGTAGAATTCTGTAATGCAGAAGGAAACCAAACAGTAGCACCTGTCACGGGGACATACATCACAGCCACATTCACAAGCCCTTCTCCCATCAAACAAGCTAGTTAAATACAATTTCTTTAGTCGATTACTGGCTGGAAAAAAGTAAAATTATTTCTAGTATCTTTTTTTAAAAATTTTATTTCCTTCAAATTGTAGCCCTTGTAGCTTTTCTCAAGTTTTGGTTTCTACTGATTAAACATCAATGCAAGTTAAGATCCTGTTGAAGAAGTCTGCTTTTGGTCTTTAACAGAAATATTTATCCAAGTGGTAAGTATTCATCTCCACAATTAAGCATAAGCTCTTTGGTGCACCTTTGACTCAAATCTTTCTCCTCTTAGGAAAACATCCTCTTTTCACTGTCTTTGTTCCTCATTTTCAGTGTTGATAATACATTTAATCCTCTTAAGAGGGTAAAGTGACAGAGCTAGAAAGTTCAGGGAAAAGAGCAACACACACACACACAAACTATTATTACTCACCTGACCAACACTGAACTGTTGTTCTAGGACACAATCACAGGGTCAGCATTACAGATGGAATGAAAAAATAATTTAAGCCCCTCCACTCTTCAGATTCACTCTCTTCCTCCCCACTTTAAAAATAAATAAATGCAGAGACACAACTAAATCTTCTGTCATAATACAGGAAACTTAAAATTCCCACACTAAACAGTAAATCTAAATAAAATTCCTGTTATTCTTTCCTTTACTCCAAAGAGTCCTCTTTTCCGTATCACCTGATTTTACTCTGCAGAGTTTACTTTTTTGTTATTATTATTTATCCAACAACAAACCTTCCTCTAAATAACTTTGGATCACCTAAGATAGACCAGAATTTCGAGTCTACAGTGTGGACCTAAAAGGAAATAGGTACTACTATCTGAACAACTCTTTTTATTATTTAGTAGTCTAGCTTTTCCTTTTTCCCAAGAAATTCTTTGGCCTTTACTCCTCTACACTGATGAAATGGAAGTTCAACACGTAGTAGCAAAAGTTGGGGGTTAGAAGACAAGAGGTGAAAGATATGAACATGTCTGTCTTTCAAATTTAAGGCAGTCTCCAGTGTAGTTCACTTTCCTCCCAATGAGGACTGCTTTTTCCAGGGCTCCTTACAACATTCTCTGCCTCACCAGAAAGTGCCTGTTGTCTCAAACATACATACTATACTAGCCTGGTTTTGGCTGAAATAGAGTTATTCTTCTTTCTAGTAGCTGGCATAGTGTTACACCTTGGATTCAGTATGAGAAGAATGTTGATAACACACTGATGTTTTCAGTTGTTGTAAAGTAGTGTTTAGACTAAGTCAAAGATTTTTCAGCTTCTCATGCCCAGCCAGCGAGAAGGCTGGAGGGGCACAAGAAGTTGGGAGGGGACACAGCCAGGACAGCTGACCCAAACTGCCCAAAGGGATATTCCATACCATGTGACATCATGCCCAGTATATACACTGGGGGGACTTGGCCTGGGGGTGCAGATCACTGCTTGGGAACTAACTGAGCATCGTTGGCAAGTGGCAAGCAATTGCACTGTGCATCACTTGTTTTGTATCTTTCAATCCTTTTATTATTATTACTGTCATTTTATTATTGTTATTATTATAATAATTATTTTCTTCCTTTCTGTCCTATTAACCTGTCTTTATCTCAACCCACAAGTTTTACTCCCGTCCCCCGTCCCCCCCCGCCAAATTCTCTCCCCCATCCCACTGGGTGGGGGGGAGTGAGCGAGTGGCTGTGTGGGACCTAGTTGCTAGCTGGGGTTAAACCATGACACATACCAAGCATGGCAACCTGAGGCTTAACCTATAGCTGCAAATTAAGTTCAATTTTCACAGTTGAAATAAAGATCCTTATAGCATTAGTAAATCAATCTACCCTCGGATAAGGACTTCAAGCAGTTGCATTATTTATAAAGGTTTCGCTTTTATTTACAGTAAGACTATCTGCATCTACTAATGCTACGAACGTCTTAATAAGTTAGTCCCTTAGACAGGGGACCTTTAGGGCAGGTAAAAAAAGAATATGCATGAACAGCTTCTGTTCCATGTAGCTAAAAGAATCCAGTAGTGTCCTTTACCCAAAGACAAATTAACATATTACACAGGGGAGGAGAAGCAGCAGCAGCAAGAATTACCTTGGCCTGGTTTTGAAAACACTTGGCTAGCAGGATTCAGGGCAAATTCCAATCTCATTACCTTCAAAAACCCAATTAACGAGCCATCCTATAAGGAAGGCCTTGATGCAGAAGAATGGCAGCTACTTAAGTCCTCTTTATCTTTTGAGCTCCAATACACATCTTTGTTTTCCTTGCCCTTTAAACAAGAAAAGTACCACATAAATGATAAAAAAACTTCACTGAAAAAGCCAGGTGGGCTTGCCTGGTACTAGCCCCAGCTAACCAAGTATGTTTTGACTTCTGCTTACTCCAAGGAAGAATTACTGACATCCAAACAGAAAAAATGAGGGCAGACAGAATACTCGCTAGTGAATCTGACACCAAAAACATCTTTATCAATCCAGTGAGGTACTTGAGCCTGGAAACACGGTTAAAAGCAAAAACTGCCGTTAGAATATTCTGTTACAGAAAAAGTTAAAAAATGTAGCGCCCTAAAATTGGTATGAGAATTCTCTTCCACCCAGAAGTGGCTATGCAGTGATTATTCAGTTCCCTAGCAGAACCACACTACTACAGCTGCATGCTTGGCACAGCTGCTCCGCTGAGGGGGAAGAACGAAGCTTTTATACCTTTGTGATCGCTGTCCAATCTTCTGCTCAGAAAGACTCAATCTGCTGACAGCACAAGAACTACTCCATTAGACCAGCTTGAGAAATCATCTCCAGCACTACTACCTGCTTTTACATTAAACTTCCGATAAATCAGTGCTGTACACATCATGCCAGATCACTTTGTTATTACGCAAATCATGCATTTCAAAACAGTCTGAAAGTAGCTTCACAATTGTCTTGTTAATCTGAAAATGCTGATGTCATCTCAAAGCATCCACACATAATGCTTCCATTACATATCTACCAACAAAGTAACCAAGAGAAAATACTTTTACCAGGTGATTTTTTTTTTTTTTGGAAAACATTTGCTTACATAAAGCTGTATTTACCTCCTACAGTGCCACATACTAATAACATGCTGCTCCATATTTCAAACTCCAGTTACATTTGTTTACAGCACAGAAATAGTTACATTATGCTGATCCTTGTTAAGAGTGGTCATGAGATGACACATCACATTCAACTCGCTTTACAGCTCATGAATTATTGCATATTGTACCTGTATCTAGTTGCATCAATTAAGAAAAAAATCCATGGGAAAAAATCCATCCTGAAATTAAAGCATCATTCATGTTAATAAACAGAGCAATGCTCATGGTAAGTTTCTCATTTTTCACTGAAGAAAGAAGCCATTAACATCCTCCATGATGTGAAAAGTATCACCATAACAAGAACTGCCCCATTTCCCCTACGCTTCAGCGTATTTTTGTTATCTAACCACAGCTCTTCAGAGTTGTTACATGCCCCTTCCGCTCAAAGATCAATAGCAGCTTGTGTGGAGAACTCCAAAATGTATCAAGAGACTGAGCACATCATCTCCAGAAAATTTCAAGGCTTAGCTGGTTTGACTGACCACAGCCTCAGGTCCAGGCACTGAATTTTGCTGTCCCAACACACCAGTGAAAAACAGAGCACTACCTTCAGGGTGCTCCTCTATTATTTTTTTTTTCCTCCTCTTTTTTTTTTTTTCCCCTTTTAACAATTTACCTGACACTGCCTTCTTTCTGCAATCACTCAGAGGAGTGTTTTATTGCATGTTAAAAGACAAGATATGTATTGAAAGTAGCAATTTTATTTGAGTTAAAATTATTTACAAAAACCCAAAGACATACTTCATGAAACTGGTACAAACTATTTTTCCTGCCGTTGGCTTTTGCTCCAAAGATCACAGCTGAGAAATACTGTATAAAATAAAAATAGGATTGGATTCAGAAAAGTACTCTACTGTTCTAATTTCCAATTGAGAGTATTTACACAAATATTTACAATGGAAAAAAAGTTACTTTAAAACTTTAATTTGCAAGTTGGCCTCAAGTACCCTTTAATGCAGAGTTATTTGAGGGTCTAACACAGAAAAATGCACTGCAGTTCACAGGGTGATTTCTCCCCCCACCCTCAAAAAAAAAAAAAATCTGCATTTGTCAGTGCTTGACAATTAGTTACATTTTAAAAAAAAACTGTTAAACACTGAGGTAAATCAATTCCCAAGCAATTACCAGTGTAACAAAGAAAGGTAGTTGTCCCTGCTTTCCCCCATCATCACATCTGTATTTTATTTTCTCTTGCCATCTCTCCACAGAAAACTACATAATTAATTTGAAATCCCATTACAAGTGAAAATCTCCAAAATCAGAAAACTAGACGGGCAAAATATTCAGTAATTTCCTCCTGATGTAGATCACTTAAGTACAACTTCTCCCTCGCTCTCAATAGTGATTTTTTTTTTTTTTAAACAAAGGGGAATACAACCTCAAAAACTTTTCTAAGTTACACTGATACACTAAGTTTTAGAAGGTGATGAGAGAAAACACAAAAAAGTATGACCAACATAGGATTTTTGCCGCTTATCAGTTACTTCCTTACAGAATTCCCAACAATCTGCATTATCAAAAATAGGAAGACATAGAAGGCAGCCACTGTATGTAAAAAATTTACAGCTGGCACTGATACAAAAGCACGAGTTCTTAACTTTATACATGGAGATAACACAAGATCTAAAAGCAGGTTAGATTTCCTGTTATTTCCCCCTCATTATACATAGAACTAATATTTTTATGGCTTCAAGTTTTACAAATTCAATGGAATAACATGATGTAACTACCTATACAGGTATTTAAAAATGTCAATGAAGCAGATCTCAGAACAGTCTGCAAATATTCAAGACCACCTTAATAAAAATAATTACCAATTCCGTTGGTCTGAATAATGAGTGCAAGAAAAAAATTGTTAAAAAAAAGTCATGTATTTTCTGGGATTCTTTGTTCCACTTAAGTCTTCAAACACAATGCTTTGCTGTGAACTAGACCTCAGACTGAACAAAATCTTAGCTATATCAGCAATTTAAGGCTTTGTGTTGTATGCATTTAAACTTTGTCATACTACAAGAAGAATGAAATAGAAAGATTATGTCAGCTGGAAACATTAATCCCCATTGGTGTTTTAGCTTCTTTAAAATCCTTCCCCCTAAAACATCCAAATTCTTTGTATTGAGCATTATAAAATATATCTTGAGTGCTTCCTTGAAACAAATTAAAACAGCATTTCAAAGTTTTTGCTTATTAGAAGTGTAAACTACCCTGGGATTGAACATTTTTTTTTCTTTTTTTTTCTTTCGTTTTTTTAAACAGGGCACAGCTTTTTACAGTTACTATTTCTTTTGTGGATAACATACCCTCAAATGGCTTTGTGTGTTTATGGGTTTGCATGCTTCTTGGAACTACAAAGTGTTATGGTCTATCAGTTTACAGTACATGGGCCGTGATCGTTTTAGAACTGAGAAATAGTTCAACAACCTAATTTCAATCAAAACAGTATAAAAAATAAACTATCCAATCCTTGCCTCTTTGGATTCCAACAAATTTTAAATATAGACAGTAGTTAAAATCACAAAAGTATTTAAAAATTTATATTTTATGATTTTGGAATAATCTAGTAATAAAAAAGCAAGAGCAAATTAAACTCAAATAGGAGCGGTGCTGCTGTCCAGAACTTCTTTATTAGAACATTTGTTTGATACCTCAGTAGCTAAGCTGCCTTTGCACCTGGCTGGCATGAAACAGTGGCTCAACAGTAAACAGCAGTTGCACTATCAGCAGCAAGTTTTTCCCCTTGAAACTTGTCACAAACAAAGCAAGAAAAAAGATAGGGAGGGTAAACCCTGCCAAAAAATATTTAAATACTGCACTGCATCATAAACAGCATGGTTTCTTTATTTACTTTCCTCAGAACCTTTTTCCCCTCATTTTTGATAGTTGCAGATTGATGTAGTAACTGTCTTTTAGAAAATGCTGAATGCATGGTTAAGAGACCAGGTAGCCTTAAAAATCCGAACACGAATGACACAGATGAATGCTCTTGGTATATCCTTCAAGGACTTCTTTCATGACTTCTTCTTTTGTCTAAGGGTAGCTCCAGCATTAGAGTTGCCTGCAGCGGAAGTTAAGTATCTAGCAGTGTTCCAAGTATTCAATCACCCTAGAGATAGATTTCTGGCCTGTTGTTCCAACAGCACACTGGAAAATGTAATAGAAAACAGAAGTAACAACCAAGCATTTGTAATACCTCTTTAAAATATTTGAGGGCTATGCTCATTTCAGAATTTTAGTATTTACAATTACGTATCAGTAAAAGCAATTAGATTCAGGCAGAGGATTCAAAATATTTTCCTGACCAGTCACAATCAAATGGAATGAAAGTAGCTTTGTTCCATTTACTACCAAAATAACGACAGATGGGTTTTCAGTATTTAAAAACAGAAAATCATCCTGTGCTCTTCTAAAGACTCAAACTGAAAAATGTTAAATGCTTCTAAAAATGTATGGACTAGTAACAGAAAACACAATTACAAAAATATCTACACACATCAATTTAAAATATATATTACTTACAGTAAGATTCATAAAACTGAGAAATTTTTTGAGCATTTCAGTCATTATTGAGAAGTCCCCTTCAGGTAAGTACTCCCTCACAGTAGTCACATTGATCTAAGAAATAAAACAATCTATTTTAATTTGGGAAATATTTTTCCAACACAGAACTATATTACTCTGCATGTGAAATGCAACATGACAAGTATATTCATAGCACTATTAAGATGGTTTTTGCTGTCATCTCTATGATTTAAGTCTCTCAAGCAATATTCATATGTTTACTGTGTTTATGCTTCTATGAAACATAACTGCTAAAATCTTTTTGTTGTTGTTTTGGTTTTTTTTTCATTAAAGATCATTACTACCATCAGACCTCCCCAGGACCTACAAGATCATCAAGAACTAAAAACCCCACCAGATTGCTCTCCTGACATGGAAAGAATCTCCCTGTATAATTGGTAAGGGTTGCGGATTATTGAACTTATTGTCAGTATTACTCCAAACACTAAAATTGTATGGAAGCCAATCAGTCAAGAGGTACAGAACAGCATGTTAAACACCATTTCTGCCATCATGGTAAATTTAGACAAGCCTGAAGGCAGGCAGGTCTGAACCTCATTTTCATCTGAGCATATATTTGAAAGAAGAGTTTATGAAGTTCTCAGCCATTAGAATTCCATATTTTTAACTTCAGCCTTCTATTACACAATTTCATGTAATTTCGATGGAGGAAAAAATAAAGCAGACTGATAAGAAAGAATAAACAAGTCTGATGTTAACTTGCTTACTGAAACTACTGAAAAATAAAGCAAGCTTTTATAGTTATAGAACAGGTGAGCCAATTTTCCTTTGCCTTTCTGAAGTAAGTTCATTTGTTGGCTAAGACTAACAGCAAAGAGGAGAGAGGTGGAAGAGGTTAAATATTCAATTCCAACTGTTTCTGATAAACATACCGATGTTCAGAAAATTTCTTTTGGATGCAATACCTCTGGCAACTGTTCACAAAACTATATACATCAGTGTAGCTTCATCAATGTACTAGCTCACATCGAACCCTAATTTAAAAAACCGATTTCAATACTGCAAATTATTGCTTCACCAAAAATTGTATTGGACTTAAGAGCAAGTTATTGACTTATTCCCTTACTGGACTCTCTTGGCAGAGACAGCCTAGAAGCAATGCCGTGTATGAGGCCACAATGCAGTCTTCCATGTGCTTCCCAGCATGCTGAAGAGCTGTAAAGAGAGACAACTGAGTGTATTGTATTCTCTAAGCAGCTGGTATCTTTTACTGCTTCAAATACAATCTTTCATTATCACTTTTCAGAATTCTTTTTTCTCAAACAAAATGAGCTTTTGGACTGAGACTTCAGAGGCAAGAATCAGACCAATTCTGTACTTACTAACTCAGCAGCACATTCTTGAACAGAAAAATGGTGTTTGTTCCCTTTCAATGCATTTCACTGTATAGTACTTGATTAATTGCCATTTTAATGTACAAACTGTATGTTTAACACACCAAAATACAAATATAAAGGTTTCATGTGATATTATTGCATTAAGGATAACAGACACAGCACTTTTTGCTAATGGCTCACAGCATTTTTTGGCAAACCACAAATAGCTGCAGACACCGGCTGATGGAGCTACAAAAAGGAGAAAGGATATAAAGCGAGGTTCGAGAAATATACCACACCTACTATTAGAAGATTAAAACACTATTAGAAGTAATACACTGCACCTACTAGTAGATGATTAAACAAGAAAGACTGACGTTTCAGACTCGATAAGTTTTCCAGAGACATGCTACATAACTCAGCTTAGAGATACTCAAATTCCTGGAACAAACTACCAAAGATGCAGCACATCAAGGTATTACCCAGGTACCTGAGATACCACCAATGGAGTGAGGAGAACTCGCACACAAGATGGGGACAAAAGAAGCATACATGCAAACAGGGAGGGGAGGAAAGAAAAACCTAGAAGCAGCATGAAACAAGAATGGGTCATGATACCCTGGGAAACAAAATTAAGGCAGGTAACTTTCAAAGACTGTTTCAGAAGAACAAGATAAAGGCCTGAAAGCCATCCCTTCCAGAATATTTCCTACACAGAATATCCCCAGGTTTGTTTTTTTTGTTTGGGTTTTTTGGTTTTTTGGTTGGTTTTTTTTCAGAAAGAACTGATAGAAGGTACTACTAAGAAAATAAAAAGTAGCATAACTTCTTCCACTTCTCATGCTTCAGCTCTGAAATGCTCCTACTTATGACCTGTAACAGTTTCACCTGGGAGATACACTAAGGAAATCTCGGCCCAAGAGATTGCATGTAGATAGGAAACAGAGGACAAGGTGGGAATTTATGCAATCAGGGAGTTCTTTGCCTTTTCTGAGGTCACCACAACCAGACAACGTACCTTTATTAAGATCAAGTTCTTCATCATCTTCTTCCTTCTTATCTTTCTCTTCAGTACTATCTGGCTTTTCTGTGGAGACCCACTGTATCTCCCCACTTGTCTCTTGCCATTCCCCACTCTTATCATGCTGAGCAGTAGGAGCTTCTTTAATCAATTCATCTGTCTGGCTCTCGGCCAGCTGTGCTGCTCGCTCACGCTCAAGAAATAGCTAATGAGGAAAATTTCAGGAGAATTTCTGTTATGAATTAAACCCTAAACACATTGAATTCATACTTGAAAGTTTATTTCCCCTTCACAATTCACCCCTTAATACAGCTAGTCTTCAATACTTTTCTTAACAATAGCCTTTTCTTCTTCAAAGGAAAACATAATTTATCCCAACACTAACACTGTGCTCTACAGAAAAGGCCTCTCTCCCTCCCCAGTGTTGAACCAGTCGGCAGGCTCCTCTTGGGCATCGTAAATGTTTAATCGTTTTCTTTGAGACACAGCTTGAAGACTATGTTGCCATATTTTCCTGTCTGTTTTTGTTCTCTACCAATCCTCATTTTCTTTTCATGCTAGCTATCCTCTCTTTGCTCTCTTAGCTTTTCCCTTGATATGTAAAAAGCAAAAATTTGAAACAGCAATTTCAAATGACTTATCAAGGATGTGACAGAACCAGCAATCTCATACTGTGCACTTATGAATTACTTCCCAAGCCATACAACCACCAGTTTTAAATATTTCTTTGCCAAGCTGTATACATTAAGATATTAAATATTATTAGTTTTATTGTTGATTTTTTTTGTCTGCTGCTGGACAGTTATTTCACATAATTAAATAGAAGAACTGCTAAAAGCATCCATAAAATTATCTTAATTGAAATAAAAAGGCTGTAATTTCCTTTCAGTTTTTTTTATTTTAGTTTGCATAGTGGAACTCATTCACCAAAATTACTGGTGGATTTCTTTTTTTAACAAGTCAGTCAATACAACATTTAAGAATGCTGTTTCACATCCCTAGTCTTTACGTCCATATTTCACTGCTCTTATAAAGCATGATACTTTTTTTTTTTTAATTTAAAGTTGCAAACTCCCAAAAAGATAGTACTTAAAAACCAAAAATAACCTATTGAAGCAAAGAATGTAAGTCAAGAGTAGCTTACAATTTTTACAGCTGGTTTAAAACAAAACTATAAGTAAACCATTTAGGAACAAGAAAACTAGCAATAAACTGTATAGGAACGAGAAAGCTTTATGGACCATGAGAGCAGCTTTTGGATGTCTATAACAATGATACCACTGTCTTTTACCAGGAAAGCTGTTTCTGTAATGTACAGTACTGAAAGTCAAAATTGTGAGCAGCACCCCTCTTCCCCCACTATGCTGTATAACTCAAAACACTAAACAGAAAAATATTCTGACAAATCTTCATTGCTGAGTTCTCCCTTCCCCCTTGACAGTCTGATAATAAGAAATGGTAACTATTACAGGAAAAACACATTTCTTACCTGCACTAAAGCCTGAACAGCATCAATCTGTCCAGTTATCTTTAGGCTATCATCTCCTTCTCCCGTACAGAATGAGTCAAAAGAACATGATGTTTCCATATTGACAAGACAGTGCCTATTCCGAGCACTGTATTCTACTAGATTGATCAACAGACCCAGTCCCTACAAGAATTAGAGAGTCAAAAGAGGATTACCCATGTTAAAAAAGGATAATTTAGCAAAAAAAATCTATCCAGATAAACGTCTTCTTTAGGCATTATCTTTCTGAGGATATATAATTTACTTACACACCTTTATGAAACAGTTTGATAGACACAGGGATCGGGATTTAAAGAAGTATGAGGCAAAACTGAGACTCCTCTATACTAGATCTTGCATGCAGGCATCTCAATTTTTCCAATTCTGAACATGAAAACATTTTTAAAGGTGGTATTTCATTTATAGATCAGGGATTCAGGTGTCCAACCTTCAGCTTATATTCTTAAAAGACCCTTCACATACACAATTTCACTGTTGTTATTTAGGCCACACAGACCCATTTTACACAAGCTGAAGTAAATTTGACAAAGCCTTTATCTCTAACAATAACATCCACCATATTTTTAAAGTTGAAAAGGCATTTGAAAATGAGACAATTCACAGACTTATTCAGCTAAATCTCTGTTCATCTAGCAGTGCACTTTTTCCCAGCAAACACAGGAAAATGGTTAGAGCTCAAAGCCACCAAATCCTTACAGAAACCTTCTTTAAGTACCTCACTAAATATATATGTAGTCAATGAAAACTGTAGAGGCTGCTCCTTAATTTGGAGCCAGAGTAGATAAATGCAGAAGAAGGGGGAAAATAATTTTATGTTAATGTAACAAATACAATAGCTTACCAGCACCCGAATATCAAATCTCTGTTCTTGAGGTAGGAACTTTGGAACCTGAAGCACACAATTCATAGCTGTGCCTATCAGACCATCTTGTTCACCCGTTTTTGTACTACCCCATTCTGTAAACAAAAAGAATTTAGAGGCTCAGTTTTGAAAATACTCATTTTCATGATCGTAAGCAGACTGACAAAAACCTTTTGGCCCTAAAGACAAGCAGGACTCTCCTAGCCAAAGCACACCTCAACACTTAATACTTGCAATTACTCATCCAATTTGCAAAGACAAATTAGTGATTACTGTAAAGCAAGCATCTACCATACATAACTGCTTTATTGCATTGTACATGGAAAAACCATAATCAGCATAAGAAAAGGGTGATTTATTTGATGCTTTAACACAGAATATGCAAAAGTTTGTTTTACCATTATCATTTGTCAGGTTGAGCAAGACACCAATGATGGCCCTCATACAGTCTTCCACTGCTTTACCCACATGGTTAGTTACATTCTGGTGAGGCAGAGGCTTATTGTCTGGTAAACAGATACTGTCTTCAGCACGATTATATCGCTGGATTAACTCCTCACAATGCTGCAGTGCTCTGCAGGGAGAAGATGCAGAACAAAATTACCTCCACAACATACAGGACACTGCACCTTTATACTTGTTTCACCAGGAAAAAAACTTCAACTACAGAGCTTATAAAGAATTTTTCTGATGCCCAGTCTGTAGGGAGAGATAATAAACTGACCACCTATAAAATCTTTTAAGAGCTCAACTGAAATTGTGAAAACAAAAACCAGGAAAGCTTTGTAGCTTAGAGCTTTATCAGCTTGAGATTTCAAGAGTAAAAGTTAGTTTTCCTTCCAACTTCATCACATGGTCTTACAGAAGATATCTCCTCTCCCTGCAAACCCAGCCTCTCATATCCTCTGACCATCAAGGCAAAACATTATTCTGACAGCGTTATCTAAATGTTCTCTTGTTCTGCCCTCAGAGCTATTTCCATTCTGTAAGAAATAAATAAATGACATGTGACTTCCTAGCAGTAAAACCTTAATCTCATAACACTACTGGACCACAGGCATGATTCTACTGCATGACATTACTTTGATGTTAAACCAACAACACAGATTTCTATTACAAACAAAACTAAAAATGTCAAAAATATATATTGGTCTAAATAGCACAGTA
Organism: Buteo buteo; assembly: GCF_964188355.1. NCBI lineage: Eukaryota > Metazoa > Chordata > Aves > Accipitriformes > Accipitridae > Buteo > Buteo buteo. The sequence goes on from NC_134174.1 coordinate 37,566,328, forward strand.
AACTTTGGCTTGGTTGTTTTTTTTTATTTAAAGAAATGCTCAAAATACCTAACCTACAACCATGAAATTATGTTTCCAATGAGGTCTGCAGTCAAATTATCAGCTGAATTTGTTCTCTTATGAAAAGCACTACAAGAGGGGTACAATCTCTGCCAGTCAGCTGAGACCTCACCCAGATTGATAAATGGGTTAGTGGTGTTTGTACAAGCATCTTTGCCAGGGAGAACAGCTAAGAACATAATTTCACTATTTCAATTTTTAGTTACACTGTCAATTCTGTTACACTCCATTTCAGTAAACGCTTAAGCATAATGAAAACACAATAAATAAATGTAGCTTCCCAACTGCCCTCTTCTGTGTTCATATTAATTTGGTACAGAAGGAGCCAAATCCGCAGTTTGCGGCTTCCACAGAACCAACAATAGCAGCACTACATATTGGTAGTACTCAGGTAGTTACCTATACCCTCATCTAAATTAACTTTAGCATTACTTCATAAAAAGAAACAGTGGAAATTGTGGGGGTTTTCCTCCCAGAATCTTCTGGTATAGCAATTTTTTTTTTTTCCCCTATCGTGCAGTGCTCTGCAAAAGTGTCTTTTTGTTACAACTTACTTAGCTGAGGAAACTATGAGTTGCGAGTCTTTGTATGCTATCAGATAGCTCTGATTTTCTGGATTATGCACAGTTACCTAAAAAGAGGAGGAAAAAAAAATATTAAAAATGGGACTTTTTTCCCTTGAAAGAGAAGCATTCCCTTCCGCTACAACCCCACTTCATTCAGTTCCACATTTCTTTGTTATTACCCAGTGTAAACTTTCACTTATCATTGTCCAATATTTCCTTAGAGTTTTCACATTGTAATTAATCACACAAAATTGTGGCACCAAAGATAAAAACCATCTTCCCTGACACAGTAAGTACAGAAACCATGTGGCAGAATGTTCTGCCACAGCAGAACCCTGAATCTATATCCTGGGACTACAGTGTCCCAAGTGTGTACATATATACGTGTATGTAAATATATATAAAAATATAACACAGAATACAGTTATATACATAATGTTAATTTTAGGACTTGACATCAGCTCCACTTTTGAGACCTTATTATGCATCCAACCATAAAAATAAAGTTTTTCCTTGATTCCCCTGACTGAAATTCAGAATCAATTTTCAGAAACAGTAAAAGTTCTCCTCTTAAATTTGCATGATATGGTGTGTTGAATTTTCTCATCTCTCCCAAGTTCCTAAGGGTCTTATTACATCACAAAACACCCTTAAGTTCAAATTTGAATACTCTACCACTAAACAAGGCTCTTCTACTGTTGCTTGGCAATTCCATCTATCAAATATAGAAGAAGAAATTGGATCTGAACATTTTTCTCTCACTGTTCAGATGGCAGGTAAAGAGCTAGGTGCCATTAATTTTTAAGTAAGCACCCTTGAATTAGTACTTCAGCAACTGTTCATCTTTCTCAGTTTTTAGCTTACTTAGTGTACACTATCTTTGAGTCTGTCTTTCTATTTTAGTGAAGAAAACAAGTTATCACTGTAGCCATTTGCCCTCTAACTTGGGTTTAAGGGGTTCATTAAGATTCATTGACCTGTACTCTGAACCCAAACATCGCTTTCTGATGTGTGGAGACATATTGCTAAAACATCAAAACACGCTTCTGCTCACTTACCATATCACAATACAAAAAGAGTAAAAATATGAAACTCAGCAAAACACGACATTGTAGAGAAGCGTATGCTCACAATTCCTGTCAATTAAGCTCTACAGAAGTGCCATGTATTTTAATTCTGTTCAAAGTTCTCATCAAAAAATATTTACCATCTCAATATACACGCTCAACTGATTACAGGACTAGTTTGACTCTCAGAGCAGTCTTCTCTTTCAGCACTTAGCCAGCTGATGTTTAAAAGTAGCAATTCTTAAAATACACATCGATTTATTGCTTCTAAGAAATTGCTGCTTCTATAATGATCCATTATTACTAAGACACACACTAGAGAGTCAAACTCATGCCTCAAAAACAACATCCATAAAAAGCAGCTTTTTGTAGGAACTTAAGAAAAAGCATCACTATGTTCAGTTATTCTTACAAAAAATAAACTTGCAAAGTTGTACATACATACAGAATGGTAAAAGGAATTTTCAAACAAACATTCCAGAAACGCTGATAAATATCAGAAAGTCAGTATCTTCTATTAAAAAAAAAAAAATCAACATTATAGTATTATTATGTAACTATATATTGAAAGAATGTAACATTGAAAAGGTGTAGTTGAGAAAAAGCGGTTTTCAGAAATGCAATGCATCTGCTCATACTCACACTCTCTAAGACCCGTAAACATCTTTCTGCACCCCATAACGAAGCAACCAATTTCTCTTCATTTTCATCACTGCTCAGGTGATCCACACATTCTTTAACTGAACAAAAAAAAGAAGTTGTTTTCCACTATCAGTAAGAGATCTTCAAAAGCCAAGTATACAACAAACTAACTACTCAGAGAGTTGCTATCAACCTTGTTTTAGAGTTTACAAAACTCTAATACTAGGAAACAATCACAAAGACATGATCAGTATTCCAAAATGTCTCATTTCTTGAAGTAAGGGGGGGGGGGGGGGGGGGGGGGGGGAGAAAAACAAAAAACCAACCACCTTCTAATTTTGGCTTTACAACTTTGTGATTGTTGCCACAAATTACCTATCTGTATTTTATTTTCTACTGACAATGAAGAGACTGTACAGCACATGACTACGTTCCTTAATTGGAGTGCACTGCTTTGTAGAAGAGAAAAAAAGATACAGCATGCACACTTTCCCCATGCTTCACAAGTCTGAAACCATGTGCAAGTTGAACGCTTTCATTTCTTCAATCCTTCCTTTGTCCACCCCTCTGCTTACTTAAGACCAAGCTTTATTCAGCTCAAGAATTCATTTTAGAAATGTCCCTTTTTCTATCTGTGAGATGCTGATCCAAAAAACGTAACCAAGACATATCTTTAAAAAAATAAGGAAATAAAAACCCCACATTTCTTCTTGAAGGGCTGACTTCCTCTGGGATATTTAGTCAAAAAATACCAGTCATGAAAATAATTCTAAAAGACTCTAAAGGAGATCTCACTCTAGAGTAAGTGTGCTATAGAGATACGTAACACAGTAATCTGTATTCTGTCTAAACTCAAGCCATTTTTAATCTCACACACATTATATGCAACATTATACACATTCTGTTTAGCCTTAAAACTACTTTCAATCCCACATGCAACAGATTAAACTCACTAATATTTCCCAGTGACTTGATATCAAATTGTGTACTTTATTTTTAACATTGCTGAGAAAAATACGTCTCTATTTTTAAACACAGAAAATGAATATTAAGAAAAGCAAACATCTTAACAAGATTCACTAATTTTTCACGCTGTCAAAGCAGAATCTCCAATATACCTTTATCTACAATATGATCAAGACCACCTAAAAGTCGCAGTTCTTCTTTAAACCAGTCCCCAGCTCGTTTTGAGGTGAGAGACAGTAATGTCTCCATTGCCAAATGCCCGGTCTGAAAGAGTTAGGTTTCAGAATTAATGAAATCATCATATGTAGCTGTAGCCAATATATCAAATCATACAAATACATGTTGTATAAAAACCATAAAAACAAAGCTATAGGTTACAAGTAGAAGAGCCACCAGAGGGAGCAAGAACAGATTGAAAAATACGGGTATCTTAAAAAAATTACTTGGTACTGATAAAAAGGTACTTTGCATTTTCAACTTTCTCTTGATTTTATTGATAGATTAGAAAAATCTAAGCACCCTCCTTTCATCTGTTTCTCTTGTTATCAAAAGAAACAAGTGGAGGAAGGAAATGGACAAATCAGCCAGGCAGGAAAAAGACGAAGAAAAGCCACAGTGAACACTGCTTCTCTGTCTCCCAGATACATTGGCTCTGCTGCTTGTAGAATACATTTGATTCTAACATAGGTATTTTGTGGTTTTAAACTCATAGAAGACAGCAATTAAATTAAAACACTGTAGGAAATCTTACTATATTTAGTGATTTTTTTTTTTTAAAAAAAAAGAGGAATACATATCAAAATTCAACAACAGCAAAGATAAGTTTAGTCCCTGCAAATGGAAGTTGAAGAGATTTTAGGCGATTATCTTAGTTAATCCCCTGCATGTTTTTAACTAAAACTAACATCATTTATAAAATTAAGACTATTACTTGTTTTTCCAAAGGTCTCTGATAAAAGGCAAATGATAATAATAAAACATATACATACATATAAATTACACCTACACAAAAGTGACCAGTATAGACTTCCATAACACCTGGAACACACACAGGCAAATCTGGACTACTGTAAGCTTAATAATTTCATATATGGTACATAAATACAACAATGAAAGGTCAGAGGAAAAGCCGTAAGATCTCATTAAAGCCAACTGAATTCAACCACTCTTAAGTTATCTTCCCTCCCTGACACATTTGATTTGTAATGCTTCAAGGAGGGCTGTGCTTATTCCAAGCTGTGCAGCATGTTCCAGAATACCGGTTCAAACCTCAGCACCTCCTGGGAATAACGGTACTCACCAGGCTTGAGTAAACACCCCACTGTCTTGGAAAACCAATTTATAAATTGTATGAGCCCCCCCAACATCTTCAGCTGCTTTCCTTGTTTTCAAAAATACTGATTTCCAAGGATGAAAAGAAAGTTGAAGATTAGTCCTTATAAAGAAGTTACTACCCAAAGTTAGTTATTTCCATTTTTTACTATCTAGCTCTGCAGCACACCATCACTGAAGAGCATACAGTTAGAAACAGCATTTCTCCCAACGAAAATGGCAGTGTCCTTGGGTCATGAAGGTGGTGTGGGGGATAAGGGACCACAAGCAGCAGCAAATCTACAATAGGTCATTCCTCCCTGCATCAGCAGCATCTCAATTCCCCGTCACAAAGGCAACAAAGACAAAGCTGCAATTACTCCTGCAACTGTTTCACCACCCAGGGAAACTGCTAACTATTAATTGCCAACAGCCCCTCATCAAGTCTTCTCACAGGAGAGAAACTTGGTTACAGTGTTCTCATCTCATCACTGGAAGATACAAGGTCCAAAACCTCACACTTTAAAAAACTGTAAGTTAAAAACATAATGCTAGAGGAGGTGAGGATATTTTAAGCAATGGATGGAGAACTTCCCTTCTGAAGCCAACCAAATGAGAAAGTATTTTGAGGGAGGAGGGGAGAGAACCTGAAGACAACAGTTTGACAGATCCCTAGCTCTCTGAAGCCTTCCCATCCTCTTCAGATGATTCCTTTCACTTTTATAGATTGAGTTTGAAAATACTGTAACATGGATATCTGAAATCATGCATAACCAAAACCAGATGGATAGAAGTTGATCAAAAACTCTCCTTAGAGATCTTCACAGCTACAGAAGATTTAGTTAACTTCCTAAACACCTATCACCATGAAAGCTCAAAGGCCGCACAATATTTAAAGTATGGTCCTTCGTTTTCTGCCAAAGGGCAATAAGACTTCAAAAAACTCCAGGAGAATATAATTTGATATATACATTACTGGGCATAGGAACAAAAGTCTCAATTTTTATTTATTTAATATTTTTTTTTTAAATCAAATGAATCAAACCTTGTAAACCCTTTTGCTCTTGAGGAAAGTAAGTTCAAAACATGGTTCCCTTAAGCTTTCAGCCTTATGCTGAAAGTGAAAAACAGAATAACCTCTTTCACCAGCTGAAAAGAGAAGTCACTTTTGAAGGTTTTTGTTATGATGCAAGAGAGAAGCTAGCTGCAAGTATCAGCTACAGAGGGCTATGCTGACTGACAAGCAAGTGCCATTTGCTAACATAAAGGCTAAGTTCTTCAGGTTTTATCTTCTTCTAAGCCAGCAAAAAAAACTTGGAACAAATTCAACCCACAGAGAACTCCTTTTCAGTTTCTGGGTTTACATTTTTAATGTTCACAGCAGTCTAGAAAACAGAACCTTTTGAATACCTGTTTGAGTATGCAAAAATTAGTCTGATCTAACTTCTAGATAGTCACACAAACAACATTCTCTGTGGAAAGAGATAGGCAGTATTGATCATATTCGTTTGATCTGTGTAAGAATAAAAAAAAAAAGAATTTGTAACCAGTTAGGCACGAACTGGAGTTATCAAAACATCTGCTGCAATCCTTCTGTTTCTCAGTAGATGTGTCTGCATCTGAAAAAGCACAGATCTTTTCTTTACCCCCAGAAGATCTGCATTTTTGTTAGCATTTTTCTGCCTGTCATCTGGTACAAAAACAGAGATTACTTATTATATCTCATGACAGAGATCTATGTGAAAGCAACTTTATCTTCTACATACGGAGTTCATTATTGTCTCAAATTACCATTGCTACTATCATAAACTGAAAGAGAACCTCATCATCTCATTTGGCTTGCATATATTTTCTAAACACTATATAGTCTCTGCTTCTAGATGGTGCAGCTGGGAGGGAACCAGTTTCCATCTGTGAGGTACTACAGTGTTCAACACATTTACAGCAGCTCAACATTTTAAGAAATAGAGATGCCTCAGGAAAAAAAAAAAAAACAACCAAAAACCAGCTGAAACTGATGGCCCATGATACTACTACTCTTTACTCATGTACTTATGGACAACTTCCTCACAAGACAGAGTCCCTTTTAACATACCCTCTCCCTTTAAAACCCATTCCTAAGAAAACACAAGAACAGAATTACAGTTCATAAAAAAAACATCAGGGTAGCACAGATTATGAATATGAGAAAAGCTCAAATAGGAGACAGCGGTCTGTGTGGCTGGATGCTTTAGCAATGAGGAACCTGTACCAGCTGTTCCATGCTTAATAAAGGGAGCTGTCTTACATTTTATAGTGCAAAAGATATCCTGGCACTGACAGACTGTGGGCTACACAAGCTGCCTTTGGTGCCAAAACGGCACTGAAATAAGACACCGATTATTCCAATTCCTAGCTCATCAGCACCTAGAGAACAAATTTCCTTCTGTGTTGGTATCTTCAGATTGTATCATGTGAATTCACAGAGTAAACTGAAAGCAGAGAAAATAATCTCAAATTCGTTCTTCGTTTGCAGATTTCAAAGGCCAGAAAATTAATACAAGCCCCCTACCTGCATGTTTCAAAGGTTTGTAGGAAACAAGCCTAAAATTGAAACTCTGAAACAATTCTCCTTTGTCACCACAACTGATGACCAAGGTTAAGAATTATGTAATCAATATTATCTTCCTCCCCCCAAATTCAGTTCTTTCTACTCCTACATAACACTGAGTTTTCATACCAATTCAGCTATCTGTTCCATAGTTAGAATTTGGGGAAAAAAACCCCAAACCAAACTCTTCCTAAACCAACAAAAAAGTCACAAAAACTACAAAAGAAAATGCCAGCTCAACAAGGCATATCATCTTCTAATCTAACCTAAAATGGAATACAATCTGAACTGCAGATTACTGGCAGGAGTTGAAACGTTACTTGCAGAGACAAAGCTCTAAAAAGCTCACTTTATAAACAATAAATCAGAAGCTTCTCATGTTGGGTATAAGTATTACATGAAAAATGGCAAAAACCTAATAAGAATTTTTAAAACATTAAAAGAATGTATTACAGTATGTGAAAAAATTAAAATCATACTAACATCTGTTATACTGAAATATGATGAAAGCAAAAAGCACATTACTAATTTTTGCCATCTATGACCACTCATCTAGTCAATCTGTCAACAATCCTTTAAATATGCTCTTTTAAAAAGACTTGCAACTTACCCTTTACTTTTCAAGCTAGATTGATGGCCAAATTTATTTTTAAACAAAAACAGTTTACTCTGTTGCTGCTGAAGATACATTCATAAAAAATACAAGTATGTTTGAGAAAGGAAGGAAAAAATTTCATCAACATTTATGGTAATCAACAGATCTGCCACCACACTTTGGGCAGAGAGAAATCAGTTTCTGTAGGACAGATTTTTATTCTTTTTTTAATGGGAGAACCTGCACCACATTTTCAATTTAACACACAATACTCTTATTCCCATGTATGAACCCCTATTTTTGGTGAATGTATATATAAAATTTAGGCAAAGAAACAGTCAAATAATCTAAACATGGTCTTTAAACACATCATTATTTGAAGTGTTACTTGTTTTTAATTGCTACCTTTAAATGGCCGCCCTTAGCAGGAGCGAATGGTCAATCAGATGGCTGAAGAACATCATAACTATCTTACTAACAGCCTTTTAGAAAGGAAATTTCAAATTTAAAGAAGAAAATACTTGCAGTGCAGTCAAATATACACAGAAGGTAGACAAAATGTCATGACTCCTTAGTTGGGAGATACGAGATTAAGGATGATGCTTATAAGTTCCATTTTACTAAGCATTCCACTACCGCCAAGGCTTTCAAATAAAAACATTATACCCACCGTGATGTTTTCAAGATCCAGATGTTTGTTGTGAACAGTTTCACAGAGTCTCCGAATTTTTTCCTTAATTTTGTTCATGTCTTTTTCGTTCAGCAGCTTGGCAGAAGAAGCATCTTGTTCCAATTCCAAAAGCCGTATCATCAGATCTAGACTAGCTCTGTCTAAATCCATGTTCAAACGATCTCTACTCAGGATGTACATTAGAGCTGCTGTGCAAAGGGACAAATTCTTGGGTTGGGAGAGGAAAGAAAAAAAACCCAGATTTTAGTAATCATGTTAGGCAGACCTTTTACAATTTTTAATAAACAAGCTGAAGATTTGTGGAAGAAAAAGCCTGACAAGTCCCAGTATATGCTAGCACTTGCATGAGTACTTACTGTTGTACATAGATTCCTTCTGGCAAGTTACTAATGCATTCTCCTAACCAATACAACTGAGACATAAATCACTTAATGCATTTACAAAACCCTAGTAGAAAAGCATGGTTTTCTACTTTTAAGGAACTCAGTGCTGCAGGCTGAATAAGAAACAGTAACTCCAGTAACAGTATTATAGAATAGACAGACGGCAGGGGAACAAAGTGGAAATGCACAGGCTGCATGGCAAGGTAGGTGAACATTCTGGTTTGATGGAATAAGCTGGTGACAGCACCAGAAAATACAGAGATCATAGGGACAGTGTTTGCATGCAAGGTTGGGAGCCGGGGGGTGGAAAGCCTGGTGACATACATTCCAATTCTGCCAAGCAGGTCTGTCAGTCAATAGCTTACCCAAACCTTTCCAGCATAAATGCATTTGATTTCCAGGGGAATTCTGCTTTTTGGAAGTAGCCAAAGTACAAACCAGCTTTCCCATGCCCCATCCCCATCAGTCCTTAACAAGTAAATGCTATTATCTTGACCATCCCTATCTTACACAGAACTGGTATATAAGGACCTCTTACTGGCTAAAGAATACTTAATCCTTCTTCAAGAAGGAATTAAATTTCATCTTCATGAGGATGAATGAAAATCATTTGCTTTTCCAGAAAAGCAAAGGCAGAAGAAGGTGATTCACAGGAAGCGACAAATGACAGTGAAGAGATCAGAGCAAAGCTATCTGTCCCTAGTGCTTTTAAGTACAGCACTTGCACTAAGAGACTCATCTATCCAGGTGAGCTCCAAGTTATGGTAAAGAGGAGAAATGTTCATGGAGAATCCAGTTGTTGTGCTGGGCACAATAATTTCAGAAACTTTTTATGATATCTGGGGGCATGTGGGGTACATGTGTCTTAAGAGTTCAACTCTCAAGAGTCAACATGCTACATGCATCTATTCCAATCTTTTCTGTATAAAGTAAATTAAAACCAGAAACAAACTAATTCTGGGATGTGAATGTTGTACAGCTCAACAGGAAAGAGCAGAATTTATGCGTCATAACAGATTAACATCTTGTTTAGAGTTCAGCCAATCACCAAAGCAATCATTAGCTGCTTCTGTTTATTTTAGAAGCAAGTAATAATCATACCTGGTCACACTGAGCAGTATCAGCATTTCCAAAACAGGATTAGGCAGCTGACAGTCTATCAAAAGCTATGTTAAAACTCCTTCCTGTCTGAGTCAAGGAAACCCTCAGGTGAGTAAAGACTTTAATCTAACTACCAAAGATGCATTTGGAGTACTGAAGGAAGGAAGCAAGAGTTTCCACATCTGCATCTCCTTTCATGAATACAACCTTAAGACACAGCATTGTTAAAAAAAAAAAACTTAGCTGTGAATATCACTACTCTAGCCTTGTCAGATGTAAGGCAGAAAGCAATCTATGTGGCTTGTCTACATAGACAGGTTATATACATTGTTTTCCCTTAATTTCTATTAACTTCCTCCTACAAACCTTGCAACTTTATAATTTTAATTATAGAAATTGTTTAACTCTGGATCTACTTGCAACTGGTTTAAAATGTAAGAAGTTTCAGGTTCCCTGAAAAACTCTCTGTTCCTTCAGAATGGAAGTTATTAAAACAGGACATAGGAGCACATGCATTCCAGAGAAATTAAAGGTTACTCTGTTAACCGTTGTTCAGCCAGTGTGGGACCTAGTAGAGCAACATCTATGAAGCACTATTTTCTAGTGACCGGCATTATCTGGGTGAGCTTCCAGGTTAAAAAAGATTAAGCCCCCAAAGGAGTTTCTATCAACTAGAAACCACATTGTCTGAAAGCTATCTCACACCCTACCATACACAGAATTCTGAGTTGAGAATGAAAGGAAAATTGTTAGTACAGCTAATTTTTGATCAATATCCTAAAAAAACAAACCAAAAAAACAAAGAACCAAATGAAACCCTCAAAATCCCACCCTTATGGATTGCAGTAGTGAAGCTGGTTTTTTGGGTGGGCTGGTTTGGTTTTTTTTCCCCTGTTCTGTTCCTCATGATGCTTAAAACACATTCTGCTTCCAAACAAATGTGGAGAGGAGAAAAAAGTAAGATAAATAGAATTTGCTCTAGACAGAAATTGTATGGCATATCTAACTATGGAGTTGCACTCCATACTTCTACAAAATTCAGGAAAACATTCTAGTTGAACATACACTCCAGAAATGGCAGACCATTTACACCCACTCTCATCCTTGTCTTCCCTTGCTTGTTCTATTTATACTCCAGCTTGTGGGAACAGATGGTTATTTTCTAGGGTTCAGCACTACATTTAATGCTTCTTTTTTTTTTAATTATTCACATGCTGAAGACATTACAAAACCACATTTCTATGCTTGACTACTGATAGCTATAATGAAAATATAGTTTTTATTTTAAAAATTAATAATACTCCAAAACCTTTAGAGCACAGCTGAAGAGACAAAGTCAGTTAAAAACTGAAACTGTAGCTTAAAGACAAATCTACAAGAAAAATTCAGTGGAACAAGTAATTTTCATGTGAATATTTTGGGGAATACTCAGTAAGAAAACTGGTTACTTTGTTTTCCTTGCTGGTTAAAAAAATACCTCTGCAACTGCTATTTTATATTCGTATGGAAATGTAAAAGTCCCCTACTTTCTCAGTCTATTCCATTTTATCAGTACAACGAATGCAGTATACACACATCTTTGTTTCCATTAGTAATGCCATTGTGGCAGTTTACCCATCTCCAAAATACTTTAAAGAAAATATTAACAAAATCATTGTATTTCCCCCCCCCCCGTCCTTATTCAACTTAAATGGATAAGAGCCATACAAGCAAAGCCTAGTGTGATTTATTATTCCTGAGTTACTTTGCACTGAAATTTAGTGGAGAAATTTCTACTCATTTTGAACAAGTTAAAATTTTAGTGAAATATTAGTGAATGAAAGGGCAGTATACGAAGACAGCAAGCTTATACAGAGAAGGTCATTTTTGAAGCATATACTGTCAGTAGTTAGAACATACAGGTAGTGTTTATTAATAGTAGTTTGATAAATCAGTAGTTTTATAACACTGTATAACCTGTACCAAGAATGCACTGTAACTATATTAAAACATTAACTACCTTTTTTTTTCCCTGACAAAAGGGAACATTTCATCAAATATACTGAAAATAGTGAATATAATCAATGCTTTTTGTTACTGCAGACTAATAATAGCATGCAATTTCCTTCTGAACTGTATGTGCTAGTTCTTTTGAAAATGAAGGAATAATGATAATGGTAACTGTTAAAAGACAGTCAAAAATACACCGAGCAAGCTTGTACATTTTCCAAGGAACTGTAGCTGTCCTCTGCAGATCTCCTGCAACTCAGTGGTGGCAGCAGTCCTAAATAGCGTGACTGAACTTTATGTATTTCTAGTATCACTTGGCACTATTTTGACGGCTCACAAAGTACTGAATGCATTGAATCTGGTTCTTATGTTTTACAGTTAGCCATTGCTAATTTTTGAGGGAGGTGGAAAATTAGCTATTATTCTAAATTAGTTCCTTAAAGCTCTACAGCTTTCTCCCCCACCCACAGTAAGATGTCAAATACAATATCTTAAATGTCTGTTTCTGTGGGTGCAGTTTCCTTCTGCATTGTATGTCGTTATTCTAGAGCTATTAAATAAAAGTAATAAGCCTGACTGGATATACGTATCTACTACCCACTTCAAGTAACATTTCCTACGTTCAGCTTTTGTAACAATACCTCAAGGGATACCCCACAGAGGCACGGTTTCCAACTGCTGGAAAAATAGTATCACCTGCAAGAAGTGTTTTCTATTACAGCTGAATTGAACTTGTAAAGTTGATAAGAAGGAAAATCCCAACTGCTTCAGTTTTTAACTGTCAGGTCATACTACCATAAGTAGTTAAAATTTACCTCTCCTAGATTTATCATAGAATGCTGCACATACTCAAGGCATCCTACAACTGCAATTACAGCACTGCTCAAGGAGACAAGCACAGGACATGAAAAATGCCCCACAACAGCTACAGAAAAGGTGGTAATTTACACACAAGCGAGTCTGGAGATGAGTACTGAGAGCCATCTTTAACTACAGGGAGAAAGGATTCCTTTCAAATGTATTTTATTTGAAGGAAATTATAAATACAACAATTAAACTATTTTAAAAAGCTTAAGAGAAGATATAAAATAGCAATCCAAAGCACAGTCAGTTTTTTAAAAAGCTTAAATGCTTTTTTAAAAGACATTTCCAAACCCAGAAGCACATAAACAGTGGAAAGGGAATTTGTCATTGGAATGCAGGCACTCTTATGTTTCATTTCACTACAGATTTCTGAAATGGAGCACTGATCCCAGATGCACACTGTACTGGATGCTTGACCTTGAATTACACGTACAAAAAGTTCACACAAAGTAGACAGATATCAAACATTAATGAAATACACAATATTTCCATACCTGATGGTGTTGGGAATCATCCAGTGTTTTGAAAACCATGGCTACCATCCCATGTGCTCTCAGATGCATTCGGAAGCTGGGCATGGCGCACTTTGTCGCCAAGCTGATTACACTAGAGAAAATTAATTCTTGATTAGAACAACTAAAACGAACACATTTCCAAAAATGGCAGATAAGCAAGTCTACACAACGTGATTGACCATATACCTCAGACCCTGACAAATTCTGTTGGGACGTTTCTTCTAAAATTTGTGTAAGGCAAGTTTGTAATTGGTGAACAGAACAGCATTTTATTCAACAGTTGCTTACCAGCACCAAACTATGTCTGTTTTATTTTAAGGTTGGCTAAATACAGGTTTAAAAAGGTACCCTGAACTTGCTTCTTTCAAACAAAAGTTGAAATAATTTCAAATAGTTAAATTGAAAGTAAAATTCTCATGGCTTAAGCACAAAGCTGTGATTTAGAGGCACAGGAGAGCTTATTACAGATCAAGGCATTATCAGAAATTATAAATGTGAGCTTCCATCACTATCTAACAGTTATCTGACTGATTAGTCCTGCTTCTGCCTGACAATACTTCTACAGAAAACCAAACATTTTTAATATTAATTACTGCATTTACGGTTGATAGAAACACTATAGATTTCAGGAAAAATCTGACAAGTATATTAGTCTAATCAATGATCAGCCTAACAATTCTATTTTAAAAAAGGCAGTCTTCCCCTAATTTTATCAGCAAGCTGTCTGCCATTTCTAGCACAGTGCAACATATAGATAATTAAAAATATATTGCTTTTAAATGTGGAGTAATCTGGGAGTGATTCTGAAATCAAGCCTTCCATGACTACTGAGGAATCTTATTATAAAAGATTCATACAATATGAAGTTTAAATAACAAGTGGTCTTTCTGTCTCCAATCACAACAGCACCAGTTAGAGCTTACCTACCAGTTTCTGATTCTTTTACGTCTATTCCTATCCTTACACATTGATTTCCTTTGGAAAAATACTTTTCTTTTAATTTGTTAACTGAAAGAAAAAATTTTTATGGTGTTTATACAAGTTATATTCCATGATACAAATTTGGAAAGTAAAAAAGTCAGTTTAAGATCTTAGGAAGCTTGCCATATGAGCAAATTAAGTGCACTCAATATGAAAAACAATCCTAAACTGTCATTATGGTATTAATTTATTCTTATCATAATATACATACAAACTGGATAATAGATTTCTTGTGTTTATACTCCAGCAACAATATTCGTTGCTAGTTTTTGAGGAACATGAAGAACAAATTTTTAAAATAGCTCTCTTAAAAGTGTCACCTGTCTCTGTGGATTCAAGTTTTTCCTTCTCTACCATTTTAGTTTTGCTAAACAGAGGAAAATTTACAACTATAAAAAAAAAGATTATTACATGGTTACAGAACGTGATTCTAATTACTTTTATGTCCAGGGAACAGACACCAATGTTAAGTCAAACTTTTTCAAAGCAAGACTACCGTTTTTGATACTAACTTTGCAATAATGTGTAACTTGAATATTCAAGAGTGCAACAATTAGTTAAAGACAACTTAGGAAAGCTTCCAATTAATACTGAGGCCACAATACTTCCAGTGGATGCTAGCTATGTTATTTCTCAACAGCAGATAAAGAACAGGTGGTTGAAGTACATCAATATTACATTAGTTCAAGATTACAGCTAGCAAGCTTTCCAGTCTTAGGGATTTTATTTTAGAATTGAATTTTGCATTAAAAAGCAGAACAGATATTGCACACAAGATCACACTAAACAGAATAGTTCTCAGAAAATATTTTTTAATTTATAGCAAGGAAAAGAAGTCTGCTGAAGATGTCTCTTACTGTACAATTTTTATCTTCCTAGTCATACTACTTCTGATTATTCACATTATATCATCTTGACGATTATTTTCTAATTTTATTCTTTATAGCAGAAGTGCCAGGTAACTACCCAAACAGCATTTTAAAGCATGGTCACTTCACTGATCAATATTTAACATCTCTTCTAAATATAAGTTCAGTGTTTTATATTAAGATACCTTACCTAAGGCAACGTGTGTTTAGGGGCTGATTGCTCTTCAATCCGCTTAGCAAGTACTCAATATCATCTGTGAACTCTTGATTTTCACCAAATTCCACTACATCATTGAAGTGCTTTACATGCTGAACAACAGTGTATAACTGGAAGAGACAAATATTTTGACCTAGGTAAGTTGCTCTTGGGATTAATTGTAACCTTAAGTACAGTTTAAAATCTATTCAGTTTTGAGTGCAAGGAAACATTAAGAAGTTAATGAAGGCCATTCAACTATTTAGATAAAAATATTATCTTTAATAGGAAAGCCAAATTTCATTTTGACACTGTTCCTTCAGTACTTAGGATTACCAATAATTCTTTATCTTAAAAATTTGTTAAGAATACTTACTTCTTTGTCTTCTTTCCTACATTTCAATGCAGTTACTATCTCTTGATAGGGCTGAGTAGGTATTGTCACAGTTTTTATCACTTTGGGAGGTGGTGCAGGAGCCTTAAAAACTCCATCATCTTTATGAATTGCCTCCTTTGAAGATAGCCTTACCTATTAATAAGAAAGTGCTAAAATGGGCAGATGTTTTGAGCACGTAAACATACACTAAATACATCAGGAAACAGTACAGTTGTGCAATTGTCAAACTCACATTTTGGGACTATTTAGTCCTTGCCTTACACTACCAAGATACACCTAAGCTGTGTGATAATGTACCTACTCTTAAAAAAAAAAATTAAAAAATTAAGATGTCAGAAGTTATATGCATTTTTAAATACAAAAACCAGCTCTAAGTAGTCGGGAAAGCTCCAGTGGAATTCTGAAACTAAAAAAAAAAAAAAAAAAAAAAAGTCCTTTATACTGGTTCCTTAAGCTTTAGGGTAGGTAAACCAACTAAGTTCAGTGTTTAAAACAATTATTTGTTGATACTTACAAGTATCTTACACCCTTACACTGGAGCTTCCAGGATTGACTAAGTTGGTTCCAATACTGAACCACTACTATGTACATTGGTCTGGATAGGAGCACAGCATTGAGCAATCTCAACATAGCCTGAACTGAAAAACTCTGTGCCTACTGTTCTCATCTCTAACTACTGGAGGCTACCGCACTACTGTACTCAGGGTAAAGCTATTGGAAAACCGACCTCTCCAAGCTGATACTCCAAACTGTATTTTGTCTGTAGGTAGAAGACTACCAATATAAATTTTGTAGCATGCATACAGAGAAATAAGAGAGGCATGGTGCATGCCTCAAACAGGTAGAATGTGCTCTTATAAATTCATGGTATTCTCCATACACTGGCCTTATTCACATTTGTCATGTTAATATTTTAGGAACAACATGTCATAGCATGAAATACAGCAAAACCTATTCTGAACTTAGAACAGGTAGTAGAGAACTTAATGTTAGGTCTCGAATAACTACTGACAAGTTTCCAACTATCTCAGGCAAGTATTACAGGTTTCTCCTCAACCTACTCCTCTATATTAGTTTGAGGCTACTATAAGTTTAAGTGTCAGCTTATCTTCAGATTACTTCTTTGGCACAAATTCAGATGTGAAGACAAATTACAGAAAACAAGGCATACAGGAAAAAGACCTCCAAATGCCAAATTCTAAATGTACAAGTGCCAATGCCCATGGTCATTTACTCACCCTCAATCTCTAAGTAACATCACACACTTAGTTTCCTTACATAGAAAAATGAGAAATTTTTTAAAGTGTGACTGAAAAAGATAGAATTAATATGCAGGCATAGATGATGCATTAACTGTTACTCACTCCAGGAGATATTTTGAGAGAAAGCCTTCTTGTGCATTGTACACTGACAGTCAAAATTAAAATATAAGCCAAAACAACCTGCTATATTAAGAGTATTCTTTACATGCTGCCTCTACCACTGTGCAGCACTTCAGTACTTGCTCACTTAGGCTCCAGTGGCAAAATGCTACTAAACGACCCTGAAAAACTTGTTTAGAGCAAGTACTGGAGGGTTCTGATCTTATCAGTCTGTGAACACAGGAGATCCACTGAAGTATCTCATCCAAGTCTTGGTTAATGGCTTCCCCTTCAAAGCAAATTCCAAGGGAGCTTGGAAAGGCCATAAGAAAGAGTACTTGGCATAACCCATAATACTATGGGTTTCTCACCAGAAAGACAAATTTATCTAGATCTTCAGGTAACAAATTTCTACAGAAATTAAAGAGGCAGGATCATCTGCGCAGGAATTACTGCTGAATATTTGGATCAAGGCTCATTTATCTCGTAAGTCTTAAATCTTAATCATACACATGTAAATCAAGGTTAAAAAAGGTGACTGAAGTAACTTCAGATGTACATCATAACAGGAGGAGCAGTTACAAACAAATTCCCCTAACTGGTTTGTTCAGCCAAACCTCTGCCATATTCCTGAATTAACATTTTGATGGTTCCAGTTACAAAGTGGAAGTTTGACAGGAGACAAAATGGCAAACAGTAGTGGTAATGGTTGTTTTAAAATGAGTCATCTGCATTTTCCAGGCAGCGCAGTTAAGATCGAAGGAAGGCTGTTCAGAATACTGTGAGGATGCGACCAAAACCAACCACAAATCAAAGAGGAGCCAGTATCATAACACAGACAGAGGTGGAATTAAAAAAAAAAAAAAAAAAAAAAAAAAAACAACACAAAAAAACCAAAAACAACAAACCCAAACCAAAACCTGAAACTGATGAGAACAACAAAAGCTGAAGACTTATCCCTGCAAAAATATCTACTTTCTGATTTTCTCTTCTCAGGCAAGTACTGTTAAATCAAGGCACCAAATGAAATGAAGTTTACTGACAATGTACAGTGCTCTCAGTGTAACCAGTAACAACTTTTACACATATATAAGCCCAAGACCCTGGATTCTCAGGGTCTCAGAAGAGTTAAAAACAATTACCTTCAGCCTTGGAACTATCACTGATTTTTGAACAAATAAGTTACTTCAAGAACGGTTTTCGCCTCTTGTCTACTTTTTGTAGACATGTTTATATCCGATACATTCATATTAGCATTTCTGGCTATATACAGAAAATTTTGTTTCTTTCATAGTGTCTAAAGACTCAAGTCAGCAATTCACAATACCTTACTCCATTAGAGAGGAGAAGAAAAAAAAGAAATATATCTTTTTAAGTTTTTCCTTTTTAACCCGCAACTTGCTGATTTCTATGTGTATTAGCAAGTTAAACCTAGGGGTTCTCAGAAGATGAAAAGGAGTCCATCGGTAGAAAGCTTAATTTCAGCACATTAGGGAACATAACTTGGCTGAAGTATTTTTTTCCATCTGTATATTGAAATGATATAGAAAATCCCATTCTAGAATATTTCCACTGACAATTTATTTCCTATCAGATACCCAGTGGCTCATGTCACAAAGTGGACTTCATTCTGAATTACTGTGACATTACCAGATATCAAGAACTCATGTTTCAAAAAATATCAGTGAATCTTAAAAGGAGATTTACTAAACTTGAGAAAAAAACCAAACAGTCTACTTACTGGGACACTGGGAGTTTTCAAAACCGGTGGTGCTGGCAGAGCCTCTGATTCTGGCTGGTTCCAGTGTCTAGCATTATATACAGCTTTTGTGGGAGACTAAAAGATAAAAATAAAAGTTATTTTTTAAGCAAATCTACGAGTAGTCACTATATACTTCAAAAATTACTATAGCAATAATATAGCCAAACAAGTAAAATGAGATTAATTTCTCCCCCTTCTGTATTCCCAGCAACACAATTTCTCACTATCATATATATCAGAAAACCCGAAAGACTTTGAAGCACATGATGGTTTTAAAGACATACAGACCCATTCAAATTGTGAAAGACATGATGTGTACTTATTTCAAGAATTTTTCAGTTTTGCTACTTTTTAAATTTATTCAAACACAAAAGGTCTGCAACCTTCCTATAGACAAAAATAGACAGCTATGGGAAAAAAAAAACGTTAGCAAACACCATGTCAGTAGAAAATATGAGTAGTTTAGAATCAAAATGTACAACTGATATAGACATTGATGCTTGGAGGAATAGAAAACACTCAAATGAAATGCCTTAATCCATATTAATAAATTGAGAAGCCTTTTTTTCTTCCTGCTCAAAAACACGTCAAGGTATATCAAAATGCATCAAAATTTACTGTCCTCAAATTTGGGGGAAATGCAATATAATTCTTAAAGAAAGCAAAGACAGAATTATATTTCTAGTATCTGAATTTACCAATCTAATTGCATAATAATATTCCAGACTAATATACCATTACAATTTTCACAATTTCCCAACATGCCATATATTATCTAAACTGTATAATTACACACCTCTTCACACACACTTATATAGCATTTTAAACATGGAAAAAAATATATTTATAAAAAGTTGGGCATTAAAAATAATTTTCTGTCAAGATACATTTTATCTTTAAAACGGATACTGGCTGAAGTACAGCCCACAAAGGGGCTACATATAGCAAACCTAGCAGTACCAGCTATGGATTGAATACCACTCTATTAAGTGTAACAACATCTTGGCATGTCGAAAGCTAAAAAGTAGATTTTGTAAGTCAAGAGTTTCTGTATTACTGTTAAACTCTACTGTACTGCACCCTTCTATTCTTTACAAGACGAGAAAGCCCTGACTAACAAAACTTCAAAGAATATTAGCAGAATGAAAATCCCAGCTATGAGTTTTCAGAGCCCAAAAGACCTGTCAAGCACTAAATCATTTTACTTTCCAGACAAGAGAAAAGCCTCTTTCCCTCCTACAGTGAGCTTTGAAGTGGTCATAAGAAACTTAACTTAGTTGGATTTTTGTAGTTATTTTTTTAAAGCAGTGTTCATGTACCATTCAGCAACAAGTATACAATGGCCATTGTCTTAACAGTTTTATCTATTTTCCAAGGAAGCTCTTTTAAACAATACATTTTCAGGTGATGGATATACAAAGTCCCTCAACAGACACAGAGCCACGTGTATGAATACCAAAATAAGGTTTCTGATATTTTCAATTTTTAACTTTCCCAATTAACAGAAGCACTAACTTGCCCAATTTCCTGACAATCTCACCAAGCTCAAAAAGTTAAATGGAGAAACCAGTTTTAAGTTCATGCTGCTACAGTTACGAGAGGATATCTCTGTCCACAGATAGGAAGATGGTGTCATATAGATCCTTATTTGAAAAAAGTTAACTGCTGACAAAATAGTTAGAGTTAACTCTCTTTTCTCCTATACATTGCTGAGCAGCAAATTCTTACCCCAAATCTGACTCAGGGTTTGCCATGAACAAATGAAAGACAACTTAGTAACAAAGATGCTTTTTAATCGTGAAAGAATGTTTCACAAATGTCTGTAATGAAAAAGAATGACTGAGTATTTTCTAGATACTTACTTTTTTTCTTGAATTACTCACAACTGTTCCACAAATTCTCAGTGCATACTTAGGATTGGGAAGAGAGGGTATAAGTTTCCAGGTGCCACAAACTGGTATACAGGGTAATTCAAGGAAATAACACACTCTTTCAAGTAACCAGCATGAAAGTACAGCATATATTTAATATCAGTTTCAGCTGATGCGCAATTCTTCTTAACCTTGCAGGGAAGCTTAACTACTACAATTCTGATAGCAGTGTGCTGCATTACAGCTGCCAGAAGTCCTATTAACATGGATATTCTTTACTAATAGTTGCAAATCTCAGTTATAGTCTTAAATAGTATTCTACCCCTGCTTAAAGGATACTAGCATATTAATATTCCCAAATTTCCTGCCTAGGAGCTACACGCTGCACAGCAGCTTTTCAGGTCTCTGCAACAGCAGTGCCGGGCTCAGTGCACCCAGCAAAGAGATGCTGCAGAGAGATGCAACCCACACAACAGGATCCTAGATTTATGCCATTCTCTGCTCGATCCAAACAATAACAGGGGCACAGACCAAGGCCAGCTCTGCTGCTGCTGCTGCAGGACTCCCCTTTTCACAAAGTTCACGGGAAGAGCACACCATACTCGCCACCCTGGTACGCAAAGCCTCTGCCTGTGCCCCACCTGCGTGTTCCTTTTTCTTCAGGCCTTGTGCTCCGTGAGGAACCGAACACAGCCCCTGTCAGGGGCAAGGAGAGCAGAGTCACGCTGGCATTCAAGCTTGTCTTACTCAGTGAAGCCGCAGTTGGGACGGGCCCTTGCTGACCACGCAACAGGAGCATCTGCAGTCTTGGCTTTTCAGAATTTAGCACCTCTGTTACATGCACATGCACACAGTAAGGAAGCACAGATGAGAGAGATCAAGTTCAGTGCTTCGATATGGAGTAAGAACAAAGTATACAAACAGCTGTGCCAGCACAATCAAAAGGTCCATACGGCATTAGTGTTTTCTTCAGCAGAGAGCAACAGCTGATGTGTAGGAAAGAGTTCAACAGGGCAAACAGATATAGACAATCCATTCTAAATACTCAGGGCTCAGAGGCTTCCCGAGTCAAAGATGGCATTCTTTTTATTTAACAGTCAAAAAATGGGCTTTTCTTCCCTGATTTTCCTTAATCCCTTACTAAATCAAAAGCTAGGGCATCCCGAAGTGTTTTGTAACAAGGCACTTTGCAGCTTGCTTAGGCACTACCAATGCAATATAGAAGTAAGCTACATTCTATGTAAGATAAAGTAATGCCACCAATAAATACCTGTTCTGAGAAATGAGGACGTCTTCATTTAATAGCTCTCTTGTAACAGAAACTAAACCGTAACTGAAAATGGTAATTATTTAAAACCTCAAATACCTATGGAAGGTTGGTTTTAGCCACTATCCTTTGTAATATCGTCCACTTTTAGATCAAAGTAATTTCGCCTGTGATTCCATGCCTTCCCAGTAATATTTCATTAGACAGTAGACACTGCTCCCCAGCATCCCTACCGTCTGGTCCAGTATCCTGCCTCACACTGCTTGTACACAGCCCAACCACCAAACACACCTGCAAAAATCCAACAGTGCTTTCCAGAGAAGTAGGTTCTAATCAGTTATAAACACATTATGCAGAAACTTCAGAGCCTCTCTTGCAACTCACACAGACATGGACACGGCAAATACATCCCTCCTTTACAACCACCTCTTAAAGCAACCCTCCCATTTTCCCTTGCATCACAAAACGAAGATGCATTTCCAAAACAATTGCAAAGAAACCACACCAATACTGATCAATCAGTAAGCATCACGTAGACTTGCTTTAAATTACTGTGTGAAAGAACTGAAGCCAGGAGAAGTATCAAAGATCAAATGAATGCTAGTGAACAAAGACTTTTCAGAAGGGCTTGATCACAAAAGCAAAGGGGTTTGGTTGGTTGGTTTTGGTGGGGTTTTTTAAAGGCAATTCAAATGCTTGTGATAACAAGCTTCCCTGAAGAAGCAACACTGATATTTAAGCAGCAGTAATTTAAGACACTGACTTACTTTCTCTTAAAGACAAGACAACCTTGCAATTATTCAAATAACACAGACTTTTCTTTAAGAATTCTTCCTCTCCAGATCAACTTAGAATAGATGCAAGTGGAAGTACATCACTCCTTTGAATTCTGTGTTCTTAAGGCAAATAAGTTCTGCAATATTAATCAGCTGTAACAGCTTCTGCTGAATAGCAGAAAAATTTCCTTTTTTCATATGTATAGAAGTGACAGCTGTTTACACATAGACAGATGTCTGAAAGAGTGCAAATATTCCAGTGAGGGTATAAAGTGTATTGTACTGTGGGACTCTGTATGTGGTTCTGTGGGGTGAACCAAGATGAAAAACCAGAATTAGTACCAGGGATTTTACAAAATGCACAGGGCTGTCAGTTTTATAAGATCCTCTCCAAGTAGCATAAACTATGGGCCATGCTTAACCTCCCAGCCCTGAAAGCCTCAAAGCTGAAATTTTCAAGAGTTGGCACTCTGCGCATACTGATGCAGCGCTGCCTGCCATTCACAGATATAAGAATAGGAAAAAATAAGAGCCAGGGACATGAGTCATGCTAAAAATACTAGCAAAACAAGAAAGACAGCAGCTATTTGCAGGCAAGAACGCTTTCCAGGGTAGAAGACAATGGCAAAAGAAAACCCCAAAACAATTTTAACTGATATCCTAACAAATACATTATTTTTATCTGAAGGGCATTCAGTAAGACTGTATGCCAGATGCTTGTCAAACCACAAGTAGTTAAAAAAACCCCAATAAACCAAAATATATGATTATTTACCACTCAGTATTCATAATCATTAAGAGTACTACTCTGTCCTGCATGTCTCACTTTGAACAGGAAAAAAAATAACAAGTATGTTATTGTCCTGGTTTCAGCTGGGATAGAGTTAACTGTCTTCCTAGTAGCTGGTACAGTGCTATGTTTTGAGTTCAGTATGAGAAGAGTGTTGATAACACTGATGTTTTCAGTTGTTGCTCAGTAGTGTTTAGACTAAAGTCAAGGATTTTTCAGCTTCTCATGCCCAGCCAGTGAGAAAGCTGGAGGGGCACAAGAAGTTGGCACAGGACACAGCTGGGGCACCTGACCCAAACTGGCCAACGGTGTATTCCATACCATGGGATGTCCCATCTAGTATAGGAACCGGGAAGTGGGGGCTGGGAATCACGGCTCAGGGACTGGCTGGGTGTCGGTCGGCGGGTGGTGAGCAATTGCCCTGCGCATCGTTTGTACATTTCAATCCTTTTATTACTACTGCTGTCATTTTATTAGTGTTATCATTATCATTATTAGTTTCTTCTTTTCTGTTCTATTAAACCGTTCTTATCTCAATCCACAAGTTTTACTTCTTTTCCTGATTTTCTCCCCCATCCCACTGGGTGTGGGGGGAGTGAGTGAGCGGCTGCGTGGTGCTTAGTTGCTAGCTGGGGTTAAACCATGACAGTTATGCAGCGCAGAACTATTAATAATGGACTGTTTCTTTTGAGAAGGGAAAGGAATGAACATCCATTCAGAGCAAAGAAAAAGAAATTATGCTTCAAAATGGTTAGATGGAATATCTATTCAACACAGGCTGAGCAATGTGTATATAACACAAAAAAAAAGTCAATATGAATGCCAGATAAGATAACGGTTTCCAACAGCAGTTAAAAACCAGAAGCAAACCAGGAGCAAGGCATTTATTCAGTGTTCAAAATGTGAACCAAATCCCCATTATTTGGATCACAGTAGCAGATTAGCACCAATAAATCACCTCTGGGTGCTATGGATCACTTAATCGTGAGCTGCTATACCATTTAATGCAGTACACAAAAAGCATTATGCATGCACATAGCTAGACAGCTACAAGCTGTTAGTCAGACAAGGTTGAAGAGTATCAGCAGCAGACAACACAATGAGCAGGGGGAAAAAGTGTCACAGAACTCTGATGCAAGAAAAGCTTCAGAAGAACTGCAAAATGTTTTTCTTCCTCAAATCTCAAAAGGAGGCCTACAGGGCAGAACAAGACAATGGGTTAAACATCCAAATGAAACATGAAAATTTAACTTGAAGAAACAGGACAGTTTGATAAACGTGAGATTCATTCTTTAACAGAAATAGCTAATGGTGTTCTGTATGCTGCTTACACTGACTGTACTCAAACCTGGTCAGCTCAGAAGCAGAGCCCATATGGTTATGTTTACTAATTCGGTCTGAAACCTATGTTAAATCTAATTAAAAGGAACAGGGTACAATAGTTTAGACATACCACCACTATACTAGAAACATACCACTTCAATCAAGAGAAGGGAAAAACCTGCATCTGCCTGCAAGTAACTGTACTGGCACAAACACATCCTTGTAAAAATTGTTAGACAAAATTCCTGCCTTCTTTGCTGCTACATAAAGGCAGAGACAGACAAACACACAGACACATGGACACACACACATCCCCTCGCACCCCCCTGTTAATCCTAATCTACTCAAAGTGTATCAGTCTACTAACAGGAAAGCCTTACAAAATTGCAACAGCAATGAAATTCCAGAGGTCATATGGTTGGGGTGCGGGTGTGTGCGTGCACACCCACATAAGCGTTTCCATTTGGATCAGTAAAACATTTTTCAAATAAATCTCCCAGCTGTCCTCAGTTACGACACTGTGGTTTGCATCACTGAGTATGCTTACTTGACTCCTTTCCGATGAAACCAAACTTGAAGATGCTTTTCCAGAGAGCACCTACCTCATGCCAGCTGTTACTGGGCATTCCCTAAAGCAGATCAGAATAAAGCTAATTCAAAGTAAAAACTTCTAGATGTGTATAATGGGGGACACTGGGTCCTCAACACCAACTGTTTCACTCCCAAGATGTGCTCGTGTCGCATCGCACTATTATCTAATGTACATAAAATCACAGACAGAGCTGAGTGAACCAACCATGCTCATACAGTACATGGGAGCTGTGAAGACAATTTTGCATATTCATCTGCATATAAATTAAGCTCCCACTGGCAAATGAAACTGGCATATTTTAATCTCTTTGAGTGGTTTTCCCATTTTAGATCTTTCTACAGGACTGAGGCCTTGTGCAATGTAACGTTTATCCTACGCAGTTATCCTGCATTGCCTAAAACACTGAGTTAATTACTGGGAACTATGCAGCTGATGGGGGGGGATGAGAAATGCAAAGATGCAAGAGAGAATCTGGTTTCAAAAAAATGTTTTAATGCATCTTTGCTTCTTGCCTAAAAGTTAATACCAGTAGGAACTGGAAATATAAACCACAAAGTTTCCACTGAGACATTAAACATTTTCCATTCAACTTGATTTCTCTACTTCCTGAAAAGTCTAAGTACACACAAGGGGAGAAAGATTTCCGTGCTTATTTTTCATTTGTTCCTCTTGCCTCTATGAGGACTTAGCCTATTACCTCCGTGTTGCCCTTTGCATCCCTACCTTTCTCAGAACAAAGCTATGTCTCAACTGATAACATCTTTCCTGACACTGCATAGGAGAAGTGCACTTCCAATAACATTGCTACCACAGTTCCACCTAACAGTTGCATATGGAGGACAGGCGAGGAAGCAGTTTTACCAGGTGGAAGGATCTCAGCTCGGCATCTACTAGAACACACCCTCCTTCACCACGGTTTCATATGAAGGAGTGGGAAGAAAATTATTTTGATCAGCATCAAATTATTATCTTTAAGTTAACAGACCAACTCTTGGCATTTGCTTTCGCTCTGAGATAGCTTCAAGGTGTTATGCTCCAACTCAATTCAGTAAAATTACAGTAGCTACTTCACTCTTCAAATTAGGTGACTAATCTGAAAACCTGCCAGTCCTGATTAGTATCCTGTTTACGAACTTAAAAATTAAGAATTGGTTTTGGTCTATTTACATTAGTAATAGAAGGAAAAAAAAAAGAAAAAAAAAGCCTAAATGGTAAGCACTAGGAAGCCAGTATTAAATAAATACGCTTACCAAAGAATCTGGTTTTGAAAAGTGAAATAATTGTATCGATATAAAGCTTTGGTTTTTAACAAATCAACTATTTAAGAAACAGATTTATTCTTACCTTTTATCATCTTTTATCTTTTTTTAAAGTTCATTTTTATTCCAGCAATATAAAAGTTGCTTAAAATACACATGCTGTTTATAATTGGTTAGCACTTAAAACAGCTCGTATCTTCTGCATCATTCCAACAAATAGTTTTTGGACAAAAAACCCACAAAAAACACTTCAGTTCAGGACTGGACAGACCATCTGCCAAAAGCGTCAACCAGTAAATGAAAGGAATGTACTGCGGAAGCAGCAGCATGCTGTCACAGGTTGTCAGATCTGACCACCACTGTTTGTCAAACTGCTGATGAAACAGACTGCTGGCTGAGCACTGAACTGATACAAGCCAGAGATTTCACTGAGTATTTTGGTTGTCAAAATTCAGCTTGACTCCTCAACAGAGTCAAAATAGCAAATGTCAACTAATAATCTTTCCTGTAAAAAAAAAAAAAATAAAATTGCAATTTTGACATCCTTAATTAGGTGCAAATAGCAGCTCAATGTGTGTAATATCAGCAGTTTAATATCACTGAAAAAATGCTTTATTATAACTGTTCACCCTTTTGGTAGGACACTCTTTGCCTAAAGATTATGGAAGATAAGGACAAGCAGTTCTTTTTAAAATTAGTTCTGACAACTCTACTCTGATCCTACCATTAAAAATACAGAAAGGGCTATGACTGGTACAGCAAAACTTTACGATTATGCTTCCACTGCTGCTTTTTCAAGACTATTTACTTAAAATAAGCTATGGAAAAATAATTAACCAAAACCACCTGAAGTTGTGCACTTAAAGATTCATCTTCACAAACATTCAATCTAAATAAATAAATAACTTTAAAAATTTAATTTGGGAAAATGCAGATTCTTTTGCAGGCCAGCAAAAATAAATGTTACTTGCAGGATAAACATCTACTGTAAAGTATAATACAAGCTAAGTGGAAAACTACAGATCACAGCGCAGCCTAGTTTCTTTCCCCTCCCACACACATGTCACTGTCATATTAGCCGTTAAGTTAGTCAAACCAAGAACCATGCATGGTTTCGTACTTCTTCAATTTCAAAACACTTTCAGATCAGGTAGAAGTATTTCATCTTGGACTTCAAATAAACTTAGATACAGCATTTGTTTCAAGCTGATATTTACAGCTTCTTCCACTCAGCATGAAGCACCAGTGGAAAAAGCTCACACCAACCTGTAAAAGCTCTCACAGGTTATACCCTTAAACTTGTATTACAGCAAATCCTATTACGAACAGGATCACACATAAGCTTTATTTGCAAGGACTGACACTTTCTCACAGTGCCTAAAAATTTATAACAGGAATATGGCAACTCAGTGAAAACAACCTAGTCATGGGGAAAAAAAAAAAACCACCTGCCTACAGGACATGAAAGATGCAATTAAATAATGAACTATGGACTAGTTGCAGATCAAACGGAAGAGACACAGAAGAAAAAAAAATTGGTTTTTTGCTGGTTCAGCACTTGATAACTGGAAATTAGTGCTCTTCATACAGTAGTGATTTAACACATCCTTCCAATTGATCTCTCCAAAACAACACACTTTTAAATCTTGCACACGTTTCTGTACCTTACTGGGCACAAAACACTGCAGTTATTTGTAAAACTGGAATAAAACATGAAAAGCAATAAATAGTTACAGGCTTATGACTGGATCAAGTTTTTATCTTGGATACAGAGTTCAGAAGCAGTCTGTTGACTAAGCCATGTCTGAATTCAGCAATGATTTCATTCATGTATTCAATACTACTGTCATGACCGACTCTATTAACGTCACTTGATCAAAGTAATGCATGTAATCCTGCTAACGCCGGCTGTGTTTAGTGAGCATTTCTCAGTTGCAATGTTGACTTAACCAGGTTAAGATGACTTAATCTCTCTTCTTGGGTTCCCTCAACTGAGTGGATACAATTGTTTACAGCCTCCCAGTGAACCAGGCTGAGATTTGTGTTAAATGTTTCCTTTTAGTGGGTTATTTTTTAAACACAGACTGGTTCCTCAATTTACTTCAATACACAACCCTGGGAAACTGAAGGAGCAAGGGAACCGGAGTGAGCAGGTAGAGCAAAAGGTGAGCAAAGGCACCTTCACCAAATACTTCTGTCAGTATTTTTTGTCTTTTTCAGGCAAAACCAGTCCTTACAGTAGGTTGGGTTTTGTTATGGTGGTGGTGGTGGTTAGTTGGTTGGCAGTTTTGTTACTGTTCTTTAATGTATAATACAAGATCTCAGCTTTTCCTGACAAATACATTCCACACTAGTGGAATAACTTTCAAGCAATGCCACTGTTAAAGAGAAGGAAAGCGCTTTGCATAGGAAACTCCATGGTCCAGTACTTGAATGAGTAGCCCAAAGGGAACACTATGATAATCAAGTTACTGGCAAAGAGGTTTTTCCATGCCTTTTCCTGTACAACCCAATGTGTGCACAACAAGGGGGCTGGGGGGGGGGCACACTGATGTAATGTTGTTCTTCCAATTCACTGCGTACATGTGGGGAAACGTATACAGTCGCAAAAGAGACAGGTTTATCTAGAGCTAAGACCTCAACAAGTGAGTTTAGAGAAATTTCTCCAGGCATAGCAAGACAAGCAGATAAGAAAAAATACTTAAGCTAGTCTAAAGTTGTTCATAAACATTCAATTCTCATTGCAAAAGTGAGTAGTTAAGGGAAATACACAAATTTTAATTGAAGTCAGAAGTCATTAAGCAACTGACTAGCATTCAGGTTAGTTTCTTGTTTGAACAACAGTCCATGAATCACTGATGTAGACTGTCCATGCAGTGAGTACTTTCTTTCTCACTTACCAATCATAAAAACTGTACGATTTATCCTCTCAAGAAAATGTCAGTCTTTTATAGGTGTTAAATTGCATTCTGTCAACACTAGCATGGAAGCTTTATGAAATATGCTCAGTGCAAAAAATATCAGCATCTAAGAAATTAATTCCAAAAGACTCGTTTCTAAAGTTCACCTATTCTAAGGCACAGAAAAAAAAAATTCCTGATACAGCACTCATCTAATACCTTGAAATTTCATGCTCCTTTGAGAAAATACAACATAGACACTGCTTTTGGGTACATCTACTTGAAAGAGTCAGTGCTTTCTTCTGTTATACCTCCTTTGGCACCACTTCACGCAACACAGTAAATTTTCCCATGTGTCTTAGCAGCACTGAAGAGCACTAACAGAAGGATTATCGTTCTTCCCCCCCCTCCCTGGCCCCTCAAGCTGAAAGGCTCCCATACCTTCTAATTATGATTTGCAACTCTATTTACATGCTTACCTTGGAATATTCAAAGGTAATCAGTATTCACCTTGTCTAGGTTGGCCTCCTATGGCCACAGGCAGAACTAAGATCAGCACAGAGTTGCAAGGTCACTCTTTATCATACTTTCCAAGTTCATGAGCAAAGGGCCATACCAGAAAGTTTGCAGTTGAGAGGATTTGGTGGTCCTTAATGACACACTGGACAACAGAAACACTGAACAACAGAAACACTGAACAACAGAAACACTGAACAACAGAAACACTGAACAACAGAAACACTGAACAACAGAAACACTGAACAACAGAAACACTGAACTGACAGCATGGCTCTGGCACAAAATACCAGGCACAGCCATCAACTTCTAGGACTGATCAATCAAAAGATTAAGTTTGGAGATAGACTAGTTCCCTTTATCTTACATTTCCAAGTTGGTTTTATTTCCAGGTTCCTGTTTAGAGACATGCATAGTTTGCGTAAGACCACTGGGAACTGTTCCAGAGTATTCCTACAAAACCCAATTCTCCTCATTTGCTGACTCTGGCCCAAATCTGTGGTGAGAAGAGCAGGAGCAAGAAACCCTAGGAAAGAATTTTTGTGGTCCCTATTTTCAAGCCTTTAGTCTGAGTAGATTTGGACTACAGCAACAAAAAAGTTCTTGTATACCTTACTGGTTTTTGCCTGGTAATTGAGAATTAGCTTCATCTGCAGAAGGGGAACTAAGCTCAAAGGGACCCGCAGATGGGCATATCACAGCCCCACAGAGTTCCCAAACTTACATGCTAGAGCATGAGTTACTGAACCAGTTGAATTAAAATTGTAAACAGCTGCAAACAAACTTTTGCAGATGTTACTCATGTATGCTTCACACCCATAATTTGCAAGTCAAGTAACGCCAATATTTATGTACACTAAGTACGTAATTATGTTGCTACGGAAAATAATATTCCCCCTGCAACCCAGGCTCAGGATAAAGAGATAATTCCCTTAAAAGCAGTATTCTGGTTGAGACTTTACATACCTACGATAATGTACACACTACTGCAACATTTATGTTCATTGTATGTGTGAATAGCCAGTGATTTCAGTGAGACTCCTTATGTTAAAAACAGTTTTTAGAAACACTGTTACTCATTAAGTCAATAATGTCTGTAATCTTTTATTACGTATATGCTCAAAGTTTCAAAAACTGGACTTCAACATTAGAGTACAATGGTTCAGTTTCGAAAGCACAAACATGGGTGAGGGTCTTGCTGACTACAAACTCGAAAAAATACTTCAGCTTTCTGGATCTACTGAAGTTTAACAATACCACCTGTTGCTTCCTGAGTAACACAGCTGTTTACTTTCCAGCTCAGTGTGATGCAATGTGCCATACCTCTAACATCACCACCTAGCAGAAAATAATTAATACTGTATCTGCTAGTTTCCACAAGAAAAAAAAAAAGGTGATGAGACAGTGAAGAAGTTCCAAAGATTTATTTTTTTTTTAATCATTTAACTATATTCAGGTCGATACTGATAGTTCATTTTTTTCATTCCCAGAATGAAAATTCCCTCAAGATGCAACTGAGATTAAGAATCTATACCTATAGTTTCGGAAGATAATTATAGAGTCTCTACTTACCATCAGAACAAGCTTTACAAGCTTTTTTAGTGACTCCATGTAACAGCTGTATGATTAGAGAACACTGAAGTTCCACATCTGAATTGCAATTACAGTGATTTCTACTTCGAGGTCTATTATATCACTACAGGGTCAAAAAGGTTGTTTAATTCTCACCTTTCCCACTTAAATTAAATTTATTCCCAACTGAGAATTTTCTGAAGTTGAAACAACTTTCTCTCATATATTATGATACTGCTGTAAGGTTTTTTCCACATGATTTCATGATACATACATTCAAAATGAATTAAAAGTTTTCATATAAACCCTCAAGTATTTAAAGTACAAAAATTAAACAAGAAACACATAAAATGCTATTATAGAATAGTATTTGAAGCATAAATACATAAACACTAAAAAAAATTCCATATTTACCAGAACACCCACAGCTGTTGTACGCTGCTAAAAAAACACAGCAAAAAAAGTACAGTTAAAATTTACATTCCCTGTACTTCTGTTTCTCAGTCTATTGTAACATGTTCACTGATAGGAAGCTGATTTTTAAAAAATTATTATTCAATCAGCAGAAACTGAGGAACTCTCATCTTCAAGAAATACTATTTCAGTTCTGAAAAGACCCTCCTTACTTATCGATAGCCTGACTGCAAACTCTGGAGGCAAGAGTCAGCAGCAAAGAGGTCCCCATTCTGTTGAAAATCACAAATCAACAAGAAGCGATTCTGCTGGTTTCAGCCAGGAGAGAGTTAATTTTCTTCACAGTAGCTGGTATGGGGCCATGTTTTGGATTTGTGCTGAAAACAGTCTCTATAACACAGGGATGTTTTAGTTATTTCTGAGCAGCGCTTACACAGAGCCAAGGCCTTTTCTGCTCCTCACCCCACCCCACCAGCGAGCAGGCTGGGGGGGCACAAGGAGTTGGGAGGGGACACAGCCAGGACAGCTGACCCCAACTGACCCGAGGGACATTCCAGACCATGTGACATCACGCTCAGCATATAAAGCTGGGAAGCAAAAG
Organism: Buteo buteo; assembly: GCF_964188355.1. Lineage (NCBI taxonomy): Eukaryota > Metazoa > Chordata > Aves > Accipitriformes > Accipitridae > Buteo > Buteo buteo. The sequence goes on from NC_134174.1 coordinate 37,599,115, forward strand.
GAAGGGGGAGACATTTGGAATGACAGTATTTTGTCTCCCCAAGTAACTGTTAACATGTGCTGGAGCCCTGCTTTCCTGGAGATGGCTGAACACCTGCCTGCCGATGGGAAGTGGGGAATGAATTCCTTGTTTTGCTTTGCTCGCGTGCGCAGCTTTTGCTTTACCGATTAAACTGTCTTTATCTCAGCTCATGAGTTTTCTCACTTTTACCCTTCTGATTCTCTCCCCCATCCATCCCACCGTGGGGGGGAGTGAGCAAGCAGCTGGGCGGTGCTTTGCTGCTGGCTGGGGTGAAACCACAACAGCAACACTTTTTTCAAAAGGGCATTACAACTGACAGTACTTATTGGTCACGTGTCCTCCCAAATGAAAATATTCCCTTGTGTGTTTGGAGAAATAAAACAAATTTGTCCTCCTTCCTCCCCCCACAAATCCACGTTTTTAAATGGAAAATTATGATACATCAACACAGCCGATGAGATAAGAAGTCTTCTGGTTCTGGAAGACCAAAAAAAACCTTAAAAAATTACTTCAAGTGAAACTATCATATAACACAAGTAACTAGCTATCTTTATGAGAAATTTTACAGAGTGATTTAATTATTAGAATTCTTTAGGAATAATAACAAGGAAAAATAATTTTTTAAAAAATTCTTAGAATAGTGCTGAACACAGTATGAACATATATAAAAGAGAGTTTCTATTATTACATGCAACTGCCAGGTCTTGCAAAACTTACGGAAGAGAAATATAAGTGCATTTCTCTCTCCAGTTCCCTCTTTCTCTTATTATACCAGTTCTGGATTGCAACAATGGTGAGACAGCTACTGTCTTCACCAGACAATGGGAACATGTTATGCAAAAAGCATACGAAGAGGCCTTAAGTATTCGAAATAGGTATGCTGGACAATCAAGTAAAAAATTTCATTTAATGGATCCCACTATTGCAAACTTTCACCTAACAGCTAAACACAATTTTTGCTGTATGCACATTTTTAGAAGCCTCATAATACTGAGTAACCTATAATAACAGGTAAGATAAACCACACCTAGCATCAACAAAATGAATAAGCTCCATTCACAGTATGAAAGGGCAAATTCATACTGAATACTACATAATTTGGGTATATGGGAGTGGGATCAGGGGTTATTTTTTTTTAACTAAAAGAAAATCTCACTTTTCCACATGCTATAAAGTCACTTGTCCTTATAAAGACTATACCAATGCCAAATTTGAAGCTTTCAGAAAGGTTCAATCCTATAATATGATAGATGTTTCCTGGGAGAGCAAAGGAAAAAACCAAAAACAAACCCACACAGCATTTAATGGTGCTTTGCTTTAACAACCGACCAGAAGGGAAGGCATCTAGGTTGCACGTTACCATTGTGCAACCCCAGACTTGCAGCTGAAAAGTAAAATTACCAGTAATGACAGAAAAATTTTGCACTTGAAGGTTTTACTTATCCAGATATTATCTTAAAAGCCAACAAATCATCTCAAGTGCAGATATCAAGTGGGACAAAAGCACTGTTACATATATAGGAAGAAATACCAATACTGAATAGTTAATTAAAATAAGAACTTAGTCTTGGTCTCAGTATTATTACTCACCCGCTTTGGCCCACTAAAAATCTTCCTGGTGTTTTCCTTAGATTTATCACCTTGTTTATTTGTGGATTTCTTATTGCCTTCAGGCACACCAGATGCATCCTCTGAAAACTCCAGAAGATCTGTAAAAGGTAAATATAGACATGAAACACCCATATTGAAAGCTGTTGAACTGCTAGAGCATTTCTTGCATCTGACATTTCCACATGTATAGCTTCTGAAATTGTATAATAAACAAACAATCTTAATCAGAAAAATCAGCTTTAAAGCCAAATACAGTTCAGGATAGAGCTCAGATTCACTGACTGGACTGTCCTAATACATTAGAAGATACATTACAAGGTACACAGTCATAATTATTATAGCACCTCTTGCCCATTGTGTAAGCTTCAAGTAATTATTTCCCATTTTATACTCCTGTGAATCCCAGGTTACCTTTTATACGTGCTTACTTACAGCTTACTGCTACAACTCCGAGCAGCAAATGAATTAAACAGTAGATGGGGTTCTTCAAAAGTGCAAGATGAAGAGATTTAGAAGAATACTTCCCACTACAATGATGGGACCAAAGAATTGATCCTAGTTCACTTCTCATGAAGGCAGCCTGTTTATATTTGTTTATTCTGCTATAAACAGTATTAAAAAAAATATTGTCATCAGCTCAGAAAGGAGTCAGCTACAAGGAACCACCGAAATGGCCTTCCCATGTATTCAATCCTTGCCTCACCAGTAGTTCTAGCACTCTATTTTGGACTGTAAATCTGTAATTCACTGATCTAATTAAATTCTCGTCCTATTTTTTTTTTTCTTTAAACTTGTGTTGTATTTGAAGCATCATCCCTTGGAGACCAGCTTACGTTCTTTTACTGGGCACAAACCAGAAGTTACCTAAATTTCAAAACAGAAATAAAAGACAGGCACAGAAAAGCACCGTTTCATCTGATAAACAGTTTGGAAAACTGATCTATTCCAGAGAAGCTGCCACTATTTGAAAACGGCACTGCAAAAATACAAGCAGGTTGGATCAGTTACTCTAATCCCAAGTGCACTCACATCCAGTAAACAGGACCAGCCAAGCACCTAGGTAAGGAGGCAATCAAAAGCAAATCAGGCAAGCAAATTTGTAATGGCACTTGCAAGGACACAAAACTTATCTAGTCTGGGGGAGAAGTACTCTAAAGTAAGGCTCAAAAGTTTCTTAAATTGCAGGAAATTTCAAAGAGCTTGGCAGCACCAGGGCAAGCAGGATGCCCACTGCAAGACACCTACCAGAATCAGCCTCTCCTGTCCCAGCCCACTGGTTTTCAGTTTAGTTGTGTTCTTAAGCTATTGTGCTGATGATGTACAACATGAACAATCCTTCTGAAAAAAACTGACTTTAAAAGATATTTTGATATAATTAATCGAACAGAGGAAAAATATTACAGACCAATTCCCATTAACTTAAACCAAAACTACTTCCAAATCTATATAGAAGTCAACTTACTCCTTTGCTGGCACTTACCAAAGGAGTCAAATCGAATTGCTTTCATACACATCCTTACAAATCCTGAAATACTTCTGAAGAAGCCAGGTCCTGAATGCAGTTCCCAAAGAAAGTCAAACCAACAGAACCAGACCTTACTGTAGATTAAAAACTAAAAAGCAACTCACTTGACTACAGTAATTACAAACATGCAAGTCACGCTAGAAATGCAAGATGTGCTTTCACCCACCAAATCAGCACAATAATGTATGCCTTGCTCTAAGACTTGGAGCTGGCATTGTGCTTAATGATGATTAATAGTGCTCCATATCAACTAAGCCACAATTTTAAAATCATCCAAGTTTCTTTGTTTGAATTCTACTCCTATGTGATCCTGAACTGTCCCATTTAAATTAGGTAATTTTAAATTCAAAGCTTCTTCTTGATAAAAACATTTCAACTCCTACTTACAATAGGATAACTTTGCATTTTTTGATGTTGCTAGCATATCAAATGCTTTCATGATTAGTTTCCATAAGATTATCTGGAATGCTTTGATTTGAGCAATGCTCTTTAAGGCTTTCTAGGTATCCTAAAAACACTCTGCATACATATATTACTAGATTTTGAAATCTAAACTAAATAGGGTGTGGAGAAGTCTTTTGTTAACATTAACTGAGCTAGTCAAAGACACGAGTAGTTTGGTAAGCAGTGACACTAATGAAGTTTGTTCTCCACTGTCTCTCTCGTATGGATGTTTTTTTCCCTGCCCCACACAGAAAAGATGAGCATATTGACCTTTTTTCTCAATACAGGAGCCTGTAAGTCTTTTTCTCCTCTATTCAACCATTTCCAAGGCATTTATAATCTTTTGAGATAATATGCCTGTCCCAGCTAAAATTGGAAAGATGTTCAAAGACCAACTAGAAGGCAACACCACAGTAAACTTCCTGGGGAAAAACAACCCATTTTTGTTTTAGTGCCTGAGGGTAATTCCACAGAAGATTTTGCAGTCCAAACAGGACTTTGCCTTTGAGGACTTTGATGTACTCTTAACTGGCTAAAAATATTTACCCAATTAAGGTGATTCAGTTTTTGAGAAGATGCAAAGGAAGAAAAAAAAAAAAAAAAAAAAAAAAGGGTAGGTTTGCTCATCAGAAATGAACTGAGTGCTAGATGCTGATATACAAAAGCTATTTTATTATCCAAAAAGATTATAGGAATCTCATCTTGATCACTGAGAGGAAAATGAATGCATGACACTAAGGTTAAGTTGTATATCAGAACTGATTTATGAAGCAAAAGGCTAAGCTGCAATACTTATACTACAGTAACAGGTAACTGCTGCTGTAATTTAGATCAAGAATACTGTAGTTCATCATTACTATACTGCTTATACAATATATAGTGAAGAAGGAGGCGAACCAAATAAAAGTATGTTAGGCTAAATCTTCACACCTTTCTTTAGCAAAAGGTTTCAGGGCAACTGCTCTATCCTGTTTATGTCAATCTACATAGGGATATGGAAATATTTCCTTTTACTCAGCATTTTTCTTTCTTTTTTTTTTTTTTTTAAATGCCTGTCACTTTCTGTAATAATTTTGTCATTGGCCAAAATGAAATGTAGTAAAACAAGCATGAACATCATCCTAGGTGTCCCAGTTGAACAGGTGGGAAATAAAGCATTCTGAGACTACAAGTTCAGAAGCTAAATATTTCAGAAATCTTAGTGACCACCCAAACCACTGACAACCATGGCAAGATCTTTAGAAAAAGACATAAACAAACTGCTAGCACAGTTATTTCCAGAAGTATAACACCATCCCAAAGATACAGGTTTGCTCTTCAAAACTGAAGCTTGAAGTTAGTTTTGGTTAAGCCCTACTCTTCTTTGCCATTAGTTCAGACTTCTCTTGGATACAACTCCCCACTGATTAATATAGTCAAGTAATTAAGTCATTTTCCTCCAGCATTAAAAGCTTCTCTTTACTAGAGTCATCCTGTATTCTGGCTAGTGAAACGATACAGGTACTGTTTCAGATCTAGTAAAGTCTCATCAGTACTTTTAGCCTCTGGCATTCTGGCAGACTACAGCTGGGAGACTCACAAGTGAAAGGGGCTTTTGCTTCACTGGGCTGCTACACCACCTAATACGAGAGAATTTTAGATTGCAATGGCAAAAAAATATGACAACTTTAACTAGAACTCAAAGCTTCACTAAAAATGTCAGGCTCATAAAGTTATGAAGTACATTCATTAAAAAGAAAAGTCTGCGAACAGCATCTAGGAACTTAAAAGCCAAGAGCATCTCGTGGTTTGGGTTTGGGTTTTTTTTTTTGGGGGGGGGGGGGTATTTGGCTTTTGTTTGGGTTTTTTTGTGTTTTTTAACCATTTCAGCAGGTAAACCTATTGTAAAAGTGAACAACAGAAAAGGCACTTCAGCGAAAGACAGTCTAACTAAAATTTACTTTATCTCCTTTGCATTTTTTCCTGCATTAACAATATTGTCCATCTAGTCTTTAGAGCTTCCTTAAATTTCATGTGCAGAAACATTTAAACATGTATTATTAAACTTACTTTCCCTCAGCTGTGAACTACTAGACTGGAATGAATAGTCCATTCCCAGCTCAGTTAGAAAAACTTTGCATGTTTTATACTAGGATTCTAAAATAAGTTTCATAAAAATAGACCAAGATTATGGTAAGTAACCAAATCAGTATTACAGAAAAATTTTGTAAGACTGCAACAGAAAGCATTAAATCTCTTGAAAAACTGACTATGCCATATAATATTCTTTATGCACAGAAATCAAAATCAGTCTTAGGAATTTCCAGGGCTGGAATTCAGAGAGGCAATCTGGCATGTCACCTGTCAACCTGGAACAGGAACACTGGATTTTTATCTGTGGATTTATTCATTAGCACAAAAAAAGAAGAGCACACACAGGACTCGGGTAGCATTAGCACCTCTCAGTACCGTTTGTAACTTCAGGAAAAAGTTTTATTGTGCAAGATGTTCTGAAAGCTTTTTCTGAGGCTTGGATTCAAAACTAGCATTTTCCATGGACACAGAAGTCACTTTTTTTCAGTATGTAAAGGAGATACCTCACAGTAGTGTCACACATTTTACCACAACTTCAGGCTTAGATCCAGAAGCCCTTGATAAATTCTCAAACTCAGCATCACTATATTGAAAAACCTTAATATGGCTGTTCTGAGTGATCATGATGCTCAAAATTTTCAAAGGTCTGACAGAAGACAGCATGAAATATATCAAAGGGTCCTACAAATTTTAGGGCAATATTAGACTCCCTATTTTTATAATCTGTACTACAGGATTGAACTAGGAAATGTGCTGCAACTTAGGCAAATAACTCCACGTCATCCTTTCAATTTTCAGAAGAAAAAATGCAAGTCAAATGTCACCTGGCTACAGCAGCACAAAACAGGAATCAAATGAGCAAAGGAGATGCAAAATAAGGGCGAAGCATCTCTTAGTGGAGGCACTAAGAGGTAGCTCTTACCTAAGAACTGGAGAAGCGTATTAAGAAACTAACAAAACAAAAATTTGCATCTACCTGTGCCACAGGAACCTCTTAGGAAAATATTTCAGAGAAATAATCTGTGATATCTCAGAGTATAATGGCCTCCTTGGTGAATGCAGTGCTGGATGCAAACTGTAGATATTTTGAGACTCCAGGGGACAGCAACTGAAAGGATTATTTGATGGGTTAGCACAGCTGCATTACCTGTATAAACAATTTTTTTCCTTGGAATAAATGGCTCAACAAAGACTTGTCACAGAAAGGGACTCAGATGGGACTATTTCATAAGTGGCCCTGTAAGTTAAACCCATTTTCCAAAGGGGCTGGAATGCAAGTATCTCATCATAACTAAATTTTATGAAAACAAATCAAGGCTTTTTTTTGTTTGAAAACACAATCTTCTCCTAGAGCATCAGTATCAATTTGGCCCTTTTGGAATTTACAAAGGGACCTAGCACTTACATTTACCTTTGATTAAAAGGCTTACAGACAATTCTGGTTTTAAAGACAACTATAATTAGAACAGCGAAATGAATATTTTTTCCCTAGGAAATTTTCTTTCTGGATTATATTAGCAGAAGCTATTTGTAGGAAAAAACAGGTTCTCCAACATTTGCAAAGCTAGACTCAAGTCCTCCCCTCTCCCCATCACAATGAAATACATCTTGCCAAAGTCTTAAAAGTGTAACAACTTCAGTGAATGGATAAAAACTTGTCATGCTCCATGCTCCAAAATGGAGGACCAAAAAGTTCCCTAGAACAGTGGTAGTGTTTTGAAATACTTATTCCAACATGCATGATTTCTTTGGCATTAGACTTTTTCAAAATGAAAAAGCTAAAAGAACTTTTCAAAGTGATTCCTTTTCCTCTTCACGAACACCCCTCAACCTTGATCAAAGTCATTATGCGGGACCCAACCAACCACCAAGCACGTCTAATTTTTCAAAGGCACTCAAACACCGGAACTTGCTCAGCAAATTCTGCATGACCAGTTTTACTCATATGTATGTGTATGTACACATACACACACGTACCACCTATACAGAAGGTGGACATAGCTGAAAACTGGAAGCAAAAGCAGCAACACATCAATATGCAGAGGCACACCCAAATCCAGTCATCTGACTGGCAGTCCACAAGTTCCCACAGCCTCTCCCTTGAACCGTGCATCCTCGGATAAGATGGAACTTGAGAAAGGTCCAAACTGTTTACAAACACGTTCAAAAGCACAAAAAGGAAAAAGGTATTTCACATCTTTAAGAGCTACTTAAATTTCTGCACTCAGCTCCATAATTCTGGGTTGATGTGGAGCTTCTGTGGGAAGATGGCTGCCTTCCAGGCATACGTACTGTACACTCAGCACACCAAAAAGGTAAGAAACTTCTGTTCAAAAAGAAAAAACTCTACCTCTGGCAAGAGACCAAGGGGTATAAAGCATACTTCAAGACAGCTATGAAACACCAGACAGGACCACAGCAGAAAAAAGCAAATTTAACTTTTAGATTTCCAGATCAGTAGTACTGTTCAACAAATTCCTAGGTATACTGCAAAAAGAACAAAACATAAAGGTTAACTAAATTTAAATGTTAAGTACATATTCCAAAAGAGTTCTGCTTACCTGCATTAGTACTGAGCTGGCTATCCTGGGAACAGTTTTCATTGCCATCAGAGGTTGACTGTAGTGAAGAAGATGGTGCAGTTCTACTTCGTTTTTTGTTAGCTTTCCTTTCTGCTACCTGCCACTCTTCATCTTCATCCTCGCTTTCACTCAAGTCATCAAACCCAAAGTACTTGATTTTGTAATTGGAACTCCCAGAACTTCTAGAGGCGCCTTCATCTCCCCCTCCCTCATCTTGATCATCAAACCCAAAAAACTCTAATTTGACATCCCTTTTGGATTTGGTATTGCTTGGTCGAAACCTGGTTGTAGTTTTTGTAGTAGCAATGTCTGCTTTTTTTCTTAAGCGTCCAGCTTCTCCCAAGTCAGTAGGGGCTGCTGTGGTAAATTCATCGATTCGTTCCATGGTATCCTGTATAGTAACATTACAAACTGACAAGCAAGATGGATGTAGAACAGTGTAGTCTCTAGTCCGTCCAACTGTCCCTCTAAAACTGGTCCCACTACTTAAAGAAACTTTTCTTGCTGGGTTCAGACCATCATTATTTGACTCACTGTTTGCTTTGGATAAAGACTGACTAGTGCCATCCATTAGCTTGTCAAAATTTGTTGCCCCCTGTGGTTTTGCTTTGTTGGATCGACAATATGTCCTACAGTTGCTTGGCCTAGGAATAGTTTGCACAAGTTCTTCACTAATGGCTTCCTTTGGATTTTCACTATCTTCTTTATCACACTCCTCATCCTTGCTCTTCATCTCTGAGAGATGTTCACTGTCAAAATCTAATACATACTCTCCAGTTCTGGTGTCTTCAGTTTCATCCTCCCATTCATACAAGTGAGTTCTTAATGGCCCCTTCGTCTGAGATGTTTCTGATGGAGAGTCTGCTGTTCTTCCAGTGTGGGAGTCCCAAGAATCAGGCAGGTCCTTGGCTTCAATGTTGTATCCAGAAGCGTCTGTAGTTTCAGTATTGGTTTTGTTACTGTCTTCAGCATTCTCATAGATGAAATGACTGTTCTTCTCATTATCTTCATTCAAATTCTGTATTTTGTCTACAAGAAAAGGTAAATTTGTTACAAAAAAGCATTATTAAAAAAAAATAATCGCCCTTGTGGGCAACTTTGAAAAGTCAAAATATAACAGCAAATATTCAGTTTTCAATGACAAAAAACATTAGAGGCCCTTATACTCCTGGTTTCTACTTTTTAAGCCTTTCAGTTTAAAATTTTTGCTATAATAAATTCTTTTCACCATTTCTAGCAAAAATATACACTAACTTGAAATAAGCATCCCTTTGAAAACATGCACATCATGAAAAGAACAGTAGTAAACCCTAAATACAACCACTTATTTACCTATACAAGGTAAAACCACGACACCAACCTACACAAAAAAGGAGAAAAAGTCTGAAGCAAAATTTTTGGTGAAGTCAATCACACTTCAATGTTTTACATACAAATGAATTACAGTGAAAAATTAGATAAAGAGCGATTATAAAGCATTTTCTAATTATATAAGAAAAATTTTCCTTCCTGTACATAGGTTATAAGAGTGTTGTATTTTATTCTTATGCAAACATACCCACCCAGAAATCCTTGTTTACATCAAGCTATTGCAACTACACTAGTGTTTCAAATGAAAGTTTTGTGATATAGATGCAGGGCCTCAGATGCCCTACTTTAAGTACTTTTTGCTTTTGCATAGAACTGGAAAAGAAGAGGTAATATCATTAGAAACACAAAACACCTATGAATCAATGAATTAGCTAAGTTTGCATATATTCATTTTTAATACTAAAAGATACATTATAGTAGCCTACTGTGGTCAGGAAAGGGGATGCATGGGCAGGTTACAGCTGCTCGTTCAGATATTCTTGGTCTAAGAACTAGATAGTAGTGAGGCATCATCACAGTAGAAATGAAGATCAGCATGGGCCACATAACCTACCAATGAAGTGAAGTAAATTTGCTGAAAATTATCATATAATTCACCACCTAACACAGTAACTGTACAGCTACTAAAACCAGTGAAAGTAATCCACTAACACATCTGTACTAAAAATGCTACAATCCCTGCTACAAACTGTATCATAAGTTTTGATCGATGTGTGCCGTTCTGTTCAGGGTACAACTTCAGCAACTGTTATTTTATTTTGCTGCTTCAAATTAAAATATTTGGATTTCCAGAAGAAATACAGAAAATGCAATTCTCATGACAATTTTAAATTAAATCACTTCTGAAATGCAGGTTTTTACAATGCACTTCTTCAGATCAGAAGAAGAGCTGCTGCCAAAAGTCAGTCTTGCACTTTTCCAACCCATACCACACTTGTAGTTTATGCTGTCAAAGAGAACAAATTGCACTGTAAGAAATCAGGTTTTGTAAGATTTGTATCCAGCCAAGCAGCATCCACACAGTAGTAATGCCAGGAAAGACAGTATTAAGTCTTCCACCTGTTGTCCTCCAAACTGTTAGGGAAACCGTTCCCTTTGGTTTCCCTGAATATCAACAACAGCTCAGTGGATTTGGTACCAGTTTCATGAAGATTGCATCTGCATCTGCCACACTCCATTGCTGCACCTCACACGCACAGACACCCAGAAATATAAGCATGTTATTTCCTGGGAACAAGATGAGCAGAAATTTCTTTGAAATTTCTGAGACAGTATAACCAAACACAGGAACCAAGGTGTCTACCTTTACTATCAACACTCGCTGTACTGGTTGCCTGGGCCAGGAGAAGCAAGATAAGAAGTCCGACTGGAATGCAAAAGACCCTGATGCATAGAAGAGTAGCACATGATGAGATAATCTGGAGAAACAGAAGCAACCAGGAGAAGGACAAGTAGAAAAAAAAAATGCTAGAAGAAAACATGCTTAGAAGACACAGCAATGAAAGAGGCTCCACTGGCAGAATGCAACGCCTATGGTTCAAATTTGTTAGGTAGCAAATGCTTCCTAAACTCATCAGTAAAATGAAGGCTTTAGCACCCTTTAGCACTAGTCCTGTCTGGATTAAACTTCATCAGCTACCATTTACCCAGGTGGCACAGAACTTTCATAGCACTGATGAAAAGGTGTCAACCTTCCTGATGAGGAAAGTGAGCATCAGTACTGTTCCAGGGACTTTTGTTCATTTGTTTTCAAACTAAAATGGTATCATCTAAATGCCATCCTTGCACATATGGTTTATAAAAGAACTTCAAGGGACAAGCAGAAAATTCTAGTAAAAAAAATTACTACCAAGACAACTTTTGCAGGAAAATTGGTTTAATCCTCGTTGAAATTCCTCAGGGATACAGGACAAGTAATATCTCACAAACTGGGGTCCAGCTGAGGTCTGTCACAGAAGTTTACATGCTCAGCTAGATATAAAAAAAGCTCTTCACGGAATATATGAAATGCAAAACTAAATTCCGCAAAGAACATCAGTCCTAGCCATCTCAGTGATGGACTCTTGCTTAATCCTTTTCAGTATCGATATGTTATACAACAAATCTTTTTACTCCCATTTCAATCTCATGCTTGTGATAATCTAAGAGCCCCAACCAAAATTAATCTTTCTGTAATCAAAGAGTGAGTTTGACAGCATACAATATGTTCCTTTTTCCCTCCATATGTTTAATATTGTGTAACTGAAGACTACCATAACACTTAGGCATGAAAACCAGCAAACTAAACTCAAAAAATTTTCAGACTTTCTCGCTAAAATACACAAATTTGCAGCCTCACTACTACTGTTCCATCTCTGAGTGCACATTTACTTGAATTAATAAAGTCTGAGCAACATTTAAAATAAGTACATTTAAAATATGCCCGCCTTGGCTTACTAAACAATACTGAATTGTTAGGAAGAAGTTTCAGTCTGCGTATCTGGAAAGGGAATGGTTTTCCTATCCTAAGGAAGTCTGGGATTTTAAAGAGCCACATTTCATACCAGGACCAAATCAAAAGTCACCTTCCCAGGGAAGGAATAGAATACATGTGTGCATATGCACATTACAACCCAAGAGTCAATTCAGGAATCTGTTTTGAGATGAAAAAAGCTGAAATTTAATTTTACATTGTCTTAGCTTGAATAATTATCATCTCAGCTACAGTCTGTACTCTCAAGCAGAAAAGATGATCAACACATCAAGCCTGGAAAACAGACTAAAGAGGCCAAAGATCTATAAAAACATATACAGCTCATACACACCAGTAGCATTGACAAAAAATTAATGGAAAAAATTACCAAGGAATCTGTCTGCAAAGAAACGTTAATCAACTATTCTGAAAAAGTTTGGTGGGGCTTTTTGGTAGTTTGTTTGTTGGGGGGGGTTGTTTGTTTTTGGTTTTTGGGGGTTTGGTTGTGGTTTTATTTTTCCCCACACTCCGCTACTAGCACATCACAATAATAATGTCTACCCTCCAATACATACCTTCACATATGTTCTCTTTTAAAACTCCAGATTTTTAATACGCAAAAAGCAAAGATATTCAGAGAGTGCATATTTAAGTCTTTAACTTAAGATCACTTCATCTAAAACATACTCCCTGAATTCTTCTGTTCATTCATCAGTTCTGAAGCAGTATTTAGTTGTTGAAACCACTTTACCTTCTCAGTCCCTTGCCAGGAAGTTATTCTGTCAATAACCAAGAGGTAAAGCCATTGTCTACTAGGTCTTTGTAAGAAAGATGATCCTTATGACACTTGTATCAATGATAGTGCTGTTTTCATTTTTAAAAAAGTTTTTCTAGCATGCATTAGATATTGCACCAAGTAATAATAAATCCAAACAGATAATATTTTCATTATGAGTGAATTTTAGTTAATTTTGATGATGTAGCTACAGACACTGAAAAACTATTCTACAAATTGTTCTAGAATATTTTAGAATGCACTAAAATTAGCCTAATATTTGTAGGACTCTGAGCAAGCAACACAGTCCCACCTAGTCAACTGTGACCTACTCAGGGAACACATCTACTCTCTTATTGCAGCAGCCTTATTTGGACAGACTGAAGCATCAGTTGACACATGCATCATGACAAGAACAATCCTTCTTCACATCTATTTTCTCAATTTCAATTTTTCTGGACTTGCTGCACTGAGGTTGTTATTTTTTCTTCCCAGAGTGGCTCCTATTGTCATCTCCAGTTTCACACTTACCTAGCCTGCCTGCTCTTTTCCTCATGCTCATTCCCAACAGTCCCGAGTACAAAACTGAGGAAACTGAGCTAGTTACTAAAGTCCCGAGTACGAAACTGAGGAAACTGAGCTAGGTACTAGTTCCTCAATGCCAGTCTCTACTGTCCCTAAGAGAACAACCAAAACCACACTGGTACTTCAAGTCATTAGTACACCTGCATATTAGTAAAATTTGATCGGACTGCGTTACGGCAATAGCACCATACATCTAGTCCTTCCAGCCTTGAATTCCTTGTTTCTCTTCATCAGTAAATGTGAGTAAAATCACTTTCTCCAGTCGTCTCAGCTGACTAATAAATAACAAATCCATTCTACCCCAGACAAACAGCTTTATTGATGCTTGGTTTACTACACTTCCAAAAAATGATCTTAAATGCCAAACACTCATCACTAACAGCTCTTTCTGTACCACAGTAGGACTTCTGTTGCCTTTGTATAAGCTATGCATCATTTTCAGTATGTGCACAAGCAACTCAAAATTCTGAGTTGTCTCTGCAAAGACTCTACAAGTATCAACAAAATATTAGCTGAGAGTGAAAAATGAGATATAACAATTTATTACAGCACATAAAGTCACTCTTAAACAGCAAGTAAGCGGTAGTTAACCTCCCCCTTCATTTTACATCTATCAGACACCAAAATTTTAAAACCACCCAGTACTTCAGAAGTCTTGGTAACTGCAGCAGGGAGGTTTTTCCATCTCCAATAACAAGCAAGTCTGATGGGAAATGTAACCAGTAAACCATTTACTGTAAACCAGGTAGAAAGTTTGGCTTTAAAACTGGATCATCGTAATGCATTAGTGGAAAACTGAGCAGTGACATTTAGAAGAACACTTCCTCGAAGGATACTTTGTCAAGTCACTGTTTTCATCTCATCAGTGGGTCAATAACTGTCAGACCAAAGTTTCTATACCAGAAATTACTGCAAATCACTTGCTAACTGCCCAAAGGTGTACAACACCAGCAATTCTGATAACCTTGATTTTAAAAATTACTATGTTTATCTGTACTATTATAGCAGAAGCTAGCATGATTGTAGGAAACATACAATTTTATTTACAGATACAGAAAGCACAGAGAAAATGAGAAAAAGAACTAATTTTGAATTATTAGATATTCTGCAGTTCAAAAGAGCCATGTAATTTCTCCTCCCAATTTTCACTGCAGTTAGGCTCTTTTGGGGGTCAAATACCAGAATAAGTCTCCCAAGTAATTTGAGATCAGCAATAACATACAACTATATAATCCACCAGAGAGTCTTTTTTTTTTTTTTACAGATACTAACACAATATTCCTAAGAACCATAACAATCATCTGTAGTAATCATGACTTGTTTTCGGTTTAAATCTCTAGAACTTAATTACCAGAGTATGAGAGAACTAATCTAAATGACTGGCAGGTCTAAATTAAACATTAACTGATGAACACCCACACATTTATACATACCTCTTGCTTCATGTTATGCTCTAGTTTATTTCACTAGCAAGATAGGGATGCCTTAAGTATTGTTGATGAATTAAAAGAAAAACAAACAGTGAAACTTCTACTCTTTCCCATCAGACACACTGAGACATTTTCACACACACAGAGATGCACACGACCAAACTTAGCAAAGCTATATTTAAGTGTTTATGATTATTATTGTCCCAAGTAACCTTTTCAAGATGACCATTAGAACAAAATTCAAGTTTGTACACTGCAAGATACTCAGTTTATATAAAGATAATAGTTTACACTCCTCTAGATATAGGAAAACATTCAAACAGTGGGAATGTAACAGAGTTCTCAAAATCCCACTTCTTCTTCAGTAATAAACCTTTGCTTTTTCAGTAATGAACCTTTAAACATTAAAAAAATGCACGTCTGGACTTACTATATCATCTTACTGTATCATTTAGACTAGATGGGTATAAAAAGAATATTCTGTTCATCTCTTTTTTAAAAAATACGTATTTAATATAAGCACTCACTTATTAGATGGAACCAATGCTATTCTATATATCCAACAAAACATAAAATGCCTTGTGGCTACCACGAGTAGCCATAGTGGGACTACCTCTTGCCTTTTCATTTTTAAGATCATGTACAAAAGGAAGAATGCAATTCTAGACTTTTTTTTTTTTAAGAGAAATTGATTTATTTTTTTTAGAGATAAGACAACTAAATCCTTCAGCTAGTGATCTCTGATAATTTTGACGTTAAGATGTTTCAGATTTCAACTTTATTTTTTCATTAAGTACCCATAACACATCTCACCCTGATTTTTAAAACATTTTTCTTAAGAAACTAATGTCTACCTGAAAACGCACCCCCCAAATAGCCCTCAGAAGCATTACTATTTCTTCATTGTACTATAATGAGAAAAGGAAGGAGTATCTCCCCACCCAAAACCCATTTAGTTCAATCACAGTAACAATAAAAGACACCATAAAATTACAGACTTGTTGAGATGGTTAAAGGTCTAAGAAAAATTGCAAGGCTTTCAGAAACTGCCAGAGTGAAAAAACCCCACCTTCTTTTTTTTTTTAATTGTATGCCATCCATAAAATAAATGTTTTAAATTGAATGTTATGAAGAAAACCATGTAAGTTACTAATTGAAGATAGAAAGACAACTTCCAATATGCTTCTTACCTTCATTCTTTAGCTATATATTGTCTTAAAGAACAAAAAAAGTGAAGGCCAATAGTTTTTTCCAGAGCAAAAGCCATGCTAGACCAGTTGAGCAGGACCTCTGGGACTAATTCAAGCTGCCTTCTAGTGCAGGCAGTGAATGTAAAAAGGGGACTCTGAGGAAACTCTCTACTCACCTGGCTCAAAAAGCTTGACCTCTGGATTGATGATGAAATAAGAAAAAGAAATTGCTAGAAGAACCAATAAAGAGACCATATGGCAATTTATCTCCACAATTGGCTAAGTGATTCCAGTCACTTTATATTGTATACAAAATGGCAAAGAAACACAGAGACAAATGCATACAGGTTTTAAAAATGCAAAAACATGAGTAATTCTAAACCTGATCTTTGCCTGTCCCCCACTGCCTGGAGTGGTGTGGAACACATTCATTACTTCTTTCTCACCTCTGGTAATGACAACTACACATAAGGGGAAGTTACTGGTACAAGCAACAGACAGCTGTGACAGCCACTGACCAACATTATCTGTAAATACAAGGCAGCTTTTTGTGGAACAAATGGCCTTGATCCCAGGACCTAGAAATAAGCATCAAGAGACCAAAAGGAACAGGCAAAAACCAGCTGTATTGCCTGTAGCTACAACAGGCCAGGAGTCCAGAGTGGCCAAGAAAAGATGCCTAGTATGAGAAACAGCTCAATGTGTAATTAACGCAGTTTTCCTACTGGCAATTTTGAAAGGAGATACAGGTAGAGAATACTAGAAACTACCTGAAAGTATGTGGGGAGAAGGGAGGAGAAAGTAAATGTCAGGGTGGCGGGTGGGGAGGGCAGGAGCTTAAGAGGTTGCACAAGTGGTCCCCGGAGCCTGAAGTGTTCTTCCAGGATTTGTTACACATCTTGCCAGAGTTGCTCTATTTTCTCAAAGTAGACCTACTTATCTGTTTGCCTGGACAGCTTCACAGATTCCCCAGAGAATTTTTTTAGACAGCTCAAACTGGTATTTTCTAATATCATCACTGATGACGTACTAGAGTATTTACAGTAATGAAACTATATTGATATGACTGATCACCTAGCATTACATTTTTAGCATTTGGGTACACATTACAAGAACCATCCTCACTCCTGCTCAAGGCTCACCATAATGGCATTTACCATTGCATTAACTCAAACTTGGTCAAAAACTGCTCCAGGCAGGGCCTAAAAGCAGTGAGCAGGTCAATGCAGAAAGGGGAAGCCACAGAAACAATTCTTATCATTTCTCACAGGAGATTAAAAGTTTGACAGAGCCTTCTTACTTCAAGAGGAAACACTGAAGGTTGGAGAAAAGATAACCCTCTCTCCATCAACTGCCAAAGCTGCAAGAGTTAACAGTTTCATACCTCGATCCTTAGGGTACAGCATATACCAAGATGGAATCCAAAACAAAGTGAAGGGGAAAAAAATCCTTTAGAAAGCCAAATGCTCTTCTTGGCAAAAAAAAAACCCAAACCATAATCCAAACCAACCATCAAGAAACATATCCTCCAGCCTAGTCCCCATTTCAATTTCATTTCCATCTAACTTACAAGACTAAGTCACTTGGCTCTAAGTCTGAAAACATCATCTTCAGCTCCACAAAAATCAAATCATCATTAACGGTCTAACACTAATTGCCTAAAGTCAAACACTATGCTTTTGTTAACAATTCAGTGATAGAGCTGCAGAACCTTACTTGCTATTTTTAAGTTACTTGTAGCATAGAACAGTCTCTTAGGCTGTGAGAACAATGTCTCAACGTAAATTTCTGTCCTGAACAGATTTGGGGCTCACAGAACAAAGCTCTTTGCCCCACAACTCAACACCACCCCCCCCACCACCCCGCAGCCTCCTCAATGCCAACCTGTTTGACTGGGCAGGAAACAGCACACACTGCAGATCATGCACAGCAACACATGCTGGCTAGCCAGCTTGCTGCTGCCTTTTCAAATGGATTAGGGACCCAGTTATAACTGCATTTTCCTTACCAGCATGCAGACAAGAGAGAGATAAGGGAACAGATGAATCAATTCAACTCAGTTTTTCACTCCACCATTTTTCATGACACTTGAAATAGCACTGTATCTTTGAAATCTCTCCTTACCACTCAAGGTTTGTTAACCAGCTTTGATCAAGTAAAATGTTATTAGGAAATTGAAGAAAACAAAAGGACAGTCAATATTAGCCTTGGTACGCTAAGAAAACATGCTAAGATGTCAAAATATTATCACATACAGAAAATAAATGCTTATTTCTTCTATTTACTCATGGGAGAGTTGCCAGTATTAAATGTTAGCTCTACTAACTTGAACTCTGGGTTAGTTTTCTCTCATTTCTAGCAATTCTTCATGAATGCCAACCAAAGCATCCTCCAAGCTACAAACAAAAGACACATAGCTTCCTACAGCTTTTGTAGCATGAGACCTTATGTTCCTTCATTGCTGTGTAACTAGCTGTAGAAGCCTCCATTTTAACACCAAAAGGAGAATGATTGATTTACTATACACAGGAAACAAATCTATAAACTTAAGCTAGGTTTCTTTCAGTATTAGCCACAAAAATTCACAGAATTCATTGTGAATGTATAGATAATATTAGTCAGAAGCAATGAAATCTTTAAAAGGGCAGGCAGGTGGCATGATACCAATTTTATATTCCCTCTTTATTTCTCTTCAAATAGACACCTGACTACTAAGACAGATGTAAATGCAAGAAAACGAAACATCAAGGAAAAGAAGGCAGTAAGATTAAACAAACAACAAAAAAGCGTATCCAGGGCCTTCAGATCCCTCCAGCTACAGTGGGCACATACATTAACAGGCTACAGCTCATGAACAGACCACTGATACAGGATGTAGGAAACAGTTTGTTAAGCTCATTACGAGCTACAGCTCTGCCTGATGTTCCTGAACACTCGGCAACATTTCTTACAGCTCCATTACACCCTCACTAATGTTCCCAAGCATAAAGCTACATCACATTACTTTACAACTTGAAGCTGACCAAGCTAAAGGAAAACATGAATCTTTACCAGGTGCTTGTATCACATTCCTCATTTCTGGGAAGAAAGCCCAAATGAGACATACACACAGTGTCTTCTCTGGTTTGGACAGAAAACCAGCAACTGCAGAGAAGCCATGCTTTTCTCCAAATAAGAAAATGCATTTCATTACAGTTTCTCTCTTCTACTCTACATTGGAAATGAAATGTTTTGGTTGGTGAGGAAAAAAGGTTACAGACTGAACTCCTTTGAACCATTTTCTGCCTATGATTGAACAGCTGGGGAACACAGAGAAAAGCTTATGGATATAAAATACACAATTCTAAGAAAAGGCAAAATTTACTTAGATCTGTCATTATCCATTGATGGCCATAAGATCTCAAAAAGCAGTGCCTGTTAGCAGGCATAAACATAAGATAAGAAGCGCAAGAGTCTCAGAAGATTAGACTCTCGAGACCAGTTTCATGGGTGACAATCACTAAAACAGCTAAACTTATAGAACTACCACATCCATAGCTATGATTACAAATTCTTAAGTAATTATGGTTCTTTACGCTCTTGAAATCAAAATGAGTTCCCAACAAGTTTGCATGTGGGTTGGATAGACACTATTTGCCTCTTTGCAGATGTTTTAAGTGGCTTCTTCTTTTGCAGAAGAATTCCACAGAAAACCCTGAAGTGATGAGATTTAATTTACTGCCATCACATCCTTGAGAATAGTTTGCTTCTCTTGTTTCCTTTTCAGTGCTCTGAATATCAAAATTCTAAGGCAGTTTATATGAAAAGTTTGAATTTATTATTCATTAAGACTAAGTACAAAAGTTCTCAATCACATTACATTTCTTCATTTCAGTTAGAGTAGCAATTCTTCTAAACATATAGTTTCTGAGACAGAAGACACCTTTTCTTCTCTCAAGTCACCTAGGTGCAGCCTTTCGGTTTGGTAACACAGTGTTCAGCATCTTTAATAAGATGTTCTGCTGCTGCTAGCACAACACCCTGCCATGCTGTGACTCTACCCTGTGAAAGACTGAACCCTAACCACCACATTATTGCCTGTCACCTTGGACCCCTGTAGTAGTAATTCCTTGTAGTTGTTTTTCCACTGGGAAAACATGCTACCAGCAGGCATTCTGAAAGGTTGTCTTACACTGGTGCAAAAGTGATACCTCCTGTCAGCCACTGTACTGGGTTTTTTGGTTTTTTTTTTAAATCCTCATATTTCAATGGAAATGGAAGCCTTTCACAGGAGTGCAGGCTGACATGACCACCTTCCCTCTTGCACAGAAAATATTCACAGAGCTAATCACTTGTCTTTATCTTAGGCACAATTTTCAATGGTATGGGAAGATGTTGGTTTTTGAAGTAATAATCTAGCTGCTTTTCCCCTCTTCTACTTTTTCAGCTAGCCATCATTGTTCTGCCTGATCACTGATCTTTCATTGTATCTTAAGTCACTGCATATCTCAATACCACCTTCATACCAATCTATATACATTTACCTGACCAAACCACACATAGTGCTGTGTTCAGCACAGCTGCCTTCCCAGCAAAAATTCAGGGAAACCCACCAAATCTCAAAGTTACTAATTTACTCCTTCATTACTAAAGGCATTTCCTCCCCCCAATTAAAATATAGCTAAAAACTAACCTAGGTTGCCTGTCATCGGCTATATCCAGCCTCTCAATTTCTATCAAATTAAAGCCTTATAACTTCCTTTGCACTTCAACCCTTTTTGTTGTCCCAGGTAAGTATTTTTGTCCAAGTTGCATCTATAGTTTCACAGCTCGTCTTTCACAGCTGGAATAACTATCATTCCTCCTTCACTCTTCTTTCTAATCTTGCTCAAGACTCTTCTACAACATTCTGAAACCTAATTTAAAGTCTGTTTTTCTTCTGGTGAGTATACACTTACAAAACAAACGTGACTTTTTTTAACATTGCCTCACATCTGTATCTATCCACATTCATAACAATATAAATTATAATGTGACTCTACAGACACTGATGTTATGCAAAAACCCAATGTAACATATCATGCAGCATGTTATCAATGCCCCCACCCAACTTGCATGCAAAGTCCACAACTCTCTCAAACGAAGGACAAATTGCAGTTTTAGTAAACAATACTAAAACCCCTTCCTGCAGAAAGAAAACTATTTTTTGTTTTCCAGCAAAGTATTAAACTTTGAAGAACTCTAAAACACCACAAGCAAGACTACTTGGTTGGAAATCTAAAAATAAAATGGTCCTGAAGAGACGAGAAATTGTGCAACATCAAATCCAATGGTCAGAAGAGAGACTACACTCAGTGTAATATAAGAGTTGTCAGAGCCTGCTAGCTGTAACATATGTTCACCTCTGATGGTAAGTCCAGTGAAACAGACACATTCTTCCTCACTGGTAGCTCAGAAGGGCATCTTCTGCTCAGAGCAGCAGGAGAAAGCTGATCCAGGAAGCTAACTACTTCCTCCTTGCAGGGAAAGCAAGACTAAGTGTCATGGGCAACACAAGAGGCTGGCACATGCCAAAAAAGCTTGTTTTCACCAACTTTCATAGTGCAAGCCCTTATGAAAAAAGTACTGGAGCATATTATAACACAGCAGCACTAACAACTGTCAAAACAAATGTATCCTTAGGCTAAGTCAGTCTGAATTCAGACACTACTCATAAATATGTTGAAACCCTTTACTGAATACAGTAGCAGTTTCTTAAAAGAAAATATGAGCTAAGTTTGAACTTGAAAAACATTTTCCATACAGTTAATGACATCTCAACAGTTTGAACCTGAAATAGCTTCCTTACCAACTTTTTTTTCTTTCCTGCACGCTTTGGCCCACTTAAGAGGTATGCACACTAAGAGTTGTTTGGGTTTTTGTTGGTTTTTTTTCCCTTAGAATCATAGAATCATTTAGTTTGGAAAAGACCTTTAAGACCATCAAGTCCAAATGTTAACCTACCACTGCCATGTCCACCACTAAACCATGTCCCTAAGCACCACACATACACATCTTTCAAATACCTCCACCACTTCCCTGAGCAGCCTGTTCCAATGCTTGACAACCCTTTTGGTGAAGAAATTTTTCCTAATACCCAATCTAAACTTCCCCTGGCGCAATCTGAGGCCATTTTCCCCTGTCCTATCACTTGTTACCTGGGAGAAGCACTGACTAACTATTTTGAATGCAAAGTTATTTCAACTTTTTAAACATGAAAGAAGTTAAGAAGCAGTCAATAGTTTGACATTTTAAAAACTGTTTACTGTACAAGTGCATAAAGAAAGAATTATTTTAGAACTATAGATTCCAAAAAAGATACTGAGAATCTCACTGTTGTTTGGGAAAGGGGAGTTATAGATTGAGGGAAAAACGGTTTGTGTGCTCTGTACATAGACATATATAGTATGCATTTCCCTGTCATCAGAAAAAATGTTGCAGAAATCAGAAGATTCCTTCCTAAATACTGGGGTCTTTTTGCTGTATTGTGATTTTAGCAAACCAATATCAGTAGTGAAATTTAAACAGAATTTCAGTCATTTCATGTTTTTGAAAAACATATAAGAAAAAAACCTACAAAATCAAATCTTCAAAGCAGTATCAGAGTAATACCAAAGCAAAAAACAATTGACAGCAATTATCACGCTAGTTTGAGCCTGGGCTACTGACACAGCAAGAAAATTCTGCGTCATGTAAGGGCAGAAGAGGTATCTTAAAAAGGGGGAAACATAACAAACACAACTGAAGAGAGGACTTGTGGATAAACCCCAGCTACCTATACACCCAGCATAACTACTCCCATCTAAACAAACCTCATAACACTGAAATTCTACTGGCATACATATTTTCTGGCAGACCTTTCCCCTTCTCTGCTATCAGTTTCTTAACACTTTGAGCCAGCCAGAGCACAGCTGCAGTTCTTCTTAATCATGGGTGCTGTCAGCTGTGTCCTAAGACAGCCAAGTGCTCAGACCTCATTCAGTTTCCCCCAACTTTTTGCTCCATTTTTAGACAGAAAATGACTAAACTGAAATTCTTCCTCAAGAGGTGAATAAATTGTACTCAACAACTCTGCAGAGGAAGAAACGTAAGATTACTTAGACCTAACTATTATCTTAAATGTCCATATCACAGTTAAACACAAAATAGAAGCTCTAAAACAATTTGAAAGGAATACCCTGACAAGTCTCCTTGTCAAATGTAATTATGTAACAAACTTGCATTTGAGAAGTTGAAACTTAACTCTAAAGATAGGGCTCCCCCACCCACATAATCAGGATGCAGAGGCTTTGCAGACAGATTCACTAAGGTGCTATCAGGATAGTCTGTCGGGAACAGACCTGATGACTTGGAACAATCTTCTTTTCAGGGCAACCATTTTCTGCAAATTACTCTATTCACTTAGTATACTTTTCAAGCAACTAAACCCAACTAGTTTCTGCATATTGGGTCATGAAGCAGTTAAGCACAGTTGTATCCCTTCACTCCTGCCTTGCACAAGCACAAGTTATTAAGAAGGATTGCATTTGCCATTTTGATTTGCAACTGGTATGTGCATGAGCCCCAAGTGAAAAATGAAGGCATTAAGAACTACCTAGAAACACAAAAGAACTGAATAGCAAAAACCAGGCAAATTTTTCCTTAGAGCACCAAGAGCAAAACTACTTCCAGAACAAAGACTTGTTTGAATACCAGTACATAGTAACAAATGACAAGATGCAGAATAGCTATTTTCAGAATTACTCTGAACATTAGGAGGAAAAAAAAAAACACCCAAGTATCACAAATACTTTACATGCAATAATTTGTCCTTTTAATCTTATAAAGCCTCAAAGGGCACTGCCAAGACAATAACCACAAGATCTGTACAAGATCACAACACAGCAGAAAGGAATACTACTCCTACACGGCTCTGTATTATGAAAAGACACTTTAAGCCATTCTATTTTCTATTTCTCCATAGCAAGCAAAATATATTTTGAAGAAATAAACTCACAGGCATTAAAACAAATCAGTCTTAATCCATGCCCAATTAAAATATTTCTCAGGTATTTAATGATGCTTTTAACCAATATTTTAACTTTGGATTAACGTAAATAAGTAATATTATTTCATAGTCCACTGCATTGGGTTTGCATGGCAAGGTTTTGGTAGCTGGGGGGCTACAGGGGTGGCTTCTGTGGGAAGCTGCTAGAAGCTTCCCCCATATCTGACAGAGCCAATGCCAGCCGGCTCCAAGACGGACCTGCCGCTGGCCAAGGCCGAGCCCATCAGCGATAGTGGCAACGCCTCTGGGACGACATATTTAAGAAGGGGAAAAAAAGTTGCTGTTGGACAGAAACTGCAGCTGGAGAGAGGAGTGAGAAGATGTGAGAGAAACAGCCCTGCAGACCCCCAGGTCAGTGCAGAAGGAGGGGAGGAGGTGCTCCGGGTGCCGGAGCAGAGATTCCCCTGCAGCCCGTGGGGAAGACCATGGTGAGGCAGGCTGTGTCCCTGCAGCCCAGGGAGGTCCACGGTGGAGCAGATCTCCACCTGCAGCCCGGGGAGGACCCCATGCCGGAGCAGGTGGGTTCCCGAAGGAGGCTGTGACCCAGTGGGAAGCCCGCACTGGAGCAGGCTCCTGGCAGGACCTGCGGATCTGTGGAGAGAGGAGCCCACGGAGCAGGTTTTCTGGCAGGACTTGTGACCCCATGGGGGACCCACGCTGGAGCAGTTCATGAAGAACTGCAGCCTGTTGGAAGGACCCACACTGGAGAAGTTCATGGAGGACTGTCTCCCATGGAAGGGACCCCACGCTGAAGCAGTTCATGAAGAACTGCAGCCTGTTGGAAGGACCCACACTGGAGAAGTTCATGGAGGACTGTCTCCCATGGAAGGGACCCCACGCTGGAGCAGGGGAAGAGTGTGAGGAGTCCTGCCCCTGAGGAAGAAGGAGCGGCAGAGACAACGTGTGATGAACTAACCGCAACCCCCATTCCCCATCCTCCTGCGCTGCTGGGGCGGGGGGGAGGTAGAGAATTCAGGAGTGAAGCTGTGCCTGGGAAGAAGAGAGAGGTGGGGGGAAGGTGTTTTAAGATTTATTTCTCATGACCCTACTCTGGTTTCACTGGCAATAAATTAAGTTAATTTTCCCTAAGTTGAGTCTGTTTTGCCCGTGATGGTAACTGGCGAGTGATCTCTCTCTCTCCTTATCTCAATCCATGAGCCTTTTGTTACATTTTCTCTCCCCTGTCCAGCTGAGGAGGGGAGTGATAGAGCAGCTTTGGTGGGCACCTGACATCCAGCCAGGGTTAACCCACGACATCCACAAACAGGAACATGATGTGTGCAAAGATGAGAGACATCATCCAACCACTTGAGACACCTCTCAACCAAAGTGCCTTCTCTAATGAACAGCATCAGCATCTTGGACTAGACCCTCCAAAGGCTTGAGTTACAGAGCTCTGCACTGTGGCACACAAGTGAAAGACAGCAGGTGATCACAACATCCAGAGTCAAAACGCAAACTCACACACAAGAATGCCAGAAGTAGTATTTCCCTAAACTGAAATAGCCAGAGTAGGGAAAATAGTTACCCTATTTGAAACATATTCATACGCTAATATAATTATGAAATGCCATACAACCTTTTAAAATTCATCAAGCTTTGACTTAAATTTTCATCTGAAAAATCGTACAATGTTAATTTTGACACAGAAGCTAACATTCTAAGAACAAAGTTATTAGAAAATTTTTTAAAATTAGCACCTCACAGTTTGCTCTGCAAGGCTCTAAGTGTTTCTGTATTAAAGCTCGTGTACAGGTGCATTTAGTGTGAAATACTGTTTGGGTTTATGCCTTACAGAATGAGCTTAACAGTTTAAAAAACAAATAAACAAAACCCCACCAAGATGATTCAGAAATCCAAGTAAATATTGCTTGGTGGTTTTTCACCTTATCCTACTGCAAGACTCTCTCACAAAAGCAGCTCACTGTCTAACTACTAAGTTGTTGCATTTTTCCTTGATATGAATTACCAGTATAATATTTTTCCAATTACATGACTTACTTTCTAGCTACCAAGTCCTCCTACCTTAACAAAAGTAACCTAACAGTAACTATTAATACTGAATAATCTTCTTCTATTTCTAATTTACCTGAACTCCTACTATCTGTAAATTACCTGTTACATACAGGATTACTCATGAACATTCTTCCAACAGTATTAAGTCTTGATCAAGCAACATTAGGGTAAGATTATGAAAAGCCTTCCACATTAAGAGCTTCTCAAAGCCTTTAAAATGAGATTGCTAGAAGCACTAGCTGAAGGCTATTGAAAAGAAAAAAACAGAAAAAAGAAAGAAAAAAGAGAGACCAGTAAATCATACCATTTTAAATAAAAGATGCAGATCCTCAATTGTGTTACACAGTTGCACAACTATTAAAACACCCCCCCAAATGGACTGCTTTTTAATACCAAACATTAGTTAAAATTAACTGATATTGCATCACCTTCATTTTAACGTCCAAAGAAATGGACATTGAGGCAGGATAATACATTTGGAGCACAGTCAGCTGGCTAAACTGTAGTTCTCAGCTTGCCCATAGCCACGTTAAGTCACACTTTTCACCTTATTCTAATTCTTAACCTTATTTCACCTAGGTTAAAATTTAAGGTACAATGAAGGCACATGCTATCAGGAAGTCTTGACACCTTAATTCATGCACTGTCTAGTCAGTATCAGGACAAGGACTAGCAAATTGCACTTAAAACAAGTTAACAAGCACTTTGATGAACATCAGTACCAATATAGCCTAGTTTCCTATACCTAGAGATACACTGTTGTATGTGGGTTAAGGTTGAGCTCACATTGCAGTGTCTCTCACACTGGGAATACTAATATTGTTCTATCTGCTTGCCTTTTCCCCACTCCCACCCCCCTCCCCCCACTTTCTCTCCTCTTCAGAAATAGTAGAGCTTGCTGTCTTAAGGATCTATAAGCCCTTTGAACAGATCTGGTTGAAGCTGGTGGAGTTCAAGAGTCACCAGGAAGGGGAAAATTATTATGGGGAAGGCGAGGACACGTAAGCTGTAGAAGTACATACACTACACCTGAGGAGACCACACAACAAGAAACAACCTTTTTATTGTTACTCAGTTTTTCCCCCCTAAGTTCCGTCTTCCCCCATACCCCCACCCCCCAAATCAATAGAATTAACTCTGTCCAGTTCTTAAAGATAGCCTTATACTATCAAACTTTATTTAACAGTCAATATAACAAAGAAGCTTTTGAAGTACCTACATTTATACTGGCTGACTATGCAACTATCTCTAATTGCTCAGTGTTCTGAGTGACATACTCAGAGAATTTTTATTTATTTTGGATCAGTCTACACAAGCATAATAGCTACTTAAACCATCCAAGTTTCACTTACACTAACTGTCCAAAATAAACACGATCACCAAAACTACAGTCCTGGTTTCCTTACTCTTATTTAAAGGCCCTCCTAGGATGTTTTGCAAAGACTCATTCTCAGTTGAATTTAATCTCTGAAGAAAGCTATGAAACAGGTTATCATCTTCATTTGACAAGGTGTAAACAGAATGTCACAGATTCTGAAAGAACAGTATCATCAGATCAAGATCCACCTTGTCCTTCACTACTTCTGGCTGAATTGCAGTCACTAATAAATATTTTGGGAAGGCATGCAAGAACAGAATTCCTTCAGTAAACTGTTAAGTAACTTCCCCCTCTGCATCTAGATGGCCACCACAATCAACAGCCACTGATGGACTTATCCAAAGATTCATCAGCTTCCTTCCTTTCAGAGCTGTATATATTTATGGTATATATAGTATTGTCCAACAAGGAGTTTTAGAATTTAAATAAGCATCAAATTAAAAAGTTTTTCTGTGCTAAATATTGTATTTTATTATTTTTCCACAATACTGGAACCAGGAAGCACCAATGAAACTACCGAAGTCTGTTCCTCTTGGCCTTTCATGCACTGTGAATTTTCAGAGCTCTAACACATTTTCTCCCCACAGCTCTCACGTTTTCTTTTCCAACCTGAAAAATGCTGTTCTAACAAAGCTTTTCTACATGGAAACCGTTTCACTGTAAAACCTGCTCTGCTACAATCTCTCATTAACAACGAAGAAAATTCATTACTATTTCTTCTCCTTGCAAATATTAGGGGATGAATCTATTCACTCTCTTATGAAAACTGTATTCAAACTTAGCAAAACATAATTGTATTTCCAGACTGAAGGTGGATCATACTTACAGATAAACTGCAGAAAAAGCACACGAAAACAAGAAATATATCAGCAGTAAAAATAAGAGTAAGATCAAGACAACTACACGTCCCACCGTGTCTGTCAAACTACAGTTCAAATCAACATTTCTTGTTCTTTCTTGTATTATACCACTAATAAAGTTATCTTACAAATAACTGAACTATGCATATCTTCCATTATTCAATATCATCTTGTCCACTGTATTACAACTGAACAAGTCCACTCAAATTTCTGATCCTAGAGTTAACTATATCTGGGAATTCAAATTTACATAAGTTCTTCTCATTAAAGTTGATTATGATAACCCAGAGCAAGTTGGTAGGTGTCATCTTCATCAAGGTTCATCTAACATGATCTTCTGCCCAATTTTAGAAGCTGTAGTTTAATCAGCCCATTACATGAAAACTTCCAATGAGATATAACAACATCTGATCTTGTCTAAGAACAACTTGAACAAAATTACAGTGATGTTCAGCTCCATGGGGTTTGTGAATTTCCTCTCAAAAGCATTAAGATATCTTACAAACACTTCAGAGCCTGAAAACAGCCTCTAAAAGAAGTTTGACATTCTGTTTCATAGGTCTGAAGCTTTTTATGTACACATTGATAAAGATGTCCTAATTAAAAAAAATAACCTACCTTTGTGCAACTGAAGTTCAGAAAACTACTTTTTCCATCCAAGGAATTAAATAAGGCAGGTTGTAAACTGTATCTGTAACTGCATGGTAGTAATCATGTACCCACACTAAATTGAAGCCAGCAACTTCAGAATAAAGCATTCTATTATTACCAACTCACCACTCTCCAAAATACGTTAAAAAACAACAAAACACAAACACACTGAGCTTTAGAAAAGGAAGATTATTATTCCATTCTATTCAAGGTAGATTAACAGACTACGTTGAAGCTAAAGCGCTGTATCTCAATTTGCAGACATAAGGATGAGGGTGCCAAGGATCTGAGACGAATATGTAAAATGCAGAATGCTTCCTGGTGTTTTTAGCTAAATAGAGTACCCTTTACAATCTCTTACAATTAAGAATTAATTACCCCGCAGTTTTATTAGAACATTTAACTGACCCCTGAAAACACAAAGTCTAAATGTAGATTAGTAAAAGTCAGAGGATAACAGAACTATCCGGACAGCTGAGTAAACATACCTGCAGTTACAAGTTTAGCACTGCTGCCTTTGCATTCTCCATCTTCCACGTTTTTGCTTGTGCTCTTTTCTTTTGAGAGAGGAACAGTATTGTCAAAAGTTATGCACTTGCTGGATGCAACGTTTTCTCCACTGTCTGGCTGATTAATTCTGCTGTTAGCTTCAAGTAGAGGACTGAAGTCCTCAGACTGAGCAGCTTCACCGAGTTCCAGCTGAGATGAGCTTTTAGCCTGTGACAAATTCTTTGAAGACACAGGAAGAGATTCTTCATCACTGTCAAATCCAAATGGATCCTCTGTTACCTCATCTTCAACTTTGGGTTTTTTAGGAACTTCGGAAATATCTGGTTTGACACTGGGCCTCTTCTGTCCTAATTTGGCCATGAAGGTGGTTTCTCCCCATTTTGTACTAAGGGTGGTCCGTTTGTTGGAAAATACTTCGTCAAACTTGGAACTGCCGTTTCCCCCTTTCCGGCTGTAGGTCTTTCCAAATCGGGATGTCATTTTGGCTCCTGTTTCATATTCTCTGTTGGAAAAGAGAGAAGAAACGAATTCACCAACTTTTTAGTACAAATGATTGCACTTTCACTCTTCATTGGGCCTAAAAGCACCAGGCATGTAAATTTCACAGAGGCAACAGATACATCACCTGCTTCTTTCTAAAGACCAACTCATTTACATGTGAATATCATTAAGTCAGAAGTTTCTGCAATAAGTAATCTATCAACTTAACTCGAAATTCAGTTATTTGCACATTTATAAAACAATGGCACAATGGATCCTTAAGAAAAATCTGCTATTAATATATTATTTTTGGTATTGCTTTGCTCTAATTTTATATTTTCGAGTATAGATGGCACTGCTTTCATGAAACATCAGCAGAAAACTAAACAATATTTTCACCACATCTGAACATGCAGCTCTCTGCTAGAGTCCAATAACACAGTAAGGCTTTAAAAAGACTCTTTGTAGTTAAATAAGAAAAACTGTCAAAATACTTCAAGTTGCTATAGATATTCTAAATACTAATTAATCATAAATAACAATGACAACTTCACCCTATGTTCTTCTTGCACACTCAGACTTACTTAGTAAGCATATTATTTGGTAGTATGATGTGGTTTATGCCATCTGCACAGTCATGGTCAAGACTGGTGCATAGCAGTCCCCCATGAGTAAATCTGATTGATCAAGGGACAGGAACAAAAAGACACTTCTCAATCCATTTCTAAGAACATGGAGGACACCTTACGCAGACCAGCATAAACCATTACTTTTTACTGACTGTTACAACTGTAGCCTGATTCACAGTTTGCTCTCTTAGAAGAATAAAGTTTAAATATGAACAGATTGAATAGGAACACATTTAAACAGTTCCCTGCATGTGTTCTATTCCTACTTTTGTTTAACTCAAGAAGGAAGACAGACCACTTTGTTTCTTTTTCCCAAAACAAA
Organism: Buteo buteo; assembly: GCF_964188355.1. NCBI lineage: Eukaryota > Metazoa > Chordata > Aves > Accipitriformes > Accipitridae > Buteo > Buteo buteo. The sequence goes on from NC_134174.1 coordinate 37,630,085, forward strand.
TATTTCAACTACTGGACAAATGACAACATAAAAACAAAATTATCATATCTGTTCTGTAAACTAGCATTTCTCCTCTCTTCTTTTTTTTTTTCCCCCCCAAACATGAATAGGAAATTGGCATTCTTTATAGCCAGTCTGAATCTAATCAAGTCCATTTTCCTCTCCGAAATTACACTCCATACTGGAGAAAAGTCTGTGTTAACAAAGGGGAAGCATTTATTTCAGCTATAGAATCAAAGAAATCCAACTTTCAAAGTGTCAGCTGCCTTCATATATAGTAAAGTATATGAAAAACAGCACTTGAAATCATCGTTAATAAACTTATCACATGATCTATTTGTTCGAGACAACTGTTTTTATTCTTATTCCCCTGAATACAGGGCACACTGTCTTTCTTCCATATTTTAGTTTCCATCTCGGCACTTGCAGTTTCTGAACCTGAAGTGCTAGACTACCTTCCGTCAAAATCGCCAGACTGGTTTCCAGATATGTCATTCTATCACTTCGCTCTAGCAAGACTGTCTCACTAATAATAGTCTCCCTTTATCAGACCAGGCCAACCTTCTCTTATCATATGAACCAAGCAATTCATCAGGTCATCTATGATTGGGCAAATTTTAAGTGAATTAAAAGTATGAAATTTGAACTTCAGAAGTTTACCAGACAGATGGTGTTGCAATGCAGAAGAGATACAGGAACAACCACTTTGAGAAACGCTTCACCCCAGCAGTTTAGCAGATGGATGGTAAAGGCATGTGTTTATCTACTGACCAGAATTCTGCCATGAAACACCATTCTGCAGACTGCTTCTGGTTGCTCCTAGATGTTACTCTTTAACCCCACCTCCATCCTCTTTTTCCCCACAGTGTCATAAGCCTCCTCTGCGCTGCTCCAAACACATTGCTGCCAAACTTTTCCTTTTTTTGCTCCCCTGTAAATAGCTCTAACTTCCTATTATCCATCCAACACTGAAACTAAAACTTCCCCACATACTTTAGAAAACAGACAGCAAAACAAATCCAACTTACTAGTTTTATTTCTCTGATGCTTCAAAATATTTATAACAGTAACCAAAATATTTTAACAGAAGGGCCAGTTTTTAGAGCTATAGAAACTAAAGTGAAATATTAACATCTCAGTTTCTATACAACTATTACAGAAAAAAAACCAACCATAAGATCACTTCACTCACCACCAGCATTTTCCTCCCCTAAACCCTGACTCAAGTAAGTATTTCCAACACTACCTTTCCAGCGCCTGCAAAAATAACGGCAGATTTAAATTATGACTTGTGGCTTGCAGTTTTAAAGAGAAAATTCCTGCAGTCAAGAGGACTTTGTTTTCAGAAAATAGATCTCCTCAGTCTGCATTTTCCTATTTATAAGTTTAAAAATTATGATCGTCTCATAAGGAGTTTTGAAACAAAATGTCAAAACTCAAATAAATATTCAATATAATGTAATCAGGCTGAAAGATGAGCATCAGGAAAAGAGAGATACACTACGCTATAAACCCATATCTTAGACTGAGATTAAAGATAAGGAAATACATAAGTACCTCCTTCCAGGAGAACATCAACGGACCAGGATGTTTAGTCTTTACTTACAATTCTCTCCTGCTTTTCACTCAGCGTGAAATAAAAAACTTGGCCCGTTTCACTCTGTTTCCACTCCCTGCCTCTCTCTCCTGCATCGTGCTGCAATATTTGGAGCAGTGCAAGAAACGTAAATAAAAGCAAAACCCCGAAACGTAACCCTCCCGCATTTCCCAGAGCTGACTCGGCGGACCAGCTAGGCATAAAAAACCCGGTAGCTCCCCAGAAAGCCCATCAGCCATCCCTACTCGTTGCTCCTCTCGACACCGCTCCTCTTACATAATCAAAGGAAAGAAAAATAGGTTAAAGGCGCGGAGGCAGAAGAAGCTGATGAAATCCCACGGTGACAGTTTCTTTTTTCCTCCCTCCCCCTGCGGCGGGAGGGGGGGGGTGTGCTAGCGGAACCGGGTCACCCCACCGTGCACGCCTGGCGATTTCTGATGTCATTTCCCTTCCTCCCCGGCCCCCTCCCCCCACCCCGCAGAAAAACCAACCCCCATTACACAAGTCCCCGGGCCGCAGGGCGGCCCGCGGCCAACGGCAGAGCCCGACGGCACCCGCCGGCCTCGCAGGCCGCACGGCCCCCCCGCCCCCGGCCCCGGCCCGCACTTCACCCCCGAGCAAAGTCCCGCGACTCCCGCCCCGAAAACTTCCCGGCGGGCCGGGGGCGGCCGCGGTCGCGGCTGGTCCCCCCAGGCCCCGCCGGGCCGCCGCCCCGGAAGCGGGACGGCGCCGGGGGCAGCGGCCGGGGGGGGTGCAGCGGCCGGCGAGCTCCCGCCCGCCGGGGCGCCGGGCCTGCTCCGCGGCCCGCACAGGCCTCGGGCGCCGGGCGGCCGCCTCCTGGCCCGGCACCTACCTCGGCGTCGGTCGTGGCGGCAGGGGCGGGCGACGGGGCCCGGGCGCGGGCCCGGCGCGTTCCGGGCGGCGCCGCCGCGGATGTGGCTCTCGCCGCGGCTTCTGGCCGCCGATCTGCCGCCTGCGAACGGCGCTCGCCGACGGGACACCTCCGCCCCTCCCCCGGCGGCGGCGGCGGCACCCTCCCGGGGTGGCGCGGGCGTTAGGGCCCCCGGCGCCGCCTCCTCCGGCGCCGCTTCCTCCGCGCCGGGATTATCGCCGCTCTCGGGACGGGGCCCGGGACCATCTCTCCGCCATTTGCCCCGCTCCTTCCGTCACTGCGCGTCCCACGCCCGGCCGCCGCCCGCAGCCAATCGCACCCCGCCTTACTCAACCCACCGCGCCGCCGCCGCCGCGCACGCGCCCGCCGCCGCGCGCCCCGCTGACGCCGGCCCGCCCCGCGCGGCGCCCGCTGGGAGCGGTAGTTCGCGGCCCGGCTGCGTGGCGGAGGGCGGGGGGCGAGCGGCGGGCGGCCCTGCCGGCACGGGGCCTCGCCAGGAAGACGGCGCCGCCCGCGGCAGCCGGCGGCCGGGCCCGCGCTGCGTTGGGCCCGCGGGGGCCCCCACCGCTCAGGGGCGGGCCGGGACGGCGCGGCGGGACCCGCCGGCCGCCTCGCCGCGGCGGCCTCCGCTCGGGCCCGCGCCCCCGGCGGGGGGACGACGTGCCGCCGCTGCGGTTCTGAAGGCGCGGGGCGGGGTTGGGGGGTGGCGGGCAGCGGGACCCGCCGCGGGAGGCCCGGCCCGGCCCGGCCCCGACGGCGCCCGGCCTCGGCCCAGGCCGCGGCTGGAGGAGAGGGGCCCCGCGCGGGGCCCGGGGTCTCCCGGGGCAGCCCCGGCCCGGCCCGGCCAGAGCAAAGGTCAGCCCCCTCCTGAGGGGGTTGGGAAGGCGGCGGGCACTGAACCAGCCCTACGTCGACTCCATTAGAACTTTGTTGAGCCAAGCAGCGGCGGGCAGCCTCACCCAGGGGAAACGAGGCCCTGGTGCTGACAGCAGCTCTGTTCTGGTACTCACGGTGGTTGCACAGTCCCCGGCCTTTACATCCGCTCCGGGGAGGAAACATGCTCGGCGGAGAAGTTCCATGAAGTGAGCATAGTGCAGGCCGTGACACCGTGGCTTTCACATGCTCCTACTTCCACAAGCGCTAGCTTATACAAAGCAGTTGCATCCACCCACGTACATTGTATCTATGCGCACCTCTTGAGACTTTAATTAATGGCACGCTCTGTGTAGAGTGAAAAAGTACTCCATGGAGATCGGGTCATACAGCAAGTGTGCATAGGCAGCAAACGCTCATCAAATCCACTATGTTACGTTCCGTAAGCAGTATTTCCTGAAATACTTATGGAACAGAAAACTAAGGATGCACTACTAGAAAAGCACTGCCTTAAAAAGGAATGTCATACTCACAGGTGTAGTTTGGTAATTTTTCAGAAGAGTGTGGAGCTTAGAAAAAGAAAAAAAAACCCAAACAGAATAAAACTACCGCCTTGGAACCTAAAATGGTTTCACAACACATGTGAACATACTAGCCATCTGTCGCTTGAGGAGAGTCTTTAAAATACAGGTCCCAAATGCAAAATGAATTAAAAAAAAAAAAGAGGCTGATTTCATTGCACAGAACAGGTTAGACTTGTCTCAACACTTCTAATTAAGAACCATTACTTTTTTCTTAATTTTACCTTTACCCAATGCAAAATTACTGGCTTTCAATAAAGAGATGCAAGAGTATGGTTTTGTTTAGTGATCTTCTAAGTAAATCAATTTTTGGCCTTTACGTTGTACCTATTGATGTGTTGGTAGCTTTTAGGTATTACTTCTGAAGAACAAACACACTCTGAATGTGCTCTCTAAAGCCAGTATACAACTGGTGCTAGAGAAAGTGAAGATAGAATAGACTGGGCCTTGTGATGAGATGTGTAAGCTTGATTTGCAATACGGTTGAGTTGTGTCTCAAAGAAGGCTTACAAGTTTATCTATATCTAACTACCCAACTCAGTTACTGCGAAGCTACTGAAAACAGGTTACAAATTTTAAAATACACAATTTGAATACAAAAAGTGAGAAGATTTTTTTTTCCCCGTGAGTATTCTTGTATCAGAGCTACTAATTAGCTTGTTTGAACTTCAAAAATAAAGTGGATAGCTAAACCAGTTTGAGTTTTGCATACTATTGCAAGAATCTGAAAGTCTTATTTGGTGACTAACTGATCTGTTAGACAAAGAGGAGAAAACAGTACTGCGAGAGCTCACAATACTTTGAGGCTCTGTGGAGTTCTTTACAACATAAAAAAGGTTTGACCTGAGAACCAGAAAAAGTGAAGAATATGGCCAGAGTAAGGAAGTGACACCAAGAATCTATTTGGAAATAGTTTCTATTTGAATATAAAGTTAAGAGTTGAAATTAAATTAAATACATTTCTAACTTAAAGCCTGGGCTACATAAGTCACTTCAACAGTAATTTAGAGAATTTTGCAGTATAGTGATAGTAATTGGATGTAATTTGAAAGCTCTCACACACCCTATACCCCCAGGCTAGCTTTGTATTTCCAACAGTATTTTCAGTCTTTGTAGAATCCCCGTACAGATTAGTCTAAAATCCTGCAGAATGATGGTCATGATGGAATTTCACATGGCTAACAGGGGATAAATTAAACTAATTTGTGTGCTGCCTATCCTATCTTGGGTATCAGCAGAAGCCTGTAAGTCTAATAAAACCTTTTACTTAGATGATGGAAAACAAACTTTGTTATGTTCAAGAACAGCAGAGAGGGGCCAATTTTTCTCTACCTAACTTACTTTAGATACTTCTGAAAATTTCACACCTTGTATCTTAATAAGCTTGGCAATTAACATGCTAAGCTTTGCTGTTACCTTTTTCATCTGGCTTACCTCAAATATGCAAGTACCGAGGCAGAGCAAACAAAATCCAAATCCCATCTACGTTTGGCGGTAGGTAGGTTTAATTCTCAAAGAGGGTGGAATTCAGCAGTCACCTTATGCTTTATTATTGATAGTTGCCATCTCCCTTCACAAAAAAACCCCAAACAAAACTCAACCACACAAAACCCTTCAAAAAAAAAAGCATCACATGACACGCTCCAGTTTGGCGTTTGCCTCCATGAGAACAGCAGTGGGAGGTAAGCAGCCATCTTAAAACTTTAGCTATTCCATCTTAAAAACTTTTCTGAGAAAGCCAAAGTGAGTCCTACAGCTTCCTGTTGCACTCCATTACTCCCCCCGCAAGAGAAACTAGCATCATTGCTATTTATTATAAAGTCAGAAAGCACTGGAAAACACAGCTCAAATACATCAAAGCTGGAGATAAGATAAATAAAGTGTAGCAGTAGAAGGAACATATAAGAAGGACAGAACAGTTACTTGGATACATCACATCTTAATACACTCCAGAACCCTGCCAGTTCTCTTTTTGAGATTCTGCACCAAGATCTCTATGGGAGGAACAACACAGACTTTTCAAAATGAGCTGTAGCCTAGTACGGAGCCTTTCACATAATTCAGTCTTGAGGCAGTCATTAAAACACTTTAAACGGTTTCAGTTTCTTCCAAAAGAAAACTGAGGCAACGCAGTAGGAAAATGGAAGGTTTCCCATGCAGCAGATACTCTGGGGGGGAGATGAAGACGGTCATATCCTTCCAGAAGCTGTTAGGAAGGTGCCTCAGTGCTGCCTCATGGACAAGAACTAGCATTTGACAGTAATATCAGCTTAAAATGAGGCTACAAACAGACTTTAAAAGGACCATAGCACTCGGTATCCTTCAAGTACATGAATTAACAGCATAATGCATCCTTGCTCCATTCCTTTTCCTGCAAAAGGTGAATAAGCTCAATAACCATTACCCTGCTTCCCTGCAAAGCACTGCCCAAGAAGCAAACAGTAACTCACGGGAAGGCTCTCCCCATTACTCCTCACGCCCAGACTGCTCCCCTCAGAACCATGAAGGCCAGTGGCCCCTCAGTCCACTCAGCATCTCCTCCTCTGCCTCTTCCCCATTTTTCTGTCTCAGCCTAGTCACTATTTGCCTCCTAAGTTCTCTCCTCCAGCTTCCTATAGTACTTCCTTCCTTGCCTCCTGTCCAGGTGGGAAGGAATGGGGGAGAAGAGGATGTCCTGCTGCTCTTGCTGCACTCACAGCTGCTGCAGTGCTTTCACGTCCCAATTAGTGCCACTTAAAATGCTAAACATTACAGTGTGTTTTGCTTTTTCTTTGCAAAATGTCAGTCTCCTCCTGTTCCTGTCCTTCAAGTGTCATGCGGCACACATGGGTGAGAGCACTCAGGGCTTTGCCATTTCGCTTCACTGGGGCTAGAATTTCCCCCTTGCTATTTGCATAGCAAAGATGAAGGGAGGGTAAAGAGACACATTAAGTAACTAATTACCATGCTTTAGTCAACTTCTCTGAAACAGCTCTGAAAATAGTCGTTTATACATTAGTATCGCTACTAACGCATGCTGGAGGAAGTTCAGCAACACCATTAGCGGCAGCATGGGAGTGGGCGAGAGCAGCTGGGTCGCACTGAGAGCTCCGGTGGCTGGATCAGAGCAGACCATAAAGCAGAACATACAGAGGTGGGGAGGGAGGGAAAATCTGCAAGCCAGTGTACAGGGAACTGTGATTTCTGTGAAAAATATGGCCTTTCTTAGTGAGGTATTTCCAGTGGATAGCATACTGCTTATTTCTGGCACTGAACCCTGAGAAGAAAGACTGAAAGGCATTCAAATAGGGGATCTTTATATAGTTTTGGATCATATTTTTCAGTGTTTGCATCATATTGTAGCTGTCTCCTCATATGAGGTGGTGAAACCAAGGCTTTAAGTTTTAGTAACTGAAAGGTTAAAACAAGCACCACTGGACAGAACAAAGGAGCACTTATAGGTGTGCAGCAAAGGGCCAGTTCTCTGTGACAAAAAAAGAGTTCCCTGGATCATGGCACTAATGAATCAGACCCAGGAAGCTAGCAGAAAAAGTTGCGCTACTCCACCTTCTCTCTGGCCTGCACACCCACCTGTTGCAATCATGTGAGAGGCAGCATCGTCTCTGCAATGTAAAAGCCTCTGGAAAGACTCGTTTTACTCGATGAACCAACAGTAGTCATTCACCTACAGCTAAATTCTCAGTGGTTGTTCTGAGCAGTTTTTTTCCATAGGTGATCAGCCTGCAAGTCTACTGGAAAAACCTGTAGTGAAATACTAGTGGGAAAAGCACAAAGTAGCTTTCACCTTGTTATAATTGTCAAGGTCAGAACTTTATTCTGCCATGCAGTTTATCTCAGCAAGCTCTGCTGGGAAAGTAACAACCTGTGCTGTTTCCCATGAAGATTTTACAACATGCTAAGGTGTTTCAGGAAAAAATATTCATTTGCAGTGAGAATGCAGCCTAAGTTTAAAAGCAGCAAGGAAAGTCTAGGTTCTTTGGTCAGGTAAAATTTCCATTGTTTTGTTATGGAATAAAAGGGGCCTGACTCTCCAATGCCTGAGATCTGTTACAGCCTTATAGGAGGACTAGATTCAATACCAACCTTATCTTCTCCCTGATGGCTTTTTTTTAATTCTTCTTTTAAGAACTTACTGTTTCACATTATTATTGAATTTCTGTCTGTCTTCATGGCGGCAGCCCTTAAGGAAAGCTACCAAAATACACCAACATAGTGCTTGTTGGGGGAAGAAAAGCATGGGAATGCAACGGGCAATTGGTGTTTTAAATTGTTCTTATGAAGAGATCATTGGTGGGACTGCAATTGTCCTATTCTATTCCTCTCCAGCAATAGGGTAGCAGCCATTTCTGTTGCTTATTTCGCTAATTTGCTTCCTTCACCAGTTAAAAAGGGCATGTACGTGACCAACACTTACACATTATGTTCCTTTGTCCTCTTAGTTTTGATTATTAGGTTTGTGGGTGGCTCTTATATGCAGATGCTATAATCATTTGGTTCCCTTTTGAGTTTTTATTTACAAGATTTTTGTTTTCACCTTTGTATTTCCCAAGTACTTGTTTCTACTTTTTAGAAAGAGTAGAACTTGGCCAGTAACTAAGCACTTCTACAGCAGTTACAAAACATTAAACCATAGCAATATCAGGTCAAACAATTAAGCTGCTTGTCCTGGTTTTGGCTGGGATAAAGTTAACTTTCTTCCTAGTAGCTGGTACAGTGTTAGGTTCAGTATGAGAAGAATATTGATAACACACTGATGTTTTCAGTTGTTGTGAAGTAGTGTTTAGACTAAGTCAAGGATTTCTCAGCTTCTCATGCCCAGCCAGCAAGAAGGCTGGAGGGGCACAAGGAGTTGGGAGGGGACACAGCCAGGACAGCTGACCCGAACTGGCCAAAGGGATATTCCATACCATCATGTCTAGTGTATAAACTGGGGCAAGTTGGCCTGGCGGGATCGCTGCTCGGAAACTAACTGGGCATCGGTCAGCAGGTGGTGAGCAATTGCATTATGCATCACTTGTTTTGTATATTCCAATTCTTTTATTAGTATTGTTATTTTATTTTTGTTATTATTATCATTATTTGTTTCTTCCTTTCTGGTCTATTAAACTGTTCTTAACCCACGAGTTTTACTTTTTTTCTGAATCTCTGCCCCATCCCCACTCACTGAGTGAGTGGCTGCGTGGCGCTTAGTTGCTGGCTGGGGTTAAACCACGACACTGCTGCACTGAGACCAGTATGTGTGGCCTTTGAGGGTTGTGTGCAATGACAGAAAGAACAGCAACATAAACTACAACTGGAAAAGAAAATCCACAGAGAATTAAAACTTGGGGGACTAAAGAGGACTGGATAGATGTGTCCCTGAATGTCACGGCAGAATTAATGCAGTACCTAGCAAATTAAGCTGATAAAATGAAAATTTAAAAAAAAAAATTAATTAAGATTTCCTCATGGGAAGGTAGGAGGCAACAAAATATCAGTTAGTGACTTCATTAGTTTCCTGCCAGAATACAGCCCTGAACACATTACTTTTACCTTTATTCAAATTACAATGCAGCACCATGAAGAAAGCTGCAATGTCTTCTGCCTGTTGCGCAAGACCCTGGTACATCCAGGGCCATACATTGTGCAGTTCTGCAATCCTGTTGGCATTTAACAAGGTTCACTGCATACAATGTAATCATGTTCTGTGAAATGGTCAAAGATCATTCTACAGCATGCAATAGAGAGCCCCTTAACGTGTGGTGGCAGAGTACTTCAGAAATTTATTTAAAGAAGATAACAAAAGGCTAAAAACAACCCATGTATTGACTGGTTCTTTAGACATAACAAACAAATGACTCATTACTAGATCTAGCCACATGTAAGGGCAACAGAACAGGCAGTGCATTTACTGTCTAAAAGCACATTATTATCCTAATAATACATCAGCCTGCAGCAGCCTCCTTATGCTATATTTTTCTACTGGATGTGTAATCTTGAATTTCTGCGATAAACATTTACAGTGTTGCACAGCCTTTTCTTGGTAAACATTTGAAAAAGACTGGAGGAATGTACTCGTGCAAGAGCTTAGGCTCAAACTAAGACTGCTTCAACTAACTCAAAATGTCTTCCTGGTGGTTTTCATAAAGAATAAGTCTTATACCATAGCTGGGGGAAAACAAAACCTAACTCCCCCTTTATCTTCTAATGTATGATATCAAATGGCTCGAACATTATGCAGTAACCACAGGTGTCTACTTGGTGCTTTTTTGTGTCTTTCATATAGCAAATACCTGAGCATACCTGAAAGTACATTTCAATAAAAATGCCTTTGCTGATCACCTGTCTAGCAAACACACAGCAGACAACAACTACAGTTCATTAAAATAGAAAAATCATTTCATGCTCTACTTCAACTCAATCCTAAGCAGTCTTGTTCAGCACAGTGCTGTCTTCTAATGCAAGGTATAGGAAGCAAGATCCATATCTTCAGAGCAACATCCATATAATAAAGTACTAGTGCATAAAACTAATGACACATGATTATATGGATTCTTTGTATTCTTTACAAGTAATTTACATTTAAGACTGGAGGAAAAACACATCTGACAGCAGTAAGACCATACTGCTTATTTCCAGACGTGGGTACCTACAGACCCCAGAAGTGGAGCTTTTACTAGTTTTCCTCCCTAAATGCTTTCTCAGTCTTGCAGAGAGCTGCTCTGTGGCTGAGAGGTCTTTCCTGTCCCATTAAGTTCCCAGACTCTCTATAATTTTTAGCGCAGGTGCAAAAAAAAATTGAAGATTTAGTTCTTTTGGCTTGATTTTCCATTTTGTCATCCCCCTCCCCCCCCAAAAAAAAAAGGAAAAAAAAAAAAAGGAAGATAGGGCAAGGGCTGAGTAGTCATACAGGAACTGCTAACTGGCTTCACCTTTGCATCAAGTAATCACTTTGGTTATTATCAGATTCAGGCATGCTGCAGAGAAAAAAACTCACAGAATTCTTTCTCAATCCATTGAATTATCCACCAACAGTTATCAGTAGCTGAGACAGGAAAAAACACGTTTGAAAGAGCATTGATTGCAGTTCTTCATTTTTATTGGATGTACATCAACATGTACTAATACTGAATGTTTCTCCATGAAATAAAGTTTCGATTAAGCAGAAAAGTCGTTTTAAATAATAGCTCTCTGCTGGACTCCAGTGACACCTACTGGGAAGTAAAGAATTTACCAAACATTCCTTGAAAAAGTAGAAGCATTACTTTTTGCACCTGCCCTTGGGATCACTAATAAACTTCTTTTGGCAGCTCAGGCTAAGAACCATGTCACAATTCAGTGTTATAATTAATGAAATATTTTGTGTTTATTTTTCAAAATAGGATTTTGACTCCATCTGATTATTAACTGCTTGGAACTGCATTTTTATCACTATAAAGATATTGTCAAGTCACACATTTTGCTATTGGCAGCAGTACATTAAAATAGTCCGCTGGATTTTTGGCTTACTAGAGTACACTGGGACACGTCTCCAACAATTTCCTTAGTCATTTCATTAATATAACTTCAGTCAAAAAGTAAATAATACATCTTTAATGTATTAAATACATACTTTAATACATTTAATAATTTCAGTTGCATGCATTTTAGCATGGATTCCAAAATTTTAAAATCTCATGAGTAGCACAACCAGCTAAGATAATGGTTTTGCTTCTGACAAATCCCTGCTGTTTGTAGTGCTGAACTGGTTTGTCACAGCTGTATTAGTCTTGTAGGTCATACAGATATTTCTGAACATAACTTCAGCCAGCACTTGTAAAAGAATAAATACTAATAAACTCCCGAAGAGGCAGCTGGGAGTCTTTCCCTCACCCCCCTCCCCGTTAAGTGTTTTGTGCCTTCTTTTTCTATTAGGCAATACAAAACTCAACTTTCTTATCCTCTTAGTGTGAGATTTATAATGATGAGGTCTACAGAGCTCCTCCTGGAAGGCTTTATTTCAATGGCAAAACAGAAGGAACAGCCCATCTCCAGGACCATGATTCAAATAAGGTATTTCCAGTGGCTTTTTAGCAAAAACTGGAACAAGCAGCTCTTTCTATGGTGGAAATACTTAGAGTTGTCACATATCTACATGTCTTTCTGATCAGATAATGCAGCCAAGAGTAACCAATTTCCTTTTCAGATACTTGAGATATTTTGTTTAGGAAAAGAGAATATTGCTGTGCATTTTTCAAGTTATCCACTACACCTCTTCAAAAAACCAAATGTGATGCAAGGCTGTACACACAGATGTAATATGCATGATGCACATTCAGAGACACGGCAGCTGCCAGCTGGAACATGCAGAATCAATGCAATAAGCAAAAGCAGTACTACTGCTCTGTGCAGCAGACTAATCTTTCCCATTTACCATTAGGCTCCACTGTGTAAGCTAGTTCAGTGTATAGGCATGAATATTTCTGTTTAAGACAATTTGTGATTGAGGGTTTTCTTCTGAGGTTGACAGGGAAATAACACATGCAAGGTTTTTAAACCACAGTCTTGCCAAACAATTGGCAATAAACATCACTGACAGAGGTCTAGCCATTCACATTTCATTAGGAAAGTTTGCCCTTACTACCTCTGGCAGGTTTAGAGCTGTCTCAGTTTCACCTCTAACGTTGAGGCCCTTCCAGATATGGCTGAACAAAGCCACTTGCCCCAAATAAATTTTTCAACTCTTCACACTGCAAATCCTTCCTTCAAGGAACTGAAGCGTCCTGTCTGAAAGCCTATTTTGGTAAAGTCTGCCAGTTTCCAGTGCAAACTCTCCCAAGAGAGCAAAAATGCTGTATAGAAAGGTGAGGAAGCATGGCAATGAGCACCCACCGCCACCCAGCAACACAAATTAGCACAGCTCACAAAGTATCAGCCCAGGCATCTCAGATCAAAGAATGCACAGATCTTTTGAGTACCAAAGTTTAAGTTGAAAAATTGCTCCTGACAGAGCAGATCAGCCAGATTTGCACAGGCAGGAATATTTTTCTAGGTTACTGGAGAACAGATAGAGACAGGTATAAGGCAGCTTAGTTCTATGGTAGAATACTTTCCAATTAAGTGCTGATCCCAGTACTCAATAATAAAAACTTCTAAACTAGACTATAAAGAGAATAATTTCTGAAGGAAACAGAGACATTTTTATAAGTCAAGCTATAAATTTGTGAAGTGATAGCTAAATAGTGATTTTACAAACATGTCCATAATATTGGCTTTACAAACCTGTGTACATAATTAGAATGAAAAGATATTGGAGAAACTGCAGTATGTTGCAGCTTGAAGATCTGGTGAAAGAATGTAGTTCTTTGTTCTTAAACTTGCATGCATGGATGCACCAGACTTCAGCAGAGCAGAACTATGCATGAGTCCATGGAAATCAGATGCTCAGACCTTACTCCCTGGTACTCTGCATTCAGGCCCTGGGTTAACTGTAACTTCTCTGAAGTGCACAGTGTCAGACAAACTGATAGGAAGTTGTCATGGTGACAAGCAAATGCATATAGAAAGAGATGCATACAGAAAGAACCAGCCCACAAAAATCAAAGAGACTTTGTATTCATACCTTGACTAAACAGAGATTCACATAATAGAGTATAATTATTATATGAGGATTAAAGCTTCTTGTAAATTAGATGTTAATTTCTCCACATGTGGAGTGAAAATATTTAATTGAAATTGAGGATAATCCATCCAGTCCTTTGTCAAAGATAAGTGGGAAGCTTTTCTTGGCAAATGAGGAAAGCCCAAATCACCTGTTTCTAAGTTTCCATTTAAACCCAGTAGTTTAAATTTCTTGTTATTTCAAAAAAGACAAGCCAAAAGCTATCTTCTATATGAACAGATGCTGCGGTGTCTTCTTGAAGCTGCAGGCTTAGAGGCAGATTTGTCATGCAGCTGCAGAATGAAGTCAACAAGCCCGCTCTGTTCCAGGGCTGCTATTCAGAACCTTTTGGGCAGCAATGAAAGAAGATCACATCAATTTCATGCTGGTTTTGCTGCTCTACAAAGATAGGAGCAGCAGCAGACACAGACACAAATCATGCCTAGATTGCAGGGGAGGAAAATGTGTAAAACTTATTAGGAAAACAAGGTATGTAAGACCCAGTCAGTACAACTTTTACAAACACATCTATTACTTTGGGGTACTTTTGGTGTCATGGCACTGCTTCTGTAACAGCCTCTACTCTGGCTGAGTTACAGGCATTGAGCTCCACATGCAATTAAGTACCACATGAGTAGGGCCCCTGTATCTCTACTGGAGCATAGATTTTACAGACATCAGCCTCCGTCCCTGTCAGCAGCACTTCGCTCATGGCCCACATAGGTTCTTAGCATTGTGTTCTGCATCTGACATCATTCCCAATTAAACAGCTGAACTACAATCCAACACGCTTGTTTTACAATATGGATTTAGTTGTAATAAGAAGAGAAATTCCAACTGCAGATACAGAAAAACCTTTTCAGGCAGGGGAACAAGTTGCCCAGAGAGGCGGTGCAGTTCCCATTCTTGAAGGTTTTCAAGACCTAACTGGGCAAAGCCCTGAGCGATCTGGTCTGACCTTAGAGCTGACCTTGCTTTGAGCAGGAGGTTGGATGAGAGACCTCATGAGGTCCCTTCTCACCAGGACTATTTTATGATTCTGTGATAAACTACATATCCAAGTAAGTGCCAAGTGATCCATATGCTTTTTGAAAATGGCATCATATATATACACACACTAATGTCTATACATTAAAATATATTAACTTAGGCTCTCTATAATATTAGCTGCTTAAATTAGAGCCCAGAGGATACCTCGTTCTCTGTAATACCAGCGCTGTAGGTTGGGATGGCTGCAGTTCACAAATAGAAAATACAACTTTCGGTACTCACTGTGTTATTCAGGTCAATGAAAAAAGTCTGCTTGGTTAGACGTTGTTTTTGCAGTATTCCAAGGGAGAAGAGATAAAGAATTAGTAGCAGTTTGGAGGTGTGGTGATTACCTTTGTTCTGCCACTAGTTAATAGCAAACTCTAGTGTTTGGGGTTTTTTAAGGGTTGTATTGGGTTTGTCTGGCAAGGTTTTGGAAACAAAGCTTGGTAAAAAGCAGTTCATATAATAGATATCAGAATGACCATAATCAGTGTTAACCATGCTGAGATATGAACTTATAAAATCAGATAAAAGCAGAGGCACAACAGAGATAGAAAAGCAAGCTGTTGCAATGGAGTCTGTCAAAATCCAGTTACTGGCCATATTCTTGTCTTAAAGGGCACTCAGCGACCTCAACCAAGTACCTTCATGCTATATTAACCTTATGTCCTGTTTACTTGTACTGATTTCCCATTTTTCATGCTAAATTTCAGGAATCTAGTCTGTATGTTTCTCTACAGCACAAGGAAGTTAGTGTAAAGCATGCCTGCTACTAGCTTTGATTCATCCGAAGTGCCCTCGAATCGATAACTTGGACATAAAAAAACAGGACTTCAAAATTCAACTGAATGAACTGCCTCTGGTTAAGCAGGTTTAAAGTGTAACCTCTGATCTGTTTCAGGCCATACTTGTGTGTTTCCTTGATTCCAGATGAAGTTTGATTTGTTTGCAACTGGAAAGTCTTTTTTTCCCCCAAAGTAGCAACTCTACTGATTTAGTTGGGGGCCACAACTGCACTGCAGGCAGGATGTTTGTGGCCTGAGCCTGCACACTCAAACTAGCTCTTCGCCAGGAAGAGGACTGTAAAAGCCAGACCTGCCAGTCTCCCTGCTGCTGGTACCCAGTGGGGGCAGATGAGACCAAACTGGTGTGACTCCAGTGAAGCTGCTCTCATATCCCTCTGCAGGAGAGCTCGAGAAGGTGAAAGGCAAGCACTGATCTTCCTCTCTGCTCATGTTCCATTGTACTCAGACATGTTACAATCAACATTTACCCTTCTGCTTGTTGATGAGTCAGAAGACTCCAGCACATTCCTTCCCAGAGAACAGGGATTAAACCAGCAGATCTTTTCACTGGCAAGATAAACAGCCAGTCTCCCAGGAAACAGATCTATTCCACAAGATGATAAAGAGGCCAGCTTTGTACTTCTGATCACAGCTGCCTGCTTGTTCAAATACTTGCTTATATGTTTACGCTGACAACTAATAAGGAAATACTATTTTACAAAAGTATTACACTTCAAGCCTGTTCAACCTGAGGCAGTTCATTCAGTTGAATTCTGAAGTCCTGTTCTTCTATGTCCGAATTAAGATTATTCTGAGGCCAGAAAGGTTTAACACGTTACCATAACAATGGCTGCACCATGTCAGACTGTAGATCCATCTAACCCAATATCCTGCCTCCTGTCTAGAAAACAGCTCAAGAACAGGGGAAGCATGTCATAGTTTACAACTGCTGCATGAGTGCATCAACAGGTTCTGCAACCTGCCACCCCTACCTCTGAGCGCCCTGTGCTCAAGGCTGGCTCGGATACAGTGCAGCTGCAACATTGGGTCAGGCTCACGTGCAAGAGCCTCATCAGGGCTTCCTCCATTTCGCTTCAAGTTCCATTTAAGTTCAGACCCTCACATCGGTCTGGCTGAGCAGGTCTGAAGTGTAGCCTCTAATTCTGAGCTATGTTGTAGGTAAGCCTCACTACATGTGATGTGCCTTGCTGATCTGGACCCTGACTCAGCTTTCTCATTAGACCTTGGGCATGCCTCATCGCTATAGATTTGTCTAGTGATGATTGTGGCTGCCCCTGGTTACTGCCACTGGCCCTTCTCTGCTCTTACTGCACAAGTCTTGTGGGATTGGTGAGGCCAATTCCTCCGCTTGCCTTGCTGTCATCCTCAGCTCCTGGCTTGCCCACCTCGCAGAGCAGCCCACTCTTGCTGCTCCCTGATGGCAACATCTCTTTTGAACAAAACAGGAAACTTGATTCTAACCTAATATGGAGCCATATACCAATTTGGTAATAATGAAGATGACCTGAAAAAGTCCTTGATGAATGCAAGTCCCCCACCCAGGTCTTTCTCCAAGGTCCATTAAGAAAGCATAAACTGCAAGCTCTCATATATTCTAGGTACAGAACAATTTAGGACAACCGGCCCGTAAAAGCAACGCTTCAGGAAAAAAATAAGAATAAGAGCTTCTCTGCAGCTTTCTTTACACAACTACTGGCTGGAAAACCTGCTGCGTGCCTCTAGCACCTTATACTAGAAGACAGATTCAGTAATCAGTAGGAAACAGAATTAGCAGTGAAGGCAATGATATTCATGCAGTGCAATTTACCACAAGGCATCTGTCTGTACATGAATTAGTATTTTCCTTAATTATCTGTAATAGGAAATCCCAAGATTCTCAGCTGGCCCTGTCAGATAATATTAACTACAGACTTGGAAAATGATATAAAAATAGAAAGGAAGTTGAGTCCTGCAGAGGCAGCAGTAGCACTTATCAAGGAATGCAAATAGAACTTCACTGTGAACTGCTGTATTGGCACCATTGGTCCCACTCCACTGCAGAGTTTACCAATACACCCCGCACCACAATACAATTCAATACAACATGGCATTCAGTTAACTCGCAGCACTCACACAGAGCAAAAGGACTACCAGAGACAGGAAAATCAGTAAAAGCAGCAAGTCCAGAGCAACATGTGATGATTGGCCACCTATGCTCACCTTTTAACATGCAACAGTTTATCTTTTCAAAACTCTGAAGATTTGATCATAAAGGTGATATAGTCCTGCAAAGAACCATGTAAGGCATACTCCTGATACTGCCTATTTGAGGAAATTCTGCAATGTGGTACTTTAACAAAGAGGGATCTGCTTTTCCGTATGCCACTTCTAGCTGCCTCATAGCCAGTCACTTGCTACAAAAGATGTAATTTGAACTTAGGAAGCAGGGACTCTGGGGACTTGTGCTGGAGTAGGATAGCCAGAGACATTAGGTGGTCTCACTTGAGGCTTCAGAGTACAGCTGGCACAGACATTCCTCAGACTGCACGACAAAGTCCATCTGCAGCTGCACAGGTTCAAAAGCACCAAACAATTACCAAATACAGCAACTACAGACACGGTCTGCATGCTCCCAGATCAGCCAAGCATATGTATCTTCGCCAAGTAGCAGCTATAGAAGACAGGCCATACAGCATCTTGCAGAAAGTCAGTCCTTCTGCACAGTCATAGCTGTAATCATCATGGAGACAGGGAGTGAAAACTAGCAAACCAGACACTTCTTCATTACTCTTAGGCAAAAAGAAAGCGTGCAGCCTTTCCCATCATCATTCCTCATTCAGACTGTTTCACCTGCTCACTGTTCCTCTGGCATTTCACATCCACATGCATCTCTCCTTACCACATTCCTTCTCTTCCTTTCCTACTTCTCCTGATTTTTTGGCATTTCATATCCACATCCATCTCTCCTTACCACATTCCTTCTCTTCCTTTCCTACTTCTCCTGATTTTTCTACCTCGGCTTCTCTGACATGTTTAAGAGGAGAAAGGATGGACCTGGAGAGGATGGCACAATAATGCAACTATCGTATTTCTCCATCACTGTATTTAGCTTCCATCCAGCTAGATACAACTTTGCTCTTTGGCCGAATCAGTAGAAACAGTTCAGGTTTTTCTAAGGCACTGGAGTTCAGTTCTTTTAAAGGGAAGCATGCACAACCAAGTGAATAACTAAACTAGACTAGGAGTTTTGCTCTCTCCTTACAGGCAAATCCCCAGCAACAAAAGACTATCCCAGTGCACACCACCACACACCACACCACCACCACCACATTGCTTGGCTTCAAATCAAGCTTACACCTTCCCACCAACAGCCCTCAGGGAAGGTATTCATCACCAAATGATAGTGATGGCAACTTAGCTAAACATTACTGTATACTTTAAAAAATAGATACATTTTATAACAATATGTTTCTATGTTAATCAAAACCTTTCTTATTTCACCTCCAAAAGACTCCTACAAATATTTGATTTCTCTTTCAGGAGAGGAGTTAACTAAAGTAATAGTGTTTCAAAGGGGAGCACAGTCAATCCTCTTCTACAGAACTGCATTTATAGTCATCTCCTTATAAACAGTGTATTGTGCCGTAACTGTGAATATCTAAATCCACTATTTGCTCCCAACCTCTTTAGTTATATAATTTGTGGCTTGGAAAATGTCTGTGTAGGTCCTGACATAAAACCATAACAGCTCCAAATATCAGTGGGAATTATTTCTGTTCAGTAGGTTTGAACGGCTCTGTTAGACAAGTGTACATAAGAGTTACTCTGTAAATAGGCATTGACATGCCAGAATATTACCTCCTCCACTGTTTGCAAGTGTCTGCCCTTATATAAAAGCCTATGTAAATTTAATATTTACTTGATAGCTCACAATATGTCAGTAATTAAGGAGCATTTAAGATAAACATGAATCTAGAGGCTTTTCTACACTAGGAAAAAAAAGAGAAATGTTCTTAATTCAGATTAATATAGCTATGAAGACAAAATAACATGCTTTTATCTTAGGTTTTCCTATACACTTGAAATAAAAGCTTCTAGTCAAAGTTACTACCCACCTTGTTATTCCTTAACAGGTATTTTATTATTTTTCTTTCATACTCTTGTCAGTCTTCCTTGGAAAAAAAACTCAGCATGGCAACCTGTAACCTGAAGTTCTACAAAATAAAAAAGTTGTACCTCTTCTATGTATAATCTTTTTCTCTGTCAGTGCAGGACTGTTCCTTCTGATACTGTTATGACAGAGCTACATACCTTAATTTGGTGCAATGGAGCATGCTAATGCAAGGCCTGACAGTTGTCTCACTACAGTGCCTTCTGCCTCAACTAGTATTTCCATATAAAGCTTCACAAGGCTGTTGTGTCCATGCACCATTTTGGGTTTGCACAGCCTCCCTTTACCTTTGGACCCCATGCACAGGGCATTGGAGCCTGAAAGCATGAGAAGAAAAGTCAGGGCCCTGCTCTGCCAAGGACTGTTGGCACTGGGGGAGAAGGGACCAGAAAAGTGTTTCCCACAAAGCAGAAGACTTTAAAGCTTTCTGAGAGCAGGTGAAAAGATCATTTACAGACTGTGGCACTGCCTCCCTAAAGGGAAGCCCCCAGGGCCACTGGTGCCCCGGAGGCCCTTGCCTTCAAAAGGTTGCAAGAGTTAGAGAACAGCTCTAAGGAAGCTAGAGAACAGCATGAAGGCTAAATGCAAAGCAGTATCCTTTGAGATACACTAGCCTGACATACTAGAAAGACTGGCGATTTAGGTTGAACATTAGTTCCTATGACCATGGTTCCAAGACAAATTACTTATCATGTAAATAGTATACAGAACATTGTGAAAAAAGCAGTTCCTTGCGGGGCAAAAGTGATTTGACAATCAAATGCAGACAGCCTCTAAGAAGAAGGCTGAAGAATGTTAAGGCTGTGAGAACTGCAGAAGTGAGAGGAAAAAAAGTAATTTTCCTGCCTAATGACAGGATCTTCCTCTACACTGATGCAAAAGAAACTTACTTGATACGCAAGTCCTACACTGAAAGGAGATTCTTGTACCTCCAGAAATTAAGAGGAGGATATAATTTTCCTCTCTTGCCCTTTCTAGGGTATCTGGTAGTCAGACAGGGTTGACTAAATCACTTTAAATATTTCCTATAACAACACCTAAGATTATCATCATTAATATCTCTGAATGTTAATAAATAATTTCCACATGCTGTAAACAGTATCTGGTCTATTTTGCATAATGATGCTGCTGAGGTAGCTTCTGCTGCCATAGTCCCCATCTGACTAGGCTGTACCTGCTGCCACATCAGACCACTCCCAGGCCACTAGGCAGTTATAACCAGCAGCTATAGTTCTGCCTGCAGTTTTTTTATCCCCTTGGCAAATTCGCACCCACAAATACAGACTCTGCTACTGAACAGCCAATATCCTCTCTGGTAATAGCCATGAGGCAGAAACAATTTATTTTTTTCTTCTAGAAGAGTGTATCCTTCTGTGCAAGCAAGGACAGACAGGTCTTCTAGACAAAGCTGGGACACAGGTAGCCTGTATTTCTACTATGGACTTCCTGAATGGCTTTACACAACTCTCTTACTTCATGTCCCATTTCTGAACTACAAGATGAAGATACTACTTTTGCCTTCCTGCCTTTTTTGTTTTTCTTCTGTGTGGTTTTGGGTGGGAGGAACCCCCCCTTTTTTGATACTCTTAGAATGCAAACCTGCTGACCCTTGCAGTCTTTTACAGCTTCTCACTAACAAAAGAGTTCATTCTCTGGTGAGAAATGTTGCACTGGGGAGAAGGGAATGTTATTACTTCCCTTTCCTCAGTAGCTTGCTTTAGGAGAACAGCATCTGGCCTGGCAGGCCTCCCTTGTAAAGTGTGGTAGGACCTGACTGATTGCAACAGGAGCGGTCACATTTGAGTTGCAGTTAGGCCCGTGGTGCTCCATAATAAACCTTTGCCCTCTCACATTTTTAAGATAAAACAAACAAAGTCAAAATGCTCACATAGTAATCCAGTGCCATATGGACTGTCCTGTCATTATTTTACTCCTGAGATTTGACAACACAGGCTACCTGAAGCACCAAATAAAGTAGAAATTGTCACCAAAACAATTGCCTTGTAATTGCTTTCAGAAGTAGTAAAAGCAGTCAAAGCCACCCTCTGATTCCTGCGCAGCAAGGAAAAAGACTACAAGTAATTTAATAGGCATATCTAAAGAAGCCAGAATAGAGCTGTATCACCTCTCATGCCCAGCCTCCATCAGCCTTCTGTACTCACTTCTGCACTTTGTTTTCAGTTCTCTGAACTGGCTCATTTCACAGGAAGGAAGAACTATGCCTTTAGGAAGCAATATGAAAATACATTACATAAATGACAAACTGTAAGAACAGCCTGAAGGGCAGCTGAGGAGAACAAGCAATGGATTTCTGTGAGCTGTAAAGCATTGCTAACAGTAGCATTAAGAAGAAAGTTTACATTGAAAAGAAATACAGTCATTGAAGATGCCTGAAAGCCCTACAGATCAGTTCTATAGCTGCTAAGCTTCATTTTGCAGGATGCAGCAAGGACCAGCTGTTCCCTAATAGACAAGGAGCCAGGCAAAGTAACAAGGCTGTATCCACAGTACCTGAGCAAGGCAGACCCAGAGAGAGCAGCCAGGTTTGATCAAGTACCCAGATTATCCTGAAAGTTGGGGCAATGGTATAGGTCCAAGATTAAACCAGAAAATTGAACTACAGATCAGGTCTAGTCCACTAAAAACAGTCAAGGTCAGATACAGCTTATTAAGCATTCAGCAGACCCTACAGAGACACGACAAACCTGAGTTGAAGCTAAAAAGGCAGCATATAGATCAGGATGGGAATCAATAGCCAGCTAAGGCTATTACTAAGCTAAAGACCAACACTTCTACAGCAGAGCTTAGATACTGAAGGCTTGGACCTGAGTTTAAGTAGAGCTCCTGGGCCCACGGGCAGAGGGTGTGGGTGGGAGTCCTGGATGAGGCTGATTAGGTTTGTTAAGATGTAGTCACTCAGGGCCCTGAAACATTTAATTCCTTTATCTTAAGCAAAAAAAAAAGCAACACAATTCTGTAGAGAATCCATAGCTACACAAATACTGTATTTGCAAAAACCAAGGGTATTTTGGAGGAACAGTACTGTCTCAAACAGGTATCACAGGACTACACAGGCCCTATTGCTCTTATAATTTAATTTTCAAGTGATTATTGGCACAGCTGGCTCTGCACATGACTTGTGCCTGCACAGCTTGTGATCACATTCCTCACAGCCTTGTGACAGCTCAAAACATTTTTCCCTGCCTGCGCTCACTTGCAGCCATTGAGTTTACTGTTTGGAAAATGGCAGGAGGCCTGCAGTATGTGCCTTGAACCATTTTGGCCAGTTCTCTTTCCCTCCAGCTGCTATTTTAAAGAATATCCCAAAGTGCCTTGCAGAACATGCTACACGTATACCTTTCCCATATCAGGGATCTTTATGTATCCAACATAGGGACATCCAAGAGCACAAGGTGGTGCAGATTGACTATTATCCCCATCTATTTTTTTTGAGTGTGCCTATACCGTATGCTTTTGTGCTGTGCAGAGAAGCTAGTAGTAGCAAAAGAAGTTACAGAACAAAGTTACAGAACAAAGTTAGCACAGCACTATGATTAGAATAGTTAACATTACTGAAAAGCAATGCTCAGCAGGAGTAATTAGTTGGGAAGAAGTGTACCGATGTCTCCATTCTGCTTCCACAATCCCAACTAGCATCTCTGCATGGTGCTCATTGTATGGTGTTGACATGCCTTCTGTTCTCTCCCTGATCTGTACTGCTGCTCTGTTGATAAAATGAGCGGAAACATGAACAGCCTCATGTCTATTTGATCTGACAGCTTGTTAAAGTCCGACTTATGGAGAGTAAAAGAGAAGCTGAAAATCACTTAAATATCATTCACTTCGGGAACTTGAAGAGAAACCACGGTGAAGCTAAATGCGACAGGAGGAATGTTTGGGGATGTAATTCAAGCTTGTGTGATCAAATTGCAATTTTGAAAGAGATGCTTTCTTTTTAACTTTTTACCTTGGTAAGTCTGGCATGAAAAGGCAAAAGAATATCTATGTAGATACTAGTTAAACAGCTACTCTCAGGGGAAACAAGAGTGCTTTCAAACTCTCAGAACCTTGAGCAAACTAACAGGCCTTAATTTCCCTAACCAGCCCCACCTGTTGCCTCCACCCACGCCTTCTGCCCAGGAGCTCTATTTAGCTCAACCCTGGATACACCCTTCCTATTTAAGCTCATTTGCAGATGTGTTGCTGGTGTGTAGCTCCAGCCCTGCTATGTCTGTGTCTTTTTGGTCTTGGCTCTGGCTTCTTAGCTTGACTCTAGACCTGGTCCCTGAGGTGTCTTGCCCTTATTACACTTAGTAGGTCTGATTCTGATGTCTTGTCATCTTTAGGGGCATGCATGAGGATATGGACTCCCAGTTGCTATTCCTCAGCCTGTCCTGCTTGCTTTTCTCAGGTATAGTGGGGCTGGGCCATGGCTGCTGGAGGTCCCTGTTCTCCTGGCTGTGCTGCTGTGTGTCTGGTTTCCAGTCCCTTGGGGAGCTGCTGGCCCTTGCTGTTTTCTGGCACAAAGCTTTTTGCATCAGTTTCACTTGCTGAAAATCATACTTTGAGTTAAGTACTTCTCCTGTTCTCTTACATTTGTAAATGAATGGCACTAATTTGATAAGACTTTTATGAATGGGCTTAATTTAATAATACTTCCACCGGTGATTCATGCCTAAAAGTGTTCTATGTGAAAAGAGCTTGATGCTGTGAGATTGCTTATCACCTCCAGTATTTTTCTAGGGGCCTTTGAAGACTAATACAGACTATTGCAGTTAGTTTTGTTAAAAATAACTGAATTTTCATTTAAAGCCTCCAGATGCACTGGTGAGAAGATATGCTATCCAGAGGAACCTTGACAGGCTTGAGAGGTGGGCCTGAGCAAACCTTGTGAAGTGCAGCAAGGCCAAGTGCAAGGTCCTGCACGTGGGTTGGGGTAATCCCAAGCACAAATACAGGCTGGGCAATGAGTGGATTGAGAGCAGCCCTGAGGAGAAGGACCTGGGGGTATTAGTGGATGAAAAACGGAATATGAGCTGGCAATGTGCTCTCACAGCCCAGAAAGCCAACTGTATCCTGGGCCGCATCAGAAGAAGAGTGACCAGCAGGGCAAGGGAGGTGATTCTCCCCCTCTGCTCTGCTCTTGTGAGACCCCACCTGGAGTACTGCACCCACCTCTGGGGTGCCCAACATAAGGAGGACATGGACCTGCTGGAGCGAGTCCAGAGGAGGGCCACAAAGATGGTCAGAGGGCTGGAGCCCCTCTCCTATGAAGACAGAGAGTTGTGCTTGCTCAGTCTGGAGAAGAGGCTCTTGGAAAGACCTTATAGCAGCCTCCCAGCACCTAAAGGGGGCCTACAAGAAAGCTGGTGAGGGGCTTTTTACAAGGGCATATAGTGATGGGACAAGGGGTAATGGCTTCAAACTGAAAGAGGGTAGATTTAAATTAGATGCAAGGCAGAAGTTCTTCACTGTAAGGGTGGTGAGGCACTGGAACAGATTTCCCAGAGAGGTTGTGGATGCCCCCTCCCTGGAAGTGTTCAAGGCCAGGTTGGATGGGGCTTTGAGCAACCTGGTCTAGTGGAAGGTGTCCTGCCCATGGCAGGGGGTTTGGAACTAGATGATCTTTAAGGTCCCTTCCAACCAAAAACATTCTATGATTCTATATGCAATTCTGTTAATATGTTAGCAAAGCATTCCTCTCTTTATATCTATGAAGCTCTTATTCACATTAGAAATCACTGTTGTATAAACTGCACTTGAATCTTATATGAAACTCAAATTGGTGTTAATCCTTTTCCTACATATAAAATATTAATTCTTTAATAACTTAAAGCAAGGGTATCCACTATTAAGTGATGAGTAAACAAACAATTTCATCCATCCTGTTATATGCACCACAGTAATATCTTCAGCATTTCCTGTGATCCTTAGGCTTTCAAAGACTGGAAGAAGCAAGCTCTCCCCCAGTTAGTCACTGGCCCTGAGTTTCAGGGTTCAGATGAAGGTAATGGGGCTCACTAAATATGTACAAGTCTTCTCAACTTGTAATCTTAAGTGACAAATATGGAGCAGGAACCACCGATGTATGTTATCCTGTGTTGATTTATTAAATCTAAAAATTGCTTCTAGCAAATGCAACTGAGAATTACAACTACTAAGTCAGAGCCCTTGCAATAAAGCCCTATTTAGGAAAGGCTATTCATGTTTGAACTTAACTTTTCATGAATTGGTCTCTCTTGTTATAGCTCTAGTCTTGTGATAGTGCCTCAGGATCCTTGACAGACTAACTGGCACTCTCTTTGCTAATTAAAATTCACCACTTAAATTGGACAACACTCTAGTATGTTGGGAGAAGGAACAGAAACAAGTATTGATGCTTACTATGGATTACAGCAATGGTTCTCAGCTGTTCTCTGCTGAACCAGACTGTCCATAAAGGTGTCATGAATACTGCTGCAACTCGCAACTAAGAAACTTCCTTAAAGGGTGAGAGATTATGAGATGGTGTTCCTCACTGGTGGTTTATGTTTCAGATATTTTTTGTCCCAGCTCTCCTGATCTGTCCTGGTTTCAGCTGGGATAGAGTTAACTGTCTTCCTAGTAGCTGGTACAGTGCTATGGTTTGAGTTCAGTATGCAAAGAATGTTGATAACACTGATGTTTTCAGTTGTTCCTAAGTAGCGTTTAGTCTCAAGTCAAGGATTTTTCAGCTTCTCATGCTCAGCCAGCGAGAAAGCTGGAGGGGCACAAGAAGTTGGCACAGGACACAGCCAGGGCACCTGACCCAAACTGGCCAACGGTGTATTCCATACCATGGGACGTCCCATCTAGTTTAGGAACTGGGAAGTGGGGGCGGGGAATCGCGGCTCGGGGACTAGCTGGGTGTCGGTGGGTGGGTGGTGAGCAATTGCACTGCGCATCATTTGTATATTCCAATCCTTTTATTACTACTGTTGTCATTTTATTAGTGTTATCATTATTAGTTTCTTCTTTTCTGTTCTATTAAACCGTTCTTATCTCAACCCATGAGTTTTACTTCTTTTCCTGATTTTCTCCCCCATCCCACTGGATGGGGGGGGAGTGAGTGAGTGGCTGCGTGGTGCTTAGTTGCTGGCTGGGGTTAAATCACGACATGATCAGTACTGTCAGAATATTCAATCTTTTCTCCAACAACTAAGAAATTATTTTGCTACTATTTTTTCCTCTTGGTATAATCAAACTGACAAGCTGGCTAGGAAAAACATATGTGATCATATGATAGTGCTTCATAATAGCTGAACCATTTCCAGCCTCACTAGAGCTTGAAGAAGTAAAAGAAACAGTATGTGCTTCTCTTAAAATTAAATTTCCTAGACATCTACTTAGTCATTAATCAGAATCTAACAGATAATATAAACTAATTGTATTAATGAATGGTAGGTAAGTCATGGTGTAACTTGCTTTTCAAGCACTGAGAATTGCTCAGACCAAGTGATAGTAGGGGAATAAAGAGGTATACGACTGAAATTATATCAAACATTACTTCCAAAGTAGAACCAAAGGAGAGAAGTTTGAGAAACATGGACCTCCACAGGTTCCATTAAGGGGAAAAGACAGGTCCAATAGGAGAACATTACTTTTCTATAGATACAGAAAGTTCTTGTATGTCTTTCATCACAGCTGATAACAAAGAAAGAAGAGGTGACTACAGAGGATGAGATCCAGAACAAAAGAACAAGTGGGCAAGAAGACTTTCTAAAGACTTGGGCTTCTTGCTAAAATACTTTTTGCTGTACTATATCAGCAAGTCTTTCTTAGTTGGAGCTATCATTCCACTTAAAGATATTTTCTATAATGTAACAAATGTAGATTAGCTATCCTGCTGCAGAAGAGATGGAGACAAAGCACTGTAGTTTTGTCATGTGATAAAATAGGTTATAAGTAAAGGTATTGTGCCTCGTCAATGCTTTCAAATTAAAAATGAATAGTTATTCAAATGAGACTGTATTCAAAGAAATAAAAATTTGCTCTTTTATTTCATGCAGGACAAGCTATCCCCCACCCCTTCCTTCTAAGATATTGCTTACTTGAAAACAGTTCCTCGATTGTGAAACAGATATGAAACTTTAACAGCTGCCTCTGGTTGAGCCCTGTGTCTTATCTCAGAAACTAGTTAATCTTCCTGTGATTGCATTTGCTTGAACAATGTAATCAAATGAAGAAACAAAACCCAGTTTCATTGTTTAGTGTTCAATAGACTGTAAAACAGATTCTGTAGTAGTTAAGTAACACCAAAGCTCCCCTTAACCTAATGCTATTTGTTAGAAGAAAATGCCTCCATTCTCCTTATGTAGCTTCTAAAACCAGAATGATACTATTTTAGAACTAATTTACAAATAACCAGGTCAAGATCTCTTTAACAAAGCAGCTATATCTATGAAATAGCTTCCATATAGTTATATTCTCTAGCACTGGGCATGGACCTTTTTTAAACTGTTGGTTGTTTTTCAGAGTAAGCGTAGGCTTTTTCAAATTATTGTAATTCAACTAGTGCATTATATGCAGCAACATGCAGTAATATGCCTTTACTTTGTGGGGGAAAACCATGTTTCCTTGTTTTCATCTTATCATTAAGTAATATCGTTGTCAACAATGGAGGCTTTCTTCATTACCTAACAAAAAGTCCCGAAGTTTGTGCTAAATACTGCAGTGAAAGCTTTTTAAAGGTCTTGTTACAAAGTCTGTGTACTTGCTAGCTTGCTAGGTGTGCAAAGAGCTTTTGAACACAAAATTAGAGTGTGACTGGCAGATATGAAACTGAATTTTTCCAAGCAATGACTGTTAATGTTGTCCCTCAAACGGGGTTCATTTACCCAGTGTGCAAACCAATAACACACAGAGTCGAGGTATTTTCAAATTAATTTCACTGATGTGCATGAATGGGTGCCTGTCTCAAGATAGTACACCCTTGTCTCAAAAATTCTCACATTTGTACACTCAACTAATAAATATTCATTGTTATTTTCCTTAATGATTGGCTCTTTCTTCTTTGCCCCTCATGTAAATTAGAGTGCAGACTCTGTCTTCTTCCTTCATTGTCTTCTTCCTTCACTGTCTTCTTCCTTCACTGTCTTCTTCCTTCACTGTCTTCTTTTGAGTAGGTGGTATCATTTGAGTAGGTGGTCAATGAGTTGGTGGTTGCAATCTACCCCTGTAGGAATTACCTTTCACCTACTTCTTCCCTAATCTTGGCAGTTCCAAGCGGTTCTTCAAGGTTTATTGACCAACCTTTTCTGGCATAAACATAAAGACCCATTGTCCCGTAGTTAGTTCCAAAACCTAAATCATGTCTAGTTATTGTTTCCCTATTTTAAATATTAACTGATGGGCGCTGTACACAGGACTTTCGCAGCTCCCTGGTTATTTCAATCATATTATACATATTAATTGATAATGTTAAGAGTCCCAGAGATTAGTTTGCTGCAGATATGGTCTACCACTTCCCTGTTAAGAAAAATAGCTTGCTTTTATGCTTTTCCAATTTCCTACAAAACTAAGTATTTATTCTTCCACAGAGACTGAAAGATATCAAAATGAAGAAAGGATAAGAAAAAGGATTGAATGAAAGACACCACTTGGGAAAAAGGAAGAAAGAAATGAAGGGTGGGAGGAAAATGGAAGAAGAGTAAATTGGGTGGGGGTGAAAAAGAACTGAATAAGGTGAAAAAGGTGAGAAAAGAAATCATCATAAGACAATTTTTATAGTGCAACAAGAACAGCATAAGTTGGGTAGATGAACTGTTGCTTGAACTCTCAAGCTTTCACAGAGAACTACTTAAATAATTCTGAGCATAATTTTTTGAGGCCATCTTACTGTTAATTTCTTCCAGTTATACTCACAATTTCTTTTCAATAGGACTCCAGCCCTTAGGATGACATCTGAACTGGTAGATTGGTATGTACAATACTATATAAAGGGATTCTTCTCTTCATATACTAAGTCCTGAAAGAACACAACCTTCCTCCAATGCCTGCCATTGTGGGATTTAACACATGTGTGTTCAGGGGTGGCTGCAGCTCTTATGACTGAGAACTCACCTGACAGTTTTTGCTTTTACCACAGTATGCTTTAGTCCCGTTCAGTGGACTATAGCCAGACCTCTAGGGTTTGAGTGCTGTAAATTATTCACTTGTTTAGCAAGGATCTATGTTAGTGAAACGGACATATCAATATTTACTTTCCTAACCAACAAAGGGGTTGTTAAAGATAACTGTGCCTTAACCACACACATAAGCACCATTAAAATCAATATGACTTAGCATATGCTTTAGTTTTAGTTACCATAAGCTTCATGTCCTTATCAGGTTTGATAGAGGTTAAGTGATACCAGTTATATTATCACACTGGTTCTTATAGAACTTCTGCAATCTTATTTTATACTTTTTTATCTATAAACACTTCTGGAAACTTGCCCAGTTTTCAGAAACCAGTTTTATTTATAGAATTTGCTTTAGAAGTGAATTTAACCTCATTTGTTATTTCTAGTTAGAGCTCACACTCAGTTTTTAACCTGCCTTTCAAGGAAATGTCAACTTCTAGGCACAAACAGAAAGAAAAGAAAGGGACCAAAGGGATAAAACAAAGGAAAGCAAACTAATAGTGGAGCCTGAAGTTACTAGATCTCCTTTAGGGCGAGGAGGAAAATAATATGATCAGCATTTGTATTAACTTTTGGAGGTCTCCAGTGTCTGCTGGTTGCTTTTAAAAATATTTCATGCAGAATTTCTCAAATTTTTTTTATTTTTTTTTTTCCAGAAAACTATCTTAGAAGTTTTTCCTCCTTCATGGGTGGTGGGGAATGAGGAAGATACCCCCTCCCATTCTATTTCTATGCTACTCATTAATAGAGGTATCTGTCTTTTGGTGAGCAGAGCCTGGAAGTGATCTTTTTCATCTGCCTTGGACATTCAAAGGCCATTCTTTTTTAAGTATAGCTGCTCTTCCAGAGGAGTCCCTTCTTTGAACAGATGATTGCTGTGACAGACTTGCTTTATGAATTTGTAATCCTCTCACAAAAACGTTATGTCAGAACCATTAGCGAGATCAACATATTTGGTGTCAATAGGTATTCCTTATAAAATACATTTGATTTGATGACTTAGTCATATCACAACCCTTGCAGCTTTTTCCCCTCTGTCTAAAGAATAAGAAAAAATCTGTAACAAAACAGTCCTGTAATGGAACAGCCTTTTATTGTCTAGATACAATAGATAAAATTATTTGGCTTTCTATCTAGCTAAAGGGAAAAGTAGCAAGATGGCATAGTCACTGTCATTAACTTCTGGTGCTAGTTAGAACTTTACAAAAAAATTTTTAAACAGTTGTCCCTTAGCAAAAGACAGTTGAACTAAATATTTTTCCAGTAATTTTACTGATGTAATCCTGAAAAACCCTGAATATCTGCATTTTTTCACAACATTTTTGACATAAACATATTTTTAGTTCAGACGCTTCACGCAAAAATATTGAAAGGCACCTGTCAAGAGACTTATTTTGACATTTCTTTTCATGCAAAAAATCAGAATTTATGCTTTTCATATCACTTGAAGATATAGTATCAGTTTTTGCACAGGCAAGATTATTCATTCTCTGACTAGCTCTAATGTTAATGTTCATGCAGATTACTTTTAGGAAGTAAGCTTCCTACACACCACTAATGACTTTTCAGATCCATTAGTCTGTTATGTATTACTGATTTCAAGCATTACTGATTAATGCTGTAAGTAGATTTATTTCTGCTCCTAGAGATAAAGGACTGGCACCTCTTGTTACTGCTGTTAGATTAATGGTATGTTACTGCTTGCTTTAGTCAGTTCCTCGCTATGTCTCATTCCCTTCCTCTGCTCTTGTCTGCTCCCTGTGCCACTATACTGTTCTCCCCTTTACTATGTTTTTCTAATACTTGGTTAAATGTTAGGTGCTTTCCATCCACCTTCTGTGTAAGTACTTCGTTAAGTATGAGGTAGTACAAAAATGGAAAACTCATGCATGTGCAGCAGTGTTTCTTCAAAGTTAACAGGGTGGTGTTTCATGTTCATCGCTCCTTCCAGAGCCTGACTGACACTGGCCACAAGCTACTACATCCCTGGCTGCTACTGTTCTCCAGGGACCACAGTCTGCTGTTGGCACTGTGGAGGCTCCTCAGTCACTGCAACAGCTCTGCATCCCACCACTTTTAGGTTCCAGATTCTTTGCAGTGCCCAGGTATGTGGGTTTACTCAGTAGTGGATTTCTCACATTTCATTCAGGGCAGTATGGTGCAGTCTGGATTTGTGACCAAGCTCCATGCAACCAGATCCAGCTCTTCAATCTCTTAAATTCAAAGGCTACAAACTCAAGCTTCTATTATCTTTTTAACTAGTAACTTACACATTATACATGTTCCTCTAGCTATCATCTCCTATTCTGCACTTTTCAATTACTTTGTGTTGAATACATACGCTTCAGTCATCAGCACCTCTGTTCAGTACAGATTATTTATCTTTGGTTATTTTCTGCGTGCTATTCTACAGGTGTCTGATAGCTTATGCCTTTGGTAGATTACACACGTTTTGCTCATTAATATAATATTTAACTCATCACCTGCACTTTTGAGTCCCTCACTATTTTTGTTGCACAGCTGTAATAACTAGACTTCATATTATACTGCCAGCACTGATAATCTACACCATATTTCAAGGACAGTTTTTTTAAGTCCTTAAATGGTATTTTGGGGAAATCTTACTCAATACCAGGTTATCAAATGTCTGTAAGATTTAGTCACCGAAGTTAATTCTCAAAAATGAGAATGTGCCACCTCCATCAGCTGTGGGACAGAGCAATACAAAGATCATATGCCTATGTAAATCAAGGCTTGGGACTTTCATATAAAAGATAGTGCAGGTCGTTGTAAAAGAAGAGTTATAGAATAGAAGTTTTAAATGTACCTGGTTTCACATGTCTGGGTGGTGTTTTTCTGTTAGACCTTGTCACCTAATAGCCATTATTTTTCTGCAAGGAGACCAAGAGCCAAGCACTCTGTATGAAGTGGAGCAGAAAGTTCCTCAGATGGGGACAGGCTGTTAAAAAGGTTTTCTTGGTAATGACTGTGAAGGAAGAAGATTGAAATTAATTTAAATCAACTGAGTAGTATTTATCTTTTGGTAAATAAATCAGCCAGTGTAAAGTTGTATCCTGAATTTAGAAAGTGTCAGTCTCCTGCCTCATACAATGCTAATTAATTCTTTCCTTAGCACTAATACCTTTTCTTTTCACTTATCACCTAATAGTACATTACATAACAGAAGCGGGAGAGTGGTTATTATCTGATTTCTGTTAGCATTAACTTTTTCCCCTTGTTGGTTATCTCCCCAGCTTCTGGACCTTACAAGAGATTTCAGAATACACAGGAGAACATTTAGGCACCATGTACCCATATAAGTGGCAACCCATGAGAGATTGTCATCTAAAACTACTTTGTCTTTCAGAGATGTATGGTTGCAAAGCAATGTATTTCTAGGTGTATGGTTAGAAATAAAATTGTCACTTACCCAAGAAATTTTGGACCTCAGGACTCCAGCAGAATCTTAAAATACTACAAGGACTTTCCTTTAGGAATATTTTTTTCCTTCTTTCTGGCTTTCCTTTGCCTATTCTAAACCAAGAATTTGGGGATAAGCAGTGCAAAGTGTTTTGAACTCCATCCCCCCAACCTATGAGAACAAGCCATTGATTTCGAGGTAAATAACAGTTGCTATTAATTTATATTAATATGAATACATAAGCAATATTAACTTAGAAAATATCTGTTTGCTCCCAGGTAAATAACGATAAAAATGTATGCCCTAAGCTTTACAATTTCTAGATGCCAACTTACTAGCAAACCAAAGGTAATAGTCAAAAGATACTATTTCTTTCTATCACTCTCCTAGCAACCACAAAGAAAATGCCACTTGAAATATCATTTCTGATTTTCTCCCTGTCTCATTGTAGTCCTCCCTGGACAAGCAGAAGGGTCTGTATTATGGCCAGAATACAAAGATCCATTCTTATTCAAATCGTTTGTCCTCTTGTAGGACAAGACAGAGTGTCACCATAAATGAAAGTCAGACCTGTCGGGCAAATTCAAATTTCAAATTCAAATTTTGTTGGGCTGTGGTGCTGTCTTGAAGAGCCCATGGTGAACTGTCCTTTTCCACAGCAGGAAAGCTGTACCCCAGTATCTCTGCTGATCTCTGGGAAACTCAAATATGAAATTGTCCTCCCTGTCTTCTACTAAAGACGGTCTGATTATGACCATGAATGGGAGATATAAAGTTTAAAATCAGGAGTACCTATGACAATTTAAGGGCTTCTATGACCAATGATCTGTTTGTTGCACATTTGTTTACTAATAACATGCACCATGTCAGAACTGCACTGCCAGTTACGACACAGGTCATTCTGTCCCTCCCTAATATCTAGCCTGTCTTAACCTGTAGGGGTCGGCGTTCGGAAGATCTCGCGATGTCACGGAAAGTTAGAGGGTTAGTCGCAGCCTTGTGATGTACCTGTAACCCCACCTCCCCTTGTTAGTATAAAAGGAATTAACTGCGCAATAAAAGGCGGAAGTTGGCGCTCACACTGCGTGTGTTATCTGTCTCTTTCCCTGGTCCGGGCTGACCAGTGATCTAAGCGTGGCACCTTGATATGTAGCGAATGCTACATTAACCCCTGCAAGTTAATCATCAACCTCATTCTTTAGCACCAGCAGTAGAAGCTCCTGTTTTTAGACTCCATAACACTGCATTCCTATAGATAAAAAACTGAAGTAAGTCATCGCAGAAACATAAACAGAGGAACGAAAAAAGCAAGGAACTTTTTCAAATGACACAATGCAATGACTCTGTATTTGCATTAATCCTGTTATTTACTGGAACTGTTTGGAAATTATTTCACTAGCTCCAGCACAGCTGATTTTTACTATTTTTTCTTGCAGACATGAAGATTTTTTAACATTACTTTAGGAACAGATGCAGTAATTTTCCTGCATTATCTACCACTACAGTGATAAGTTCCCTACAATTTATTTTTGCTGGTGCTGTCCCATCATGAAGACTTTGAGGTCTTTAGGTATTTAAGGAGGCATTTGTTTTTTAATGTAGCATTCTAATACACTGTTTCCTACAAAGGAATCTCTTTCAATACACAGAGCACAGCCTCCTGCATGGTTTGAATGTACAACATTTAAGTAACAGAGGCTACTGTTGAAGTCGTATGTGAAGTAGTCCAAATAAAAGACTAATTTGAAGTCCTGTTTCTTGGGTCCACTAGTACTAGTGAACAGAAAAAGCAAAGATGTTAAAAAAAAGCCAGACCCCAGCATAATGGAGATTTTTCCTATATGTGCTGTATTTCTCCCATAGCTATATCCTGAGGGTAGATTCAACTCAGCTAACCTTAGTAAGAGTTTTGCACCTTGTTTCTGCTAGTCATCTGTGCTCTCTCTGTAGTACGGAGACAGGCAGCCCTAGAGGATGGCTTGTTCTGGCTAATCTTAGACTATCTCAGAATGGGATGAGTCACTTGACGGAGGTGTTTAAAGAGGGCACACAGCTAGTTCAGAAGAGACTAAGTTTTCAATGGCTGAGGCTGTTTAAGATGAATTCCTACTTTTCTAAGGCCTACATTACCTCTGCATAAAAATTTCCTGTCAATCATAAGAATTTTATCCCTCATGATTATAATACTTTTTACAATGCCAGGAAGATGTTACAGGAGCCCTAGAAGATGCCCAAACATTTCTGTCATTTATCCTTAATGTGGATGCAGATTCTTTTGGCCTGAGAGCTGATTTTTCTGGAATTTCCAGTGGGTATGCTCCATAGTATCAGATATTAGCATGTGTGCTGGTCCCAGCTGGAGATTTCCTCTTCCATGGAGTAAGACAGACAAAAATGAAGCCATGTGAAAGCTTCCTATGAGCTAGGTAAATGCTTGCCTCTTTACAGCTTGTAGACAAGCTTAAAACTGAATGAGTAGTAGTTGGCAGACAACACTTTCTCACAAAACAGAGGTCAGTTATGTCAAAAGGACACAAATTATTTAATTTGCAGAAGACTTCAAATTTGTTGACAAAGTAAAATATGACAGAGGAAAAAAAAATCTTTAAATCTGACCACAACAACTTCAGAGATTGAGAAAGCACTATCTTGTGTAATATATATTACTTTCCCCGTTGCTTGTCTTTTGTTTAATACAAACTGTTTAACACATTGCAAAGAAATAACCATCATCTAGGCTTGGTGAGAAATTGCCCAAATCACAGTTGAAAACCCTCTAATATTATTCCAAATCTCTATTTAGAGCACTACGATTTTCTCAAGAGATGCTTTACCTGGAGACCACTTGAGTTTCAACACAGTAGTCTGCTTCTGAAGTTCAGTAAAGGGGAAATGAGAAAGTCACATTACAGCTGACAAATAATGTTCTTTACTCCAATTTGTTGAAAAAGGACAGAAGGAATGTCAGCTTTTCTGTACCTGCTTTTTGTACTAACAATTGATGTTTAGGAAAAGCTGTAAACTGTTCAAGACTCTGGTAAAACATGGCAAACATCTGTTGTAAACAAAAATCTTTGGTAGAATTCTAGATACTGCAATCTAGCCTGAAGAAAGGTTTCTGCCTTAACCCTCTAATGCAGAAAAGTTTCCAAACAGTTGGACTCTTGTGTAATTGAAGACCTGTAACTCTTTCCTTAAGAAAAGAAAGACTAAGAGGGAACTTGGCTTCTTTGTCCCGTTCAATCAAGACAAAAGCATTGGATGCTGAAGAGAAGAAATCCCTCAGAGAAGGATGAAAGTTCTGAGAAGGTAATCACCACTTTCTTTCACAGCCAGGACTGCATGGACCTGGTTCAGAGAAGTCCAAACTGCCAGGCTAATGTGCTCCCTGCCTGCAGGAACCCAGGCACTGCAGGAGAAAAACCTGCCTGAAATTCAGGTTCAGTTTGACAGTGAACACAGTTTAAGTGCTGATCTGCACATAAATTGTCACAAGAATAATTACACTGGTCTTACTTTGCATCTCTTGTTATGCAAGCCCACTATTTGGATACTCTTATTCTTTTTGTCTTAAAATAGTAAATCTTAAATTAATATCATGCTGCAATTATTGTCTTGTCTTCAGCTGAAGTGGGACACCCATGCTTCCAAGAACACCTATACATTACGTCAATGGGCAAAAGGCTTCAGTAAAAGCAGTCATGGTTATTTTGATAAAAGTCATGTAAATGAGCCCCATATGCCCTGAAAGCACACAGAAGTTTCACGGCATCACAGGAGTTTCCTTGGGCAGGCAACAATCTTCTTGTTTCAGAATAACACACCAAAGCCAAAATAATCACATACATACATTTTTGCTAACATCAACGAAATAAATTTCTAGTAGAACTGCTTAGTAATAAGAACTATAAAAATACATGCATGTATATTTCTTTATATAGAGGAGGAGAGGAATTGCTATTGACTATAGAACATCAATAAAGATGCTACTTATAACTCAGAATATTAACTTTATCAAAGAATATTTATTTTAACTAGTGAAATCTTACATCTCTCAGATGGACAAAACTGATGAGTTTAAAATTGGATTTTATTAAGAGGTGTGGGGAAAAAAGTGCTTCTGCAGGAAAACAACTTGCAAATGGCTGGACAAAGAAAATAACCTATTTAATTTGATTTTTAGTATATTTTTATTTCAACAAAGGAGGTATTAGTATATGGGAATATTCTGGGAAAAATATGCTTTGGTTACCATTTACTCATGTCTACAATGTCAAAAAGTTATAACCAAATTTTATCAAATTCTGAGTTATGTTATTCCAAAAGTACTAAAGGAGTTTGTAGTCTGTGAATGTATATCTACATGGCTAACTCCTCATGTCAGCATTAACTTTTGGATCGGGTTCTCTGTGATAAGAGAGAGATTTTTCAGACTTTCATCTTCCTAAGATATGTTTTTTCTTCCTGAAGCTGCATTCTCAGCTCGTCAGAGTGCGGAACAGTAGTGTTCATATTATCCATGTTAGACTTTTTGACCCCTGCTATGTTCCTGCTGCTGTACTGGCTAATAGGCCCTGGACAACAAGGAAGAATTCCCTTTCCTTCCTACAGTCAGAGCCACAGAATAGCTGAGGTTTGACAGTGCTTCTTTAGATCATCCAGTCTGCCCCCCTGCTCAAGCAAGGGCAGCTACAGCAGGTTGCTCAGGACTGTGTCCAGCTGGGTTTTGAATATCTCTAATGATGGAGATTCCTTAAACTCTTTGGGCAAACTGTCCCAGCGTTTGACCACCTCCACAGAAAAAAAGTGTCATCTTGTGTTCAGATGGAAATTACTGGTTTTAAATTTGTGCCCTTTGCCTCTTGTCCTGTCCATCTCATTCTTCACGTTAAAGCAAAAAGTCTGAAAGAAGTTTTTCATTGTACAATATTTGTTCTGATAATGACTTTATCTCCATAACAGCTGCACTAAACAATCAAATGCCTTCAACCAAGTTAAATCTAGTTCTTCAGAAGCATTAGGTTAGTATAGTTTTATAATAATGTGACTATCAACACAATTATTCAGGTGAAATCTTGTGGGAAAATAGCATGTTTATTAAGCATATGGTAAAGGTGTCTGTTCCTTTGACTTCCAGTAGCAGCTAGAAATATGAGTTACAGACTTTTTTTGGTATTCAGTCCTGCCCAGTCACTAGTATGTCATAGGGAAAATCTTTTACAACACTTATTTTTGAAACATATTTATAGCTAGGAAAAGTAAAAAACTCTGTTAAAAGAGCATTTTAATGCCACAGTCATAGTTACATTTCATAATGTAAACTGCTAAGAGGAGTACTGATATTTTAAGTCCTTTTAACAGTACAGAGCCAGCATGATCAAGGGAAACTACTGAGTTTCATCTTGGCTCATACATCATCATAAAAGTTGCTAACTACGTGACTGAAAACTTATTCCTAGAGAAATGGTAGAAATCTTAAATAATCCAGCTCAGTTGCTGAATTTCAGATACAATTAGTAAGACTCAACTGAAACAAAGTACTTGTGTATTTGTAAAGCCCTGAACTGATGATAGACAGCAAAATGTACTGTCACTGGGATATGGAGTATCTGCCATTCCATAGTAAAGCTGGAACTTTCCTCTTTCAAGTTCTTTGCCCCAGTGTCCTAAAGCCCTGCTTTCCAGTTCCCAATTATTTTGTTGCAATGCAAGCCTTTGTTCTTACAGAGGGCCAAATGGTTTGTGCTTTACCCCGTTTGTCACACACATTGCCTACTATTGTACCTAATCTCCTTCCACAGAAACTGGCCTAAGTTTAATGGAGAAACAATTCATTATTACACTGGAATATGAGCTGCAAATGATATCTGTGGGCTGGATTACAGCTGCCCCTCTCCTTTGTTTCTCTGCATGACACGCCCTTTGTTTTTAATGCTGGTACTCCTGTGTTTTATGTTTCTGGTGTAGTTTCATGTATTTTGGGGAGGCATGCTGTCAAGTCAGGAGGACATGCCATTATTTCTGTTGGTATTTGCTGTAACTGTTATGCTGTAAAGACAAGCTGTGCAAGCTCTGTAGGTAAATACCCTTCATTAGATGAAGTGGCATAATTGGAAAAATTAGATAGTTTTCAGACACACACAAATCAATGTGTGGTAACAAGTTGGCAGGGCAGGTAAAAGCAGCAGCTTTCAAAACTAAAAACAGATTGCAAATAATTCCTCAGAGTTTAGTTAGGTGAGTACCCTGCACAAAAGACCATCAGCATCTTTGAGTCCTACATATGCACTTTCAGAAAAGTGCATCAAGTGATGTCACAATAAGTATATATGTGAAATTCCAGAACTAATGCTCCAAAATGCATGCACACAGACAATCATTAGAAGACTAAAATACCCAGCTCCCTGTGGGTGAATATTTCTCATAGAGTGATCTCTCAGTACTGATCATTAAGCAAAACTTGCAAAACACCTTCCAGTTTGGGAACATAGATATTCATAACTCTATAGGCTACCAAAAATTAAGAACTCAGCCCAAGTGGAATGGTTGAAGAATGCAAAATAGTTGCTCTTTTTAAACTCTCCCCTCCATTATTTTTCTGTGCTCAGCAAATCATGACGAGCCTTTTACTGCAGTAGTGTCTAATGAGCGGAGGTAAGAAATTCAGTAGAAGCACCATCAAAGTACCACAAGAAAAGCCTGAGAAATAGCAGTGATTAGAAACTATTCCCAACATAGTGAATGTTAATGTTACATTACTCTCTTAGATTTCTGGTTTTATTCAGCCTCTCAGTTCTTAAAGTCTAATCCTTATACAAAAACCATGTTCCTAACTCTTCAGCTAGTCATTCTGGGTGCTTCGGTTGCAGGCAATTCTCTGGAATGCGAATCGCAGAGTTCTGATCATCAAACCTTGAAAACCAGAGCTTTTAATAAGGCTATTTAGGATCTATTTCTTTAAAAAAAAAAAAAAGATGTTGCATTAAAATCTGTGAACCAAAAATTCATTTTAAGGTTTGGAGAAATCAGAGGAATGATTTCTCTTCCAATCGTTAGGAGAAAGGAGGGAAAGGGAGCTTGTGTCTCAGCTGGTTTGCTCAAGCAACTTTTTTGAAAGGCACTTGCATATCATGAAGGGAGTTGCTGAGCTGAGATGAAAACTGGTTTTGTAGTATGACTGTGTTTTAAATTATACAAAGCTTTCCAAGAGAAGCTGCGTTAGCTTTCAGATTTCTGTGCTTTTTCTCAGACTAAAGAGTAATTTGGCTTGGACCAAAATAACTTCATGGTTCAGGCTGCAGCCTTTCTTTTCCCTGACTTTTATGTTGACAACTTGAAACTACATTCTTACTTACATCCAGAATCCTTTCTCAAAACCACAAAAGCCCCATCAATGTTTGATTTAGATCACTGAAATATGGTTTGAGAGGCACAAGTTTGCTGAGCTGCATACTGTTGGGAAGCTGAAAGAGTATTCTGGGGAAATCTCACCATATTCTTGCACTCTTTCCTGGCATGCTGCTTTGAGCCACTGGATGTTGGGTCAGACAGACCTTTGGACTGACTCAGAATGGTCATTCTCTTACTATTCTGTTCTTAGAGATACTTATTAAATAGCAACATCTTTCTCTAATGCAACAGATGATTTAAAATAATGAATAATAATAATAATAAAAAATCCCTCATGAGATCTCTTGCTCTAAAATTCCAAAATGTCAGAAGATTCCAAATCCAAATTTAAGATCCTACATAAATGTCCAGGTGGTAAATAGGTATTTAGGGTAACATCAGTGCAACATAGTTAAGACTCTGTATTTGAGAAAATGTGCTCATTTATTAAGAATTTAATTTAGCAGAAAGAATTTGTGGTGAGAATTT
Organism: Buteo buteo; assembly: GCF_964188355.1. Lineage (NCBI taxonomy): Eukaryota > Metazoa > Chordata > Aves > Accipitriformes > Accipitridae > Buteo > Buteo buteo. Next base: position 37,671,076 of record NC_134174.1, read on the forward strand.
AGTAAGAATTTGAGATTTGGAGTCTGCCAGGGACCTGAGCACACTAATAGGTCTTAATTGCCCTGACCAGCCTCACCTGACACTCCCATCAACTCCCTCTACCCATGGGGCCAGGGGCTGCATTTAAGCTTAGGCCTGGCCCTGTACTCTGTGCCTATCACAGCTATACTTCTTCCCGGCCATAAGCCTTGCTGTTCTGGCCCTGGTCACTGACTGACTCACTGCCTTTTGCTCCCAGGTTTGTCTCAGGCCTGCTTTGCTGGCATAGACTAGCCTGACAGCCCAGCCTCTCAGCTGATGCTGGCTACCATCCCCAGGCCTGCCTGGCTCACCTGACTCATGTGCTGCGGGATGGTGCCCTGGCTGTTGAGGCTTCTGCCCTTCTGTTTTATTATCATCCTCCTGGCCCTTACAGAGCAGCCTTTGCTGTTCCCTGGCATAGTTTAACACTCCTATTCTTAAATTCTTGCTTTTCTTTATTCTTAGTTCAGTTTTTGTTTGTTTGCTTTAGCGTTTGAACACCTGACTGTTTGACCATCTCAAAATCATCCCTCATGAGAAAAGCAATGCTACTCTTTCTGTTCTAAAGGTATTGAACTGGAGTCGCTGTGGAACCAAGTCACTTACTAAACCATCGGGAAGTTCCTCGCCTCTGGAGAATGAGGTCCTGTGTAGTGTTCAAATCAGAAGAGTGAATGGGGGAAAAAGCCTCCATTGTTTTCCCACTGTGAAGCAGCTCTGGAGGGCTCATCCAGTAACTAGAGTCTGTCAAGTAACGAGCATTGCTAGGAAGGGAATATGCTTTGGTGTCTGTACAGCGCTTGGAAACTCCTTCTGTGGCAGCATCTTCCTTGGCCAATTTATACTAGCTTTGCAGTTGTGTTGTAACAGGGAGCCCAGATCCTCGAGCGGTAAGAACTGAGTTAGTAGAGCCATGTCGACTTACACTGTCTGAGGAGTAGATCCATGATAAAAGTACAAAAGTGCTTAATTCTCTAAGGGTGATTAAACCTGGAAACTTATGGTATGTTCTGTGGAATATCTGTTTTGGTGAGCTGTACAATTGAGTCCTAACCAGTATACTGTTCCTTAAATGTGAAATATTTATGCTTGGAAAATAGGTTTGAGTTTCTTTGGTATCTAACTTCAGAATGCTGCCAGGAGATTGTTTTTCTATTGTTTTTATGGAGTAACCAACAGGATCATTGTTGACTTGCTGTCTGCAAGATACTAGAGCACAGAGAGCACTACAGTTGTCTCATGATGGTAACTAGTTCTGATGAATTTGAAAACAAAAAGACTGAGTAGACTGTTAAGTATGTCCATAGTGAGGAATATAATAGCAACAGTTTATACTGATTGCATGGTTAGGATTTTTTTAACTTATCTTCACTTAAATTTGTGAAGAGACGAGTGACTGTATTTCTCATTACTTCTTCTTCCTGACAATTAGTTACTACAAATGAACACTGAAAAAATGTAGCATTTTTACCTCTTGTATCAAAGGCAGCAGCAATGCATTTGTTTAGTAAAATATTCTTGGTGTAGTAAGGGCAAAGGCTTAACTTTTTGGCTGGGTAGAGGCTTTTGGGGGGGGGCAAGAAAGCATGAGAATTTTACTCTTAGTAAATCACATTTTGTTACTAAAGCTGCAAAAAGGGGTAAAAACATGCAAAGAAAATGTTTCTGTAATCAGGGAAAATGCCTCTAAATGTCCATTCTTTATCAAGGTGCTCTGCAGTCTTAAGTCCCATTACTGAAACTCTGCTTAGAAAAGAGCACATTGATTTTCTTACTAGGAAAAGAAGTAGCTGAATCATTCACTCAGAAGTGAGATAAGGCCTGTCTAAATCTGATATCCCTCATCACGAGATCCACTTTTCTTTATTATACAGGGAGAGGTCAGTTAGTTACTTCCTACTAGTGACATTCTTAAGTTTCAGTTTGCACAAGAAGAAAACCCTATGGTGATATGCAAAATAGCTCAATGGCTTTGGGGAATCAGGCCCAGTAATTAAGTCCATATTCAAGGATGCATATTTTTAATGTGTTTTGATGTTTCAAGCATTATTAGTAGCCATCTCGAAAGAGCAGAAAGAATGCACTGCCCAGCTTTCCCAATCACATATATGAATTTCAGGATATTCTTTCAGTGAAAAATTCTTACAGTAAGTAGAGATGACATGTTTGTCTATATTTGTCTGCTGTGCTGCAAAATTACTACTCAACTATGTTTTCATGATTTGCAGCATCATCTGCAAGTCATGAACAGGAATGCCAGTTCCATAGGGAGCAGGCAGAATTATAGAAGTGAAGTGAGAAGTAATAGTTTGGCTTTCTGAGGATCAGTGCCAGTGGTTTTTATCACTTTAGTTCATATAGGTTTGCTTTTGAGATGTTTGTTTATTCAGAAGGCTTTCTCTTTTGCCTTCTAAACTCTGAAAACAATCTTCAAGCAGACATCCACATTTTTATTAAAACAAAACCCTGAGCTTCAGCTGACTTTTTATTTTAACCATACTGAACTACTCACCAATTCAATACCAAAAAATTAAGCAGAGTATATTTGTTAAGGAAATTCATGACACTACCAGAGAATAGAAGCCCACCATGTTTGCATTACTCTCATGCCTAGAAATGTTAGGCAAGTCAAAGCATTATACCAGCACAGAATAAAAAGTCTCTGCTCCAAAGAGCTTGTTATCGAAGTATAGGCAGACAAGAAATTGAGGCATACTGGCAGGGAAGTAGCAGGTAACAATAAGACAATACAGGTCAGTGCTGACAATAAGGCCAGCAGGCTCTGTGTGCATGCAGCCTAGCTATTGTCAATGTCTCGTGTTGCCACTGCCATCAGCATGAGGAACTGCATGAAGACAAGCAAATCATGCATTAGATGCCGTGTTCAGAAACCGTGTTCAGTGAATGATGGAAATGAGCATCACTGGCTGACAGGATGTGAGAGCTGGCAAGCCAATGCTGTCTGAAAGATGATAGGTAAGCTGGAGATAGATAATCCATCAAGGCCCTTGGAAGTGGAGATCAGCAATATATATCTGATTTAATAGAAAACAGCGGGGGTCAAAGAAGGGGATGCAAAGCAATAACAGTCAAAGCAATGGGCTGGGAGGGGACAGGATCAAGATGAAAAGGGCTTAGACTGAGCTGGACATAGCTGCACTGGCACACTTGCAACCTGTCTGCAGCCTTGTGATAATTGCCCTGTACATTCCATTAATTAAGGTCAGAGAAAAAGGATGTCATAGCAACTGAAACAAAAGTCAGTGAGGATCCAGAGGAGACATTTAGCAGAGTAGGTATTAATAAAGGCCACACTGCAGAGTTAAACAAAGAAGAATCTCAGGTCATTTAGAGGCCTCATGAACACTTGGGAAATTAGAGTCCAAGGTGATGACAGGCTGGATGATAGCCCCAGCAGAAGAGTCTATAAAGAAATGGGCATACGGCTTTACACTTACATGCATTGAGAAGCTCTGATTATAGAACTGTGGTGGATTCTCTTCTAGCTGAAGCATTAGGTCTGTCTGATTTCTGGACTTTGTGTGAAGGATTTCAAGTTGCAGCAGGGAGAAACTCCTCAGAACGTCTCTGTTCTCAGTTGTCGTGACAGAGTCCTGCCCAAATCTTGCACACTGTTGTAGTCTGAGCCAAATCCTGCTTCTGCTTAAGCAGGCCATTTTGTCTTGGGCAGGACACTTGTCACCGAAATCTCTTACAGACTTGGCTAAAATATCCTCTGATATTTTTAATTTGCACTCACTCTTCAGGCTGTTCTTAGAAACAATTCAAATATACAAGATTTTGAAAATTCAGTGATGTTAGTGAGTAGTCTGTTTCTTCATCCTGCCCAAATTCCTGAAAGCACTGGGCACAGCACAGTCTAGAACAGCAAAGCACGGGGCATCTGCAATAGCTGTGAGCAGCTGAGACTTAAGCTGCAGTCAGTGATAAAGCTGTCTACTTATTTAGTGCAGCAACATAATTTTCTCCCACCAGTGAATTGACAATCACGTCTTTTTTTTTTTTCCTTTTTTTTTTTTTTTCCAGAATCACTGATGCTATTTCTAGAAAGGATAGGATTTCTATCACAGGGATGTTGTAAGACAAGACAGTATGTGCCAGGAAAAACCATCAGGGCAGTATATGTATTCTCTGTGGATCATTTGAAGACAATAGTGCTATTATCTAAGGAAAAAGATGATAATTCTTTAATATCAAATGAGACCACACTTTGTTTACCTTCTGATTATCATGAACTTTTATTTCTCAAACCCCAGGGTTTTCATTTTGATTGCTGTATGTGGGTACAAATTGCTTCTTATTGTTCCTCTTCCCTTACTCTTTTCATCAGAGACCTGGCTGTCTCCATTACTGTCCTCTATCTTATCTATCAAGATATTTCTGCAGCCCCTCCGCATGATAGGCTCTAGTCACTGAGTTCTTTCTATTTCAGAAGTAACTACTACATAAGCAGATGAGATTAAAAAAACAATCAATCAAGAAACAAATGGTACCAATTGTTCTTGCTGTAAGCAGTACAAGCTCTCTATTAGTGCTGGCCCAAACCTGGCACTGCTGTCTGTCACTGGCCACTGTGTGCACCCCGATGGCAGTCAGTACTTGACTGGGGGAAAATGCTTGCTAAATAGAATTTCTCTGCAATTTTATTTCTCATGCTTTCTCTACCAATAAACCTTTTTTTTTAATCCAAGTCCTATCCTAGCTGGGAAGCACACTATTCTGCTGTATGTCTGCATAAGCAAATCTTTCATAACGCCTGCTTCCAGTAAAAACGACAAGGCAGCTTGGAGACCACCACGTGCTGACCCCACATTTCAGCCCACTGTAGACTGAGTTGCCTGTGGCACAGACCTGATTTATTACAGGCAAGAGACTAGCAAGGGAAGTTTCCTTTCAGTTTTGTATCTAATTATTGCCTGAAAGATAGGGAGGTTGTTCTTTCCGCAATGATACAGCAACTTTTCTATTGTTTTTAAAATATGATTTGTCCCTGCCTACAGTAGGCACTAAACTGCACCAGCACAGCTTTATTTGATATGTGAGAAGGGCTGGAAAAGTGAGAGCTCTTATTTGAGAACTGTAACTAGGGAAGCTTCCACCTGAAATTATTTGAGAAGAGTTTGGCTAACCAGAGTTCCCTGGAGAAGGGTAGGCTTTGCTGAGAGGTTAAGCCATAGGAGACAGGGAAGGCTGAATCTGAGAACTCAGTCCACAAAACAAGGTAAGAAGATTTTTTTGGAGGCACTGCAAATCCAACTTGGCTGGTCTGGAGAGCTCTTTGTGTGACTACTTTGTCTTCAGACTCTATGAGAAAGGACAAGAGGGACAGAGGTGGGTTGACTTTTTCAAGCTACGTGGCCTTGAAGCTCTAAGCCACTAGAGTAAGCTGTAAATACTACTGGGGAAACTAAGGCAGAACACCTGCTGGATTGTGTCTTGCCATAGAGTGGCAGTCTAATGCCATGTTACAGAGCTAAACTCATACTGTTGAAGAGATCACTGATATAGTCTTTTCATCTTGTGGAAAAGACCTTTTTTTTTTTTTTTTTTTTGGTATGTCTCAGAAAAAAACTTGTGTTTGAATGGACTTTTCTAAACCATCCTTTCTGGTCTGGCCCTTCTGTTCTCAGTCCAGCCCTGGAATTCTCACTCTCCTGCTGTGGGGCTAAACAGCTCCACAGTGTTACACACTTGCTGGCTGTACCCTGCAGTTTGTGCTTTTGCTGTTCACTGTAGATCTTGGCAACTCTATAACATTAGAACTACCTATGAGGTGAATTATTCACTTCTACAGCTGAGCAGAAACAATGTTGATTTGATTTACTGTTTTCTATTTTGTCTATTGATTTTTGGGAGTCCCAAGAGTGTGCTCCCATAAAAGGCCATACAGAACTTTGTACTCAGTTTAACAATTTTATTTATAAAGGGTGTTCTTGCCTCCATTCCGCCTTGCCAAGTTACTCCAGGAATGAAGAACTATATTTAATTTCTATGATTAATAGAGAAAAAAGACGATATAGATTACATAAGTCTCTCCCTGCTTTGTTATTTGGGGTGCCAAAATTGCAGTACGCTGTCTGGGAACAGCTAGGAAGTGGGAGAGTTCCCACCTGACAGATTTTAGCTGCTAAAAGGCAAAAAGAACACAGATGGTTGAAACCAGCTTTCTGTACAAAACGAGCAACCAGTTTTCACCTGCATATCTAAGCAGATAAGTTTGTTGCAGGTACCAGTACAAAAGTAGGCCTCTGAAAACGCTTCTGAGAGAAACGTGTTTTCAGATGTTACAGCCACTGACAAGCAATACCACACCAGATACCCAGGGCTCACAACTTCTGTACAGGGGGACTGTGTAAGGAAGGCTGCTGGACTCAGATTTTTATAGTGTGGTATTGCCTTTTGAAAGGCAGATACTGAAAATGGATAAGCTCTTAAGTGAAAAATCAATAATTCCTCCCTCTATCCCATCACTTACAGGAAGACCTAGCATGTCTAGAGGGCAAGCAGAGCATATTTTGAGGGTAGTGTTGTTATCCCGAAAATGCTTTACAGGGGTTATCACTATCATTCTCCCCATCATAATGGGAAAAAAAATCATACAACTTATTAGCAAGCCTTAGAAACACCCAACTTCCTTGCTTTGTGCACTCATTTGTGGTAACTCAAATCCCAGAACTGTATCTGCACTCAAAGAAGAGTGGGAGTTTACTCTTCCCAATAATGAGTAGTTTATTCCTTTTTCCTCATGCTGGCCTTGGAAACCTGGGTGATCTTCTGGAAAATTTAAGGAAGCCCAGGTGAGCCTTTGTAAATATGTCTCAGGAACATGAATGCCTGGTTGACCATACCCCTGGTCTTGTAACTCTCCTGCGTTTTCCAACAGCAGTCTGTTTATCTTCTAAGCAGCAGATTACTTGTTCTTTCAGTCTACTCTATTCCTGCAGATGAGCTAAAACCTAATTCCACACAGAGCTCCCAGCCAAAGAAGAGGACACTGTTCCCTTTCACTCATTATGAAAGAACTCCTATGCTTATTTGGAATTCAATTAAATTTTACCCATGCATTATCTTTCCCTTGTCCTGTTAGACAATTTTCTCAGCTTCATGGAAGGGCCCCAGAGTCCATGGTCTTTCTGCTATTTCTGCCAGTAGTTTATAAAAAGCCATGAACATCAGCTAATTATCAGTAGCAAGAGGTGCAGGTGAAAGTCAGGACTCTAAAACTGGGAAGGATGTTCTCACCATACTTCAGCATGACAGAATTCAGATAGATGAATCCTGGGCAGGTTTTCTTTTCTCCAGAATTGACTGGAGGGCAATTCAGTCCTGGGCCATAAGCCAGGTGGGCTTCTGGCGTGCTTCACACACAAAACTGTGGCAGAAATGCCAGATGGCTTTAGAAAGTACCTGAGGTCGTGAACATTTCTACATGCAGGGATGCAACAGAGGTAAGCTTTTGGTGGAGCATAAACAAGGCAAATTAAACAATAAACACAGCAAGTTTGCCTCCAGATCCATAAGTCTAGCATTCTGATAACTTTAAGTGAAATAGCCTTGCCTATAAAGAAAAACTATTATCACCCAGTAAAATTGAATTGTTCTCTCTGGTTTAATACTGCATATAAAACAAAAGCAAATCTGAGAGAAAAAAGTTTTATGAATGATTTGCTAATATATGCCTCTGACTTCCCAAGCCCTAGGTACAGAGAATGAGATGCCTCATACTTCACAACTTGTGCAGTTCTAGGACATGACTCCTCTCTTTCCATGGAAGCTGAGGCATTACATATAAAATAGGTCAGCTGAATCGCCTCTGGCTATTGGCTGTAACACAGGATCAGACAACTGTAATCATATGAGAACAGTTCCATTGGACATGAATCTTAGTGTTAGGGTCCAATTTTCAGAAATAATTTCACCTACCTTCCAAGTGCTTAGCATTCACAAAAGCAGGCCCCAGAGGCTAAGAAGGGATACCAAATCAATAGCCCTCTTTGGACCAGCATCCACTTCTCACTGGGAAAACTTTCTCTCCTTTATACTGCATATTCTTTCACAATATACTCTCAGGAGCTGCAGAACTAATCAAATTAATCTATCTGGAAAGGCATGTACAACAACGCAAAATCTAATGAAGCAAGAAGACACATAGTTTCTATGTCTGATTTACTTTAAAAAAGACTACATTTATTCCATGATTTGATTACTCTGCCAAACATACTATGGGCTCCCCTAAAAATGCCCCAAATTGGATGCTTCCAGGCTAACTGGAAATGAAATAGTTTCAATGCATTGACTTGTTATTAAGATGAGAGGAAATAAGAAGGAAGAAAAATGTAATCTGTGATCCAGGGAAAAGGCAAACTTAATGTGCAAGGTGTATGTAAACAGACTGAGTGTTGGCATTGCGCAAAACTAAGACAAAACAAAACTAAGAGGATTTGAGCATTAGAATACCAAGTCAAAGAAGACCTCTGATCTAGTATTTATGCCTGTCCTTGAAGATTATATCTCTCAAACTTTATGTCTTATCAGTTTGATAAGAGCAAGATGTAACTGTACGCAACTTCTTTGAAAATAAAGTTCACACAAATGGGACATCTCTCATTGCCTCCTTTCTCTGCACTTCAGTCATTAAAATGTACTTTCTACTCTCTTGATAAGTTTTATTAGAAGATAGTAGGAGCTTTTCCCAGTTTCACATTGTGGCTTTCTGTAATGATGTTTCCTGCCTTTTTAGTAGTAAAATGCAAAATTATCTTCCAAAAAGGTCCTGTCCCTCAAAATGTCCAACACCACTCTTTGCTGCCTCATACCTACAGTGTGCTGCATGCAAGCACTGTGTATGCAGGAACATAGAGTGATGGATTTGAAGTTCACATCAATGTCTTTTGAAGTTTGTACCATTAATGTCACATCCACCATTGCCCTGATACTCATGTGTCTGATGTCACACATTGAGAACAGGGAAAGAGCACACCTTTGAAAATGACCATAGAATCTCAGACATGGACAAAGTTGAAAATTGTCAGGTGATTAGCCACTTCTGAGCTCAGTTCTGCCACAGCTAGTTTAAATCTGGCTTGGTTGTGTCTACCTAACACTGCAGGGCAGGGATATTCAATGAAATCTCTCTGCCTTTCACAACAGGTCTGCTCATAATTATTTTTAAGGTCTCACAGTTTGAGAGTCTGTAGAGTCTAAGAAGTGTCTCCTCTGGTTAGCGTTCAGTGGCCTGGTGACACAAGGTAAATGCTACCTTCCTTAAATGACTATCAAGAAAGGGATTCTGCAGCACTATAGGTGAGTGCCTTTGATATAGAGGCACAGCTCCTGTTCATGCAAAGAAATGCAACCCCTTTTTCCTTAATTTAAGGTTAGGTACTGCAAGTGCTAATTTAAGGAAAGGTACGTGAGAAGGGGAATCTACACAGAGCTGTGGGAATACAGTTCCCACCATTACTATCACAACCTTCTCACAAAGGCTTTCCAGAAATAGTTCACACCATCTATTTTTATTACCAACTGCAATGAAGCTAATAGCTTGCATTAGGGTCATTTTGATTGCGGTTGGAAGACCTAAACTCTGCGATATTCAGGCTGCAGTATCTGCTAGAACAGCTTTTTCACACTCTGTGCCTAATTCTCTATTGCAATTAAACTTCACTTTACCCCAATAATGGGCCTTCAACCAGGAATACAGCAATTCATATCTCTTTGCACAGTGCAAAGTAAAGGAAGATTTCTGTGAATAAGAATCTGCTCATGTACAGCCTAACTAAACACAACTGAAAAAGAAAGCAGTCAACTCCTGAAACAAGTGGTTATTTGCTGTCCTTTGCCTAAGGTATTTGTGGGCTTTTGGGGGTGGGGTAGGGTGTTGTTTTTTTTTTAACTGAAGAGCAGAAAAGGATGATGTCAGTAGCTTTTATCCCTGTTTTTTGTTTATTTTTAGAAGCTGTCCAACAAATAACCATGACCTAAATTCTACAAGACAGAAGTGCACACAAGCACGTTGTTAAATATCGGAATCTATTTGAGTTCAGACAATTTCAGCAGAACTGTACACATACATCTTCTTTAAAAGCAGAGCATAAAAAACTAATTCACCAATACAGTGAAAATGAACAATAAGGTCTAATATTAAAGACAGATAGTGAAGTCAACCTTTTAACTTCTTTGTCTTCATACAGGGATAATGTGCATATAGCATTAAAATTCAGACATAAATCTGTCAAAGGCAAAACCCAGCACTTTTAAGTGAGCATCAGTTTTATACTGTTATTAAAGTGAAGCTGGAATCTGGATGGAACAAGTTTCAAACTGGGCATGTGCGGACCCTGCTGTCTCCTGTATTTAAATGGAAGCTGCTGCTGCTGCCCTTTGCTAAGCCGAAGATGGAGTGAAGCAATCTGAAGCTCTAGGGGGAAACTCTGCACTGCATCTCACATTATTCCAGAGAATCTAACAATCTCCTTTACACACACACACAAAAAGGTAAATTGGCTGACTTACTTAAATTCAGAGGAGAGCTTTTCTTTCTTTGTTTTTGCTTAGATTTTGTTCACCTGAATAATCAGCCCATTCAAAGGGGGATCTCTTGTCCCTCTGAGGATCCCGACGGCACCAAAACTGTGGAGTCCTTCAATGTATGGAATGACTCAGAAGCCAATGCCTACACACTGATGGACCTGCCTCTTAGAGCCCCAACAGTAAGTGTTTTCTGTCACTAAAAGCTGTAGCAAGTAGTTCTGCTGGCAAAGCTGGCATTTATAGAACTGTAAATGGACATTTAAGGTGCATGTACACATTTAATGCTGTAATGCAATAATGAACAACATAATTAAAACTTTAAAATCTTCTTTTTATGCCTTTATTTACTGCAGAAAGGACTGTAGTAGCAGTGTTTTTCAGCAGTTACATGGGCAGAAGACAGGGAGGAATGTCTAATGGCAAAGTACACCAAATATGTTGCAAACTATCAAAACAACATGTTCTTGTGCATTAAACAGCTGTTTAGCAGTTCAAACACAATGCACTCCTGTTATTATTCAAGATGGAAATCCCTGTCTTTTCTGTAATAGTCCGTAAGTGCAGTGAAGCGCTCATGTAAACATTAAAGAGTTGTTATTTGCAGTTACCCAAGAGAAGGTTTTCCCAGGTAAGTTCTATCAAAGCTCTTTCTCAGTTGTTAAATACTAAACAGAAAGAAAATATCCTTAGAAGTGTGAAGATGAAAATGTGTTGTGATGACACTTCAGGATGGAATTTCTTTGGGCTCGCTAAATATATTTTCCATCCCACCCCACAAGCCCGAACCAAAGGAGTTCAGAAGTCCTCCTTCTGGTTGTGTATCTCAGTATACTATTAGGACTACAAAGTTTCGTTCACCTGCTGTTTATACAAAAGTCTGTTTAAAAGTAAAGAATAAAAAAATGACCCAAGCTAATTTTTAAAGTTTTTAAAATCTGAAATTCAAGTTAAAATCTTGATGTGGTGGTATCAGGTATTTTGGCATGGCCCACATAACACAGTGGATACTTAAACATTATGTGCACGTTTCAAACACTCCAAAAGCTTTTATGCATATAGGATGTTGGATTGGGTGTTTCAGTTTGATCCTAATTTATAATGAAGGGCCAGTAAGTATTTTATTATTTGCATAGTAAAAACACAGTCTATTTATTTTGTTAATAAAACCTGGATGTGTGCAGTGTATTACAGAAAAATAAACAGAGAAGTGTCCTGAGCCAAGGTGCTTACAAACTAAATTAGATGGATAACATATGAAAGAGGATAGCAGAACATAGCAGGGAGGGAGAAGGGAGAGTGGAGGGCACGTGGAAAAATGGAAAAGGATTCTGGGGACAGAGTGATTTACGTCAGAAAATTAAAAATGGATTTTGTCCTTACTCTGCTGAAAGAGGTAATTAGCTGTCCATTTCCTCTCCCCAGGTCAAGTGACTGTATTTTCAAACTTTTTCATTTTAATTTGACACAAAGATTGGCTTAAGAGAGTTTCAGGACTGAAAGCAATATGGGCTGCTTATGGTTGAGATTAAATCCAAAAGATAGGATACAAAATCTGCTATCCAAATTGCTCAACAGGACAAACACCATCTATAGAAAGCCCTGCTGTCTACTGGAAAGAAAGCTTAGGAGTTGGCGTCACCCTGCTGAAACCATAATTGAGGTGGGATTACACTCCTCTTTGTGCTGCCTGTCATCAGAGAGCAAGTGCCTATAGAGGCAAGCTCAGAAATCAGAGCAAGCGACTGTGAAGAAAAGTAAGTACTATCAGTTGTTTGAGGCCTCTCGTAGGTAGGCAGTACAAACACTGCACCTACAAACCCTAGGAAATTACAGTATTTCTGTTCTGACAGTTTTTCTAAACTATATGATTTGTTGTCATGTAAAAGACCTAACACTACCATTGGCTGTATAAGTCATACTGTGTAAATAAGCGGCTTTGTTACCTGTATTTGAAGGAAAAATAAGAACAAAGAAACCTGATACGTTGCCAAAGTCAATGTGGGACTGACAAAACATGCAACGTTTTGGAACTGGGCTCTATTCCATTAAAACATTCATTCTGCAAAACCAATGCCTACAATTTGAAGCCAGATGAATTCATAAAAGCAACGACATAGCGGTCCCTATTTCCCTTTCCTTGTCTTGTTTTACAACCAAATTAGATACAATCCATCTCATGTCCAGGCAGAAGTAGCTGAAAAATGTCCTTGTCCTAGTCTTTTCTGTTCCTGGCTTTTGAAACAATGATGTCACACAAATAAATCAATTAATCAGAACTAGCATTGAAATATGTTCAAATCCCCAAATGACCTTATAAGGATTTCTTCTTTCCCTATAAGTATAAACTAAACCTTGCTTTATACTCTTGCCATTGGAAGAATGTGAGCAGTGGGCTATATCAAACATAATTTATACTCAGTACAAATATTTACATGCATGGCCTTGCTCCTACCATCATCACTGTTAGCTTTAGTAGGACTTCAGTAACCAGCATCTCCACGTGAACAGTAATTAAGTGATATGATTTTTTTCTTACTCTGAAAACAGATATTTTTTTCCCCCAATAATAGCTGAACTGTATTCTTTGCATGTTGTGCTTTTTTCACTTATACACAAATACATTTCTCATGGTATGGGTGGGGGGTGGACTTTCAAAACCAGTATGTCTTCTAGTAGAAGTTATTCAGAGGTGAACTGGTTTGGTTGGTTTGTTTTTTTTTTTTTAATCAGTTATGAAATAACTATTTAGAAAACCTTCTCTTTAGGAAAATGTGCATAATAAACAGATTCCCAAGACAGAATCGATGCAGGCATCAAATATTCCTGGGTTTTATATCTGATCTAGACTTCCTTCTAACATGGGAAAATTACCTAGGAATCGTGGTTTTGTCCTGAACTGCAAATTAATTCCTTTATCCTTTTAACTCTTAGAACAGTGTCTCGGAGGGTCTTGACAAACTTCATGGTGAAATACAAGTTCTACACTACACTGATGTTCTCTGTGGCTGATTCATTTTTACCCCTTTTCTGCTTGCACCAAGCTTTAGCAGAAGGGACTGTGCACTGCTCTCTTCCAGAAGCAGCAGGCTGGCTCCTCAGATTGGCCCTCCGGGAAGAATTCTGCCGCCTCCCTTGTAACCAGCTGTGGCAGCAGGCCATAAGTATAGAATAACGAGGCTCCATGTTGTCCTGCAGCCTCCACAGACAAGGCCAGAACAGCAAAGATTTAGACATATTTATCTATCAAACATTTCATTTTGTCCAAAATCCCCCAAAGCATCTCAAGTTTGTAAGTCTCTGTCAAGTTTACTGAATGATAACTAATAACAGTCAGTTCTGTTTTAGCTGTTTTGTTGTAGGCAGTAGACAACCATTACTTTAGGGAGAAAAATGAGTATTTTAAGAAGGCAGACTGCATTAAACCTAGCTGTTTCCCTCTATTTGAGTGTTTCCACAAGAACACACTTAAACCTGCTGGAAGGAAATACACTAACATAGAGCAACTTCTTGCCACTGACTCTATTGAGACAAACGACAGAGTAGGATTTAGAAAAGGATTACACCTATATATGGAGGATAAAAATATCCTCCACTAAGATTATCTTTTCAAAGGGATAATAACCCTGTTTTAGGGTGCAAACCAACTGCTAAGCCTCTATACTGAAAATTAAATTCCTACATCGCTGTTCATTATGCATGTTTTGCAGCCCTGTGAAACATCCAGTCATGGCTAAAGGCAAGCTAATGTTTTGTCAGGAATGCTGGTCTGAATCAGTGTGGCACTTCCCAAGCTCCTTGCCGCACCAAAATCATCCAATTCTGCAAAACTATAGTGTAAATAAATAATAGATAATAAATGACATGCCTATCAGAGGTTAAAAACACAAATTCTTTTACACTTCTAGAAAAAGGCCAGTTTTCATATACACCCAAACAATATTATGAAACCTGCTTTTAAGGTTGACTAAGATGCTGTCCTTGGCTAGTGATACATTGTCCACTGACCCTCAGTACTTAGGGTGAAGAAGTTTTGTTACATTACAGTTACTACCTTGATGTCCTCCACAGCTTCCATGACCATTTTGTTTGCTTGCTTGAGAAATGTGCAATATTTATATTGACTGACTGTCAGGAAGTTGGTGCTTCCCAAAGAATTCTTTCCTACAGAATTAACACCAACCTAAGCCACCCACAGCACAGTTGGTCTGTGGGTATACTGGCACCCAGTGGTCCAGAGTCTCAGGTGCAAGTATCTTTTACTTGACTCAAGAAAGCTGTAGTCCATTGTCTACCTACTGGAAAATGTCCAACCTCTTAGCTTCTGGTTCAGATTTTTGTGCATTTGGTGATGTTTTGAACCATTAAATAAACTGTGTTGTCGTATACTTGGAAGAGAAATAATGAAGTGCTGGTTTTGCCTGTTCATTTTTCTTATCTTCATTACGAGGTGTTTTTAGAAAGAAGGCTGAACAGAAAAACATGGAAGGCAACAATGCTATGTATTATCAATGCAATTGAAATAGTTGTTAAGAGTATTCTCAAAGGACAATTGCTACGGTGGGGATTGCAACAGTGGGATTTTTATTCTCCGCTGCCAACAAAGTACTCATACCGTGGGGTGACAACAGAAGACAGAGACTAAACAAGCCTAATCTGCTGGAGAAACTGAATAGAGAAAAGCTTTGGGAATTGTCTGATTTCTTGATTATCCTGCTGACCTGATTTCTTCAAGCACCATCTTTTTCTCCCTGTCCTTTCTTTTGACGTACAATTCCCATAGAAGATCTAAAGCTGAACTTGATACAGGCATGCATTTTCATCTTCTCGTAAGGAAGCTGTATGTACACAACTTAGTGATGAATTTGAAGTGCTTAGGCGTGATCTAATGCCCTGTTGGTCAACCAGTACCTTTCTTTGATTCAAAGAAACTTTGAATCAGATCTGTATTTCCAATAAAAGCAGCAAAATGACTTTTTTTAATAATTTAATTTTTTCCTCTTAGAGAACAGCCAGAGTTGGACCCTGTGATAAAAATCCCAGGCCTGCAGGAAGTCCACAATAAAATGGGAATTTAGTCCTCTTTGCCACAGAGCTTTTTTTTTTTAACCATATATTTAGTATTATTTATGTCCTACCACTGCTCCAGTATAAATATTATTCCTTTATTTTTTCATACTTGACATTTTTACTGACTCTGAACTTGTTTCCTTCCTGAATAAGTCATTTTAAAGTCTCCTACTGTCCCTTAAATAACCTTTCCTCTCTTGTGATTTCTCTGTGTATTTATATTTGTCTTTCAAATTTTTCCTTGTCTTTAGTCCTCCACAAATTTAATTCAAATTAAAGCCATTTTAATCTGTTCTTTGTAGCCAATACAAGCTCCTTTAGTTGCTTCATTTCTGTTACCTTGATCCAGTCCTGATTAAATGGATAGCTACAGGGAAAAACATCAGAAATCTCCATTCCATTAATAATCATCATTAACTCTCTGTAGAACAGCAGTTAAAAAATGTTCCAGCCACAAGGCTAAGGAGAAGAAACAAACAAACAAAACCAAAGCAAAGAGAACACCTAATCTCATTTATTTTAAACAATTTTATCTCAGACTCTCCCTCTCCACTTGCTATTAGTATGGGATTTTTTTCTTTCTTATTTTACTGGCAGTGTGTTAAGCACAGCAATTTCTACTTGGGCAAGATGCCTATTGATGTCGATGATGTGACGCCAACTTACACTTTGCTGCAGGAACCTGAACAATAAATGCCATGATACTG
The DNA here is from genome assembly GCF_964188355.1 of Buteo buteo. Classification (NCBI taxonomy): domain Eukaryota; kingdom Metazoa; phylum Chordata; class Aves; order Accipitriformes; family Accipitridae; genus Buteo; species Buteo buteo. The sequence goes on from NC_134174.1 coordinate 37,687,425, forward strand.
TCATTCAGTTAGTGTATCAACCTTAACATTTTGCTCCAATTACAATAACAGCCAGAGCTACATTTTGCCTCTCTAAGATCAGAGTATTTGTCCAGCATTTCATTGCTGCTAATGTAGAAACCCAGGGAGCGCGCTCTAGTTGTTGAGGATTGCTGCAGGCAGATCTGCAGCACACAAGCAAAGACAATCTCTTCCAGAATTCCAGACACTCCTGGGGTTCACCTCTTGCTGCTGGCACATTGGTTTTAAATACACACTGTCTCTAATAACTTCAGTCCAATCTCACAGATGTATTCAGAAGTAATGTCTGCCTCTGTTGTCTGAAAATACCCATTTCCTTTGATAACTGGGGTGTTGTCAAAGGCATTTCTGAGTTGCACTCTAACAGTGAATGCCAACTACTAACACAACTGTAGCATAAAGGTAAACTTCATATCTACCTCTGTGCACTTTCCTCCTTTCCTACCAGCAACCTTCCTTTTCCTGGGAAGGAATGACTGCATATGAGAACTGTACCACCACCTGCCAGTACTTGTGATTGTAAAGAACATATCCAGTCTCATGGCACTATTTAAACTTGGTACAGGCACAGACCTTGGTACAGGCAATGCCCTTGTCCTGGATCCTAGGCCACAGCCAAGCTGGCAATATTCACAGTAGGCAGGCTACAAACATTTAAAAAAATTTCTTGGGCTTTTCTCAACCCTGGTGTGATTCTTGTAGCTCAGTAGCTGAGGAATGCCAGGCTTGAGCTATAAGCAGTAGTCATGACATGCCATTCCAGAGTGCCAGCCTTGATGAGAAAAGCCTGGCCACAAAGAAGAGACAGGATCTGTCCATGCAGATGAATGAGGACGGGGCTCGGTATTTTTCATGACTCCATTAGCTGGTTGGAGCTGATGTCAAGACACGTTTAGGACGGTGGCAGTTGCACAGAGGTGAGTTTAAGTCTCCTTGCCTGACCTTATATCAAAAGGCAGCAGAACAGACACGGTTTGGACAGCTGTTCTTCTCTTCAATCTCTATCAGGTCATCCTGCTTCCTGGGTGCAGCCTTATTGTTTGCTTTGTTACTAATCTGGGGTCACTTGGCCTAAAATGTGTTTGTGGTTCCTGATACATAACTAAAAAATGTTTTAAAATTATTATTTAAAATGCTGTAGTCTTCAGACTTGGCTACTGAATTTTGCAATGAGTTGTTAGATGATTAAGACACAAATGCTTTCATCAAGTGCTTTATCACATACTTCACAGAGAGTAAAATACCTTCATACAGTGCAGAGTGAAAACAGCACTGGTATGGAAACCAGGCATAAGGAACAAAGGATTTGTGGTTTAGTTTTTCTGAACCTTAATTTAGTTTCCAAAAGACTCTTGTTAAATGCTGCCAGGCATTTGGTAACGAAGTCTTGAGGGCAGCTAGCAATTCAGTGTTATTCAGTGGGAGAAATGAAACAGCCATACTACTCAAGGAATAAATGTATGTTTATCCATAGAAGATCATTTCTATTTAGCTAGAGAAGTCTAGCCAGTGACATCAGAGGATAACAGAAATCATACTTCACAGGTACAGAAACTTTCCTGAAATGAAAACTACAGAAAACTTACTCGTTGTTAAGTACTGCATTACTTGATGTCAGATGCAATGAAAAGGTCCCTGCCTATCTCTCTCTTTCTCCTCGATATACTTATCTTTCTTCTGAGAGAGAACAGATTGCTGTTCTTCATCAAAATTCTAAATCAACAATAAACATATAAACCTCCCTTTGACCTTTGCACTGCTGATGGCATACTTATCCCCTGAAGATGATCAACAGTAAATGTAATTTGAAAGCAATTAGCTTATTCTGACTTTTTTTTGCTGGCTGTCTTTTTGCATTCTTGACCATTTCCTCTAGAGAAGCACATGCCAGCTTATTCAGTAAAGTCTGACAATATACCTATGACCTCTTGTTTACTCCACAGAAGATGACAGTGCAAGATGTTCCTGGTGCCTTTCCTACAGTGGATGTCCCAGACCATGCCCATTATACAATTGGAGTAGTCATTCTTATAGTGGGGATCACAGGAACTCTGGGTAATTTCCTGGTCATCTATGCTTTCTGCAGGTATCCTTCTTTTAGATGTTTTTTTAAACACTCAAGTTTATGAACTTTAACAGTATCTTGGCTGTGCTCTGCAAATCCAGTGCAGGCATACCATCAGACTACTATGCAGATATAGTAAAATGCACCAAGAGACATTGCTGTAGGAAAAAAAGTGGCAACTTGCCATTTCCCTCTGACTTCCTCCCATTAACCATAGCCATAGCAAAATTGTTAGCAAAATTGCAAAGAATCACCCAGATATGCCACGCAACAGAAAAGCAGCCAAAGCAGAAACCTTCCAGTGAATTTTCTTCTACTGGCTGAACTGTGTCTGCACTGGAATGATAGGACGTTTTGCACCTGTCTCCCACATATCTTCTCTATTTTAGATGTTTCCTTCCTCCTGCTGCTTACTACTCAGTTTCCTTCCCCCACTCTGTTCCTTACTGGCCATGTCTCATTTTCACATTTTCTAACACTTGGCTTGTTTCCTTTTAACTAAAGCCACATTCCAACTTTTATATCTGAAGGAAATTGGATCTCTGACAATAACGTGTTATTTTCACCATTCCTGTTTACTCATCCTGTTTCTGTTTTGTCACACTGGGGCAGAGCATTGGCATAATGTCCAGGCCAGTGAGCTTCTACTTCATGGTTGGTCTTTAGGCACTAATGTAATAAACCAAAGTAATAGCAATTTTATGATAATTTGTCTGTGTTAATTTAAATCACTGGAGTGTGGGCAGAAGTAGGCTGGGTCTCGAGTCCGTATTTATGTGGTGCATTGAACAGTAGGTTTCAGCGTGTACATTTGGAATAGACACCAACTCTTCGATGTGGATGACATGGCCTTAAGAACAGAAAAGGTGTTGGCATGCAGACCAGATATGTGAGGATGAAGTACATGAGCCAGCTTAGCTCTTTGGTTGGTCCCATACAGGAAATCCAGTCATGGCAGTTGCAGTTTCACTGGAGGACACAGCTTGTCTTCATTTGAATATGTTATGATGACAGAAAGGGATATTGATAGCAAGGTAACAAGTACATCAGAAGTTCAGAGAACACATCAGATGCCTACAAAGCAGTCTCAAGTAATGGCAAACTGTAAGATCGCCAGCTGCCTGAAACAGAAATATGTTCAGTAACTTTGCAGACTACTGAACAAATACAAGCAGCTCATAAGCGTCTACTAATAATATCTCCTTGCTCCTAAACTGACAGATAGGGGACAGTAGTCCCAGTGATTGATTCTGGATCAGTGCAAAGAACCCATCATTTATTTTGGTATCTTTCAATTGTGTCTAAGACTGAAAATTTGAGAAAGGAGCTAAAAAGTTACACTGAGCCCCAAACTGAGGAGCTCTCAGTTGAACTTTTATGTATACCCTTTAAATCACTATAATATTATGAATAATACATACAGGCAGGATACACTGAAGGCTGGCTATTGCTCTCTTTAAAGTCAGTGTCTGGGCCAGTGAAATGAGTGTCATAGAGAAGAATTGATGTAAACCAAAATGATTGATATGGTACATAGTGAGTTTGTTTAATCCCTGTGTTTGGAAGTCACTGTTGATCTTATCAAAAGTGGAAAATGCGCTCCCTTCCCCCTGTTTAACATGATGCAGATCCAGAAATCCATAGAGTACATCAACTTTAATTTCCTGTTCATCATGGACATGCAGTGCAGTGGGTCAGAATATCTAAAGAAAGAACAATATGATTTATGCCCATCACTGAGCTGGTTATCAAAACAAACCCTGTAAAGTGCACAGGACTATAAGGGTGTAAAACTGAGCATTGCTTATGTTCTGTCATGAGGGAAATGAGAAGCACTCTGCTGTAGCTTGCTATATAATGTGCCTTGGTATTTGTGAAGCTGCCAAGGCTTACAGGAAAGAGTAAGAACATAATTAACAGTGCAGCAGTGTTTAGCAACATTCCTTCTGATCTCTGTAGGAGTAGGAGCCTTCAGACTCCAGCCAACATATTCATCATCAATCTAGCTATTAGTGACTTCCTGATGTCCATTACGCAGTCTCCAGTTTTTTTCACCAACAGCCTCCACAAACGCTGGATTTTTGGTGAGAAAGGTTTGTATATATTCTTTCTAAGATATCACTAAGTATGTTCTTGCCATAGTGCAAGTTAATCTACTATTTCCTTACCCTGGGGTACACTTGCCATGTTGAGAACATTTCTCAACATTGTTTCAATGTTGACACAAATGTTCCTTTGAACATTTTTGTCTGTGTGCAATAATACATTCCCACCACAGAGAGGAAAGCTACATACATGAGATAGATACAAAGGCAACATTGGCAACCTAAGGAACAGGACTAGTCTTTTTGACAGCATTCTTCGCCAATCATCTCACAACTTAGTTACTGACAGAGTCTTATGACAAAGAAGTACCACCCCCCAACAGACCAGCTTAAAAGCTCTTCTAAATAACCTGCTCTGGGACTTGCACCTGGCAAAGTGAGGTGAGAAGGCCTGGCAAAAGTGAGTTTTCACAACAGAAATATTAACTGAATGCTTCCTGTACAGTAAGAAAATGTGGAATGAAGGTGCTTTCATTCGTCCTATATAATTTAGTAAAAGGAAGGCTAGTCTTTGCCTCTTGAACAGGTATTGACAGAGAGGAAGGTCAGAGAACTAATGTTGCTTCTTCGTCTCTGATGACTAAAAGCACAGGTTTTTTTAGTTCCATGAAATGTTCAATTGCATACATGTTAAAATAAAAACAAAGCAAACCCCTGCTTTAAATCATTAGGTTGTTTGAATAATGAAAATAACTCATTAATATATTCATAGTCTGCATATTTACTTCAGTTACGCTGCCCTTGAGATACAAATGGTTCCATGATAGCAAAGTAGCTATAGCCCACTGTTAAGAAAAACAGCTGTTTCTACAGGAACTGCACTAAAAATGGAGTTAAACAAGATATTAATGGACTGCTGAAATGATCCCACTAGAAACACCAGAAATCAATGAGTGAAAATACGCTAAGTATCACTGTCTCCAGCAATTCAAGCAAACAAAATCTTTGAAGTTTATCTCCATGGATAACGTAATTAGCAAGACAGACAGCAGCTTTGAAATAGCATTACAACTGCAGGAAAACTGAAGTTCCATTGCTTTACAAATTCCAGAAGACATTAGTTCACAAGAAACACAGACTTGAACTCTCCCAGAAATTAATTAGCATGGGTAGATTAATTTCACTGCTACTTCTGTCATCTTCATTAAAAGGCTGTGAGCTGTATGCCTTCTGCGGAGCTCTGTTTGGCATTACGTCTATGATCACTTTGATGGTGATTGCCTTGGACAGATATTTTGTCATCACAAAACCTCTGGCTTCTGTTGGAGTGACATCTAAGAAGAAGGCCCTAATAATCCTGGTAGGAGTCTGGCTGTACTCTTTGGCTTGGAGCCTCCCGCCCTTCTTTGGATGGAGTAAGTGAAAGAGAATAAAAGTTTTCTTCCCCTCATAGCATTGGATTAAAGACCGCTTACAGGTATAGAACAGGGTTGAATTGATGGGGTTGCATGTTAGGCTTGAATAAATTAATTTGAAGAAAACTGATAAAATACATATTGAAACTGAAGATCTCTAATCAAAAGAAAAAAAATCCAGTGTGTATTACAGTATATTATATGACACTGGCACTTTTCCTTAAAGTTGTTACTTACTGAATAAATAACAGTAGATAAAATCAAGGCCAAAATACGAAGGATGCACCTGCCTATTACCCCATACCTACTTCTGTTGAACCAAATTCAACAATATAAAAGTGAAATAAACGTATTTGTGGTTTTTCTGATGACTTTTTTCCTCCCCAAAGGTGCTGTGTAAGATAGTAGTGTCAATCTAAATTTCTTTATTCACATAAAAGAGGAATACAGTCTGAGTATTCTGTGCAAGTACATCTTCAGTAAGTCTTGACTGTGTTCTAGATGGGCAAGTTGTACTAGGTGTTGGTCACATTCTCCATTCAGCCATCAGTATCTTCACTAAGGCTTCCAATAACAATGGCATTTAATAATAACTAACTAATTTGCTTTTGTAAATGTGAATTTTACACCTGGAAATTGGAACACACATACAGCATCTTGATCCTTGCAACTTGTAACAAAAAGAGTTTCTGTTATTATTCCTCATTTGAATCTGCCTCACTAGCATTAGTTTCCTAGGAGTCACCAGTTTCAGTCAGTAAGTTAGAATGAACTCATCATTCAAAACCCAGCCCATTACTGTGCTCCCTAATTCCAGAATGTCAGCTCAGCTGAGGTGAGAACATAGCAATGTTTGATTTTCCCAAAGGATGATGCAACCAACTCAGTTCCTGAGTAGAATTTCAGCAGATTTTTGTTATTGTCTTGTTATTGTCATTCTGGTCCTCCATAAACATGAAGCATGTTTAAGCAGGCAAACTGCAATACTGGAAGAAGCAGCCTTTAGTTGAATGAGAAGCTGTTAGAACAACAAAATGACAATATAGCCTTAGATTCTAGATTCTTAACTGGAAAAGGTGGAATAATTCCTTGAAGGGTGTTGTTATCTTGTAATTAGATTCTAATAGTACCCACAGTACTAACTCTCATATGGTAATTCGATGCATCTGAGCACATCTGGAGCAATATTTTTAAGAGTTCAACAGAAAATATCACTGTAAACAGTGAAAATTAAAATGCAAAGGTAAAAAGACATTGCTGTAGACAATTTCTTTACTTAACAGTTTGACACAGTTCCTTTAAGGAGATTATATTTTATTTCAGGCAGAATATTATGTATGTACTATTTTTTTTTACTTGTACTCAACTTCACAACAAAATTAATTTGATCTGCACAATAAATCTTTCTCCTTTGCACAGTAAATTTCCCTTATCTGCACAAGCTTAAAAAAGTGGTAGCTATAGCAATCAGTTTCATTTCACTCCTTGGGAAGACAGCAATTTGACAAGAAATGGAGACATTTAAAAACAATACAAGACCCACTGAAGTATTTGGAAAGATACCCTTTGACTATGCTGAGCTTTAAACAATATTCAAGAACTGAAACAAAATTATTCATTTTTCTGATCTGAAGCCTTAGACTGTTAAACATAAATACAATAGGGCAACAAGAGTAAAAGAAAATGAAAAGAGGTGCTTTAAGTGAAGAATCATGTATCCTTTTAAACTCTTTTTCCCTTTAAGAGAATAGGACTAAATCCCATGTTATTCTGAGTATCTTTAACTTCTGCACTCAGAATAAGAATCATTTCATGATTTATGCCTTCTCCCATCTTTCTTTATAGGTGCTTATGTTCCCGAGGGTCTGCTGACTTCTTGTTCCTGGGACTATATGACTTTCACACCATCAGTCCGTGCCTACACAATGCTGCTTTTCTGCTTCGTCTTCTTCATTCCTTTGATTGCTATCATATACAGCTATGTCTTTATATTTGAGGCTATCAAGAAGGCCAACAAGTAAGTAGCCAACAGTCTTAAGTTTTTACCCTTCTGTTTAAGTGACTGCTTATTTTCTTAAAACAAACAGAAGAAAATAGGGAATTTTTTCACTTTTAATTTGTACGCACGACTGAGACGGGAAACCAAACAAGAATTCTGTCAATAGTCAACATGGTAAGAAGTATGATCCTTAGAAGGACCATTCCTGAATTTAAGCCAGAGCTGTTCAGTATATTGTCTAATGATGTGGCAAAGGGTATGGGTAGCAGCAATAGAAATCTGAAGGATGAGAAAGGACTACAGAAATTAACCATCCAAAAGAAATACTAAAGGGACATCAGAGACAGCTAATAACAGTGTATCAACAACTATTGCATAGAAAAATAGATAGAATCGAACTACAAATTCTGTGTTTGAAAAAGGGTGAAAAAGAGGCAAAACATTTAATCACAGGTCTCTGAAACAAAAACTATTGTTGTAAATGGAAAGGCCTATGTCTGCCACTACATTTGTAATCTCTAGATATCTGTCCTGTAGATATCAGCATATCTAGTCACACAGCTCAGAAGTACAGAGTGAGAGTGAGCCACCTGCTCACTTCTCCCCCCTCCCAGTGGGATGGGGAGGAGAATTAGGAAAAAAAAAGTAAAAATCATGGGTTGAGATAAGAACAGTTTAATAACTAAAATGTAAAAGAAATAAAATATTAAAATAACAATAATAATACAAATATAATAATGATTATAATAATTGTAATTAAAAGGAATATAACAAAAAGAGAGAAATTAGATCCAAGAAAAGACAAGTGATGCACAATGTAATTGCTCACCACCCACTGACCAACACCCGAGCAGCGATTTGCCCCTCCCAGCCAGCTCCCCCCAGTTTATATACTGAGCATGATGTTCTATGGTACGGAATATCCCTTTGGCTAGTTCGGGTCAGCTGTCCCGGCCATGCTGCCTCCCAGCTTCTTGTACACCTCCTCGCTGGCAGAGCATGGGAAACTGAACAATCCTTCACTTAGGATAAGTGCTACTTAGCAACAGCTAAAACATCAGTGTGTTATCAACATTATTCTCACACTACATCCAAAACACACTGTACGAGTTACTAGGAAGGTAATTAACTCTATCCCAGCTGAAATCAGGACAGGTAGCAAAATCGGACCTAGAGAAGCAACAACTTCTCTAACTATATTTAATATAGCATTGTTCAGTTGGCTTCAATACCTGATTTATGTTGAAATTCTTCTGGCACAGGACTGTTTTCTTCACCGAAGCAGACATGAATTTTACCATTGATTAGTGCAACAAAAGTGCATTGAATTGTGAAGGATCGGTTACGTACATATATTAACACACACTAAAAATGCATGACTTTCAGCATAAACTAGCATAAGAGTAATTGTTGCCCCATTTTATGAAGCTATTTGTTCAATTCCCTACCTCCTTTTTTTGCTGTTCTATGCTTATTTCCCCTAGGTCTGTTCAGACATTTGGATGCAAACATGGAAATAAAGAGTTCCAGAAACAGTATCAGAGGATGAAAAATGAGTGGAAGATGGCCAAAATTGCACTGATTGTCATCTTGCTTTATGTCATTTCCTGGTCACCATACTCTGTTGTTGCTCTGGTAGCTTTTGCTGGGTAATTATGAATGTATCAGCAAAGGAATTTTCAGTGAAAGCAAAAGGTGTGAAATTGTAAAAGACAGATGAAAGTCAAAGCTACTTGTCAAATTTAATGCCTGAATTGCATCCAAAACATTCACATATTAAGGAGTGACTTTTAACAAATGAGGCACATGCTGATTGTGATTTTTTCTTAGTTTGACTTTAAAAAAAAAAAGTTAGAAAAAAAAGAAAAAAAAAAGAAAAAATAAAAAAAAAGGAAAAAGAAAAAAAAGAAACCAGCAAGGTTATTACTGGCAATATAACATTACTGTGCTGATGATTTCTGAATGCAGATTCTCTATGCTAGGATATTTGAACTATCTGAACTTTATTTAGCACTAAAATGCTAAATAAGGGGCCCCAAAGATCCACCCAGGGGCTGATTCTCTTTTCTTTCTCCACTTATTTTACTTACAAAAGTCTATTCATTTTCTTGTGTTACATCAAGCTGCTGAAATTCTTTACATGTATAAGCAAGTTCAAAATCAGTACATACTTGCATTGGGGAGCTTTTTGATGCTGGATCGTACATATAAATCATCTAAGCATGTTCTTAATCTATTTAATTGTCAGCATACAGTAATTTCAACAAAAGCATGATACTGTTAATACAGTATCTGTACATAGCTTGACACCAGACTATAGTGGATACAATCCAGGAGTAAGTAACAGATTGGGAGTCCAGATGCCTTGGCTCTATGTAGCTATTTCTCCCATGTTAACATGTGAATTTGCCTGTGCTTCAGTTTAGCCTTTGTAAAATGGGTGTGACTATCTGCTTTAGAAAACCTTGTCAGCTGCAAATGCTCAAGTAGAAGACTCCTATGACAGTACAAAACACTTCTATTTGTATTTTTCAAGTCAGAAATAAAAAGTATGTTTTCCTGGAATTGACAAACAGGATAAATTTACTTATGATGGAGCATTTTGGGAGGCAGGGGTGATTTTTGCTACACACTTACGGAAGAGGCCACTGCAGGGCGTCTTCTCAAACATAGCTTAGAAAGGCAGCTTCCTAAACATAGCATTTCTAAAATTTTACACTGAAGAAGAAAAAACGCTAGGAGAAGAGGATTCTCTCCCTTTGTATCCAGAGGGGCAATTCCAAGCAGCAGCAAACATTTCCTCCATGAAGGTAAACACACTCCTCACTCAGAAACGTGAATCCTTAGGATGTGCCCCAGTGTCCCATTTCCTATCACAGGGCGACTTAGGTGCTGGGCACCCACCACTGGAGATATATGACCAGCTAGAGACAGAGGAAGAGCAAGAAGACGAAGAAATGCAGCACACCTACGTTGCAGCACTACTTGCTCTAAGATACCTCAAAACAAAAATTAGGAGATGCTTTAAGCTAACCATTTAAGCTATGTAGAACTGTCAGGCTGTCCCATATAACTCAGCACCTATCTTAGGATGATCAAGTGCCTGCTGAACTTGACTTCTAGCCTGTGTCTCACACTGACAAAAATCTGAACAAATGTACAATTTTATAACTCTACAGTATGTGACAAATGAGCATCTGCAAATTTTCCTCACAAAGACATCTGGTGAGCAACACAGCTTCATTCAGCTTTTTTTTTCCATTTCTAAACTATGCCTTTTAGGCAATCCTTCTGGGATTTTTCAGAGATTAATAGACCAAGCCTGGAGGCCTTCTGTGGACTTTTATTACAACAAACTCAGATAAAATCACTGCATGCCACATATGGGAGGCAGACGGGGAGTCTGTGGCTATAGTCTTGGGCTAAAGACAACTCATCTGACAGAGGAACAACACACACAAATGAAGGAAGAACCTTAATTCCTCTAGAAAATATTTTGGATGGGGAATACTGAACGAGGTCACAGCCAGGCTCGCTAATATTGTTGGTCTACAGGCTGTATTTTCTGGGAATGGTTAGCTTAAACAAAAGCCTTTGTCACTGTTGGTTTCTGTTAGCTGAACTCTCCATCAGTCTTACCAAAGCACTATCTCTCTCATCTCAGGGTCAAAAACTCCATTCCAGCAAGGTCATACTGCTGTGTGTTCTCCAGAATCTGTAAAGAATTACACTTCTAACCAATGCTTTAAAAGTATGATCAGGAGAAACCATGTTAAAAATTGTCTCTTTTCAGAGAAAAGCCTTAAATTAGAGGTGAAATGGCATCTCAACATTCAGGTAGCTGACAAAATGATTCCTGTATTATCATTGGCAAACCATTTCCATCTTATCACAGAGTATAAATATTCCCATAGTATGATGAAAAATTTCTTCATCAGGAAGATGAGCTGCCACCTCCTTATGCAATCTTCTTTGTTGTTTGTGTGCAGCACTCATATGAGACCTTCTTCTGAGAGAGGATTGAGAAGAAAACCTGTTTTCCCCCGTAATATTACAGGAATACATGACTAATTGAAAGATGGAGCTTAGACTGTCTTCTCAGGAAGAAGAGCAGTGATAAAGAAAGGATGTTATCCTTGGGAGGAAAGACTGACTTACTGGGCCATTTCACTTAGAACTCTTTCTACCAATGCAAGAAGAGGTCTTCATAGCCTCTAAGCAGGTCTATGGAGAATCTGCCTGGTAGAAACTGCCTATGAAATGTTATTGTTATTTTGGTCTGAGCTGTTCTATTGACTTTCTTCTGACCAAGACCTTATGGGCTACTTCAAGCTATCTTGAAAAATTAACTGGCTGATAGCAGCATGGCAGATAGACATCAATCATAATTCTTTTGCCCTTTAAAGTCACATCACCTGCATATATGCATGGTCAGTAACACAGGAGTGTAACACATGACACCTGAAAATACTTTCCCTTTACTGTTTAGTTCAGAAAAATACTTCCCCTCCACTTTTTAGTTCAGATCAGGCAAAAAATAGTTTGATGAAGTTTGAGAAGGAAAATGGATTTATTAGTTATCCTTCCCTATAATGGCTCATTTGCACATCCATTTTGTGACATATTACTCAGCAAGTGTATCTGCTGAGTTTGGAACAGATAGATACTCTGATGAATGCACATTTACTTATTGAAGGCTGACTTTGTCTCTAGGGTAAACAACATGCTAGCAACCACCATCCTGAGTCATAGTAGTGAAGTGCTGCAAAAGAAGCCCCACGAAAATCATGTTTCTCAGAAATGCAATTAGGCTGGTATTGATCTTTACAGGCAAAGGATGTAAAATTTGTTCTCTCACTGTTTGGGTACAGAACTCCCCCTTTTACTCTCTCTGGAGCACTAATAAAGCATTGTCTTGTCAGTGTTTTTAACTGCATAGACTACATAGAACTCAGTAATAAATATATAATGCATTTGCATTTCTCTAGGTATTCCCAGGTCCTAACACCCTTCACGAACTCCATACCAGCTGTGATTGCCAAAGCGTCTGTCATCCATAACCCCATCATTTATGCCATCACTCACCCCAAATACAGGTAAGTTCACTCTTATAAGCTATGTTTACTATAGCAAAGAAAATCAGACAGTAACTTAGTCACATTCAGGACTAGTACCTGAACTCTGCTTCACCTGCTCATTTAACGTCTGCAAGACAGCCTTGCCCTCCCCAAGAAAACTTCTCAATACCATATACGTGTCAGTGGAATTTGTATTTGGAACAAATTACTATGCAGATAGGAGTTAGAGATGTTTATGGATACTGATCTGTACTTACAGTTTACATGATAAAAGACAGAGACCTTCCCACCTCAAAGGAAAGCACCATAAATTTTTTAACTATCTTCACAAGAGATGCAGACATTTGTCAGTGTTGCAAACAGCAATTTGTTAAATTAACCAGCCCAGTGAGAGATGCAATACAGTGAGTCAATCCACCTCTTCCCTATTTTGTGCATCCTCCCCACACTTCTTCAAGCTTTCATATTTCAGATAGTATTTCTTCTGAGTTGTAACATCTAGGGTCATTACCATATCAAGTTCAGACGCAGGCTGTAAGATCTGACAGACAGCAGCAAAGCCATATATATGCTGTTGTTTCACCCCTTACAAAGACCTACTGGGGAACTAGACAGAGAAGAGGTGGGCATGATCATCTAAGTGGGGAAGGCTGGGAGGAAGAGTAAAGCAAGGCAAAAGAGTTTCCTTATGCTGCATACAAGGAAAGAAATACTGTAATATAACTGCACATTTTGTACAACTCTACAGACAGCCAGCAAACAGATGTGTAAGAAGAAGCTACAATAGCTGCTTAGGGGAAGATTAAAATAATTCATTATGTGGTACTTCTGCGAGGTTCAGTTTAAAGGGACAGAATTTTATTTTTGCCCCGATTAAGCTGAAAGCAGATAAAACATCATTTTAATAGCTCCCTTCAGTTCGAAGAGTTGTATTTTAATGCCCTTATCCCTGCCAAGCAATAAATTTGAGTTCTGCAGAACACTGTGAATAAGTGATCTCGCAGGGTGATTGTATACGAGATATTGGATATCTGGAAAACTCTGTACCCAGTAATTTTCCAGTCCATGCAGCATTAGTTCATCTCTCTGAATAAATGCATTGTTTATGATGACTGAATTTTTGTGCTAACAGAAAAAATCTGACTGGTTCTACCTCTCACCCATTAGAACAGCCATTGCAACATACGTTCCTTGCCTTGGATCCCTGCTGAGAGTCTCTCCTAAAGACTCACGGTCTTTCAGCAGCTATCCCTCCTCCAGACGAGCGACGGTAACCAGCCAGTCTTCTGACATAAGTGGGCTGCAGAAAGAAAAAAGGCAACTGTCTTCTCTCTCTGACAGTGAATCAGTAAGGGAGACACTTCCTGTACACCATTTTTCATTGCAAACTTATTTATTTTCATATAGAGTCCTTCAAAGTGGTAGATTCTTTAGATGAAATGCATTATGGTGCTTATTACAAGAGCTCTAGAGAAAGCAGATGGACAAAGTGAAATAAAAAGACGGAAGGCTGAAGTGTAAAAGCAGAATGTAGATCTTTGTATTCTTGATGGTTGGTGACACTGAAGGAAGAGCGGAAAGATGGAACAACAGGCATTTTAGAAAGTAAGGAAAGCTCAGAGTCAGAGCATCCTTGAAAGTATGATCATACTTCTAGGATATACTTCTCTGACCACAGATTTGGAGTCTGGACACACACAAAAAAGGAACTGCTAGTCACTAAATAAGTTCTCTAGTGAAAGCAAGGTTGTAATGAAACAGATAACACTTTCTGAAAGTGAAGTGGGATGTATTTGGAAACGTATTAATCATTAGATTTAGTCAAATCAGTAAATCCATTACAGAATAATTCTCACAGAAGTCCTTAACAGCTTGCTGCTGCCAGTCTAAGCAAAAGCAAATGTTTTGCACAGCAGCTGAAAACAAGGCAAATATTTGGCATCCTAGGCTTTCTCTTGGAATCCAAAGTTACATTACTAAGTAACTAAGTACATTAGTTAGTTCATTGCAATTGTTTTAAATGAAATTTCCAATATATGAAAAGCCATAATTTCCTTGGTGATTATTTTCATAGTCAAGGTCATAATTGTACCTGATCCAGCCAAGCACTGAATTCTGAAAGTTGGTTTTAACAGTGACATTTCAATTTCTTTGCACTCTATATTCTTTTGACTTCTAGGTCCAATCAAAATGAAATTCTTCTGGCTAGTAGCCACCACTCAGGTGGAAGGTTTTAAAACTGGTTTTTTATATTACATCTTTTAGATTGTGAATCCTGATTCTTCAAAAAACAACAGACTCCTTCAGTAACACTGTGTGTTCTTGTACTACTACCAGTGCTGCGGAAGGGGAACCACACAAACAAATCAACAATTCTTTTTGCTGAGGAAAGCAGCTCTTAATACTCGAGGTAAAACAGTGGAATTGAGAATTAAAATTACCCAAAGTAAAAAATTCCAAGCAATTGGCATGCTTCAGTCTGGGATTTTCTATAAGCCTTGAATAAGTCTGGATCTTGTTCAGAACAATAATGGAGCCAAGATTTTCTGACAAGAATATGTGTTTTCCTTAACTATTTGATTTGACCATAGAATACTCTTTTTTATTAGTAAGCAATATCAGTTTAGCTGAAGCACAGAGCAGAAAAAGAGTTCTAGTTTAAAACAAAATTTCTTCAATGCTTGCTGATTATTTTGTGGGTTTTTGCAGCATATGTGTCTCAATTAAGCTGTAAGATTTCTAGACATACACTCACAATGCAAAAAGGCAGTACATATGCTGCTATGTATTTTATGTCAAGGCTGGTGAACAAACTGTAAGCTGATAAATTATCTTTATGCAATTGTTTTGTACTCCTGTGTATGCAAAGATGTTCTGCACCTTGGAAAATCCTAAAGAAACAACTTCCAGTAGTTCTTTGCAATGAAAAGGAGCCAAGCTCCAGAGCAGATGCTCAGAAAATAAAGTTGCTTCTATTTTAAAATTCAACCAAATCGGACTATAAGTGCTAATACACTCTATACATGGAATGGGAAGCACAGTACACATTTTTTAAAATGTTGGGATCAAGAAAATAGCCTAGCCCAACCTCTTGTGTTTCAGCAGGAAAACATATGTTTAGATTGTCCTCCTGGATATTTTGTTAAGCTCTTCTAAAAAATATTCCATGGAGACATTTCAGTCTGGAGAAAATTTACTCTGTAGACTCATTTTAATCATTGCTTCCCCAATAGTTAGAAAGCTGCTTCTGAAAATACAAGCTTGATTGTCACTGTTCCAAATTAAATTACTTCCCCTCCCCCTTCTTCTGTGTTCCCCTTATCCTTCCCCACAGAAACAATGATCCTGATCCTCCTTAGAGCAATCAATCTGCTATGTATTAAAATTCTGGTATAGCATCACCAGTTGAGATTCTCTCTTAATAGTAACAGACCTATCAGGCCAATTTTTCCAGTTCCATCAAAGTTTATGTTATTCTACACCTCTGTCATGGTTTAACCCCAGCCAGCAACTAAGCACCACGCAGCCGCTCACTCACTCCCCCCCCCCCCCACCCAGTGGGATGGGGGAGAAAATTGGGAACAGAAATAAAACTTGTGGGTTGAGATAAGAACGGTTTAATAGAACAGAAAAGAAGAAACTAATAATGATAATGATAACACTAATAAAATGACAACAGCAATAATGAGAGGATTGGAATGTAAAAATGATGCGCAGTGCAATTGCTCACCACCCGCTGATCGACATCCAGCTAGTCCCTGAGTGGCGATTCCCCACCCCCCACTTCCCAGTTCCTATACTAGATGGGACGTCCCATGGTATGGAATACCCTGTTGGCCAGTTTGGGTCAGCTGTCCTGGCTGTACGCTGTGCCAGCTTCTTGTGCCCCTTCAGCTTTCTCACTGGCTGGGCATGAGAAGCTGAAAAATCCTTGACTTTAATACTACTTTAATACTAAATACTACTGAGCAACAACTGAAAACATCAGTGTTATCAACATTCTTTGCATACTGAACTCAAAACATAGCACCGTGCCAGCTACCAGGAAGACAGTTAACTCTATCCCAGCTAAAACCAGGACAACCTCTTATCTTTATTTTCTTCCCTGGGGAAAGTTTATCGAAGTATCAATAATTGAAAGTATCAAATATTGAAAATATCAATAGTTGCTTTGAGTATTTTCAAGCAATTATATATTCTTATCTGATGCCAGCTACATCCAAAGCACGTAGATTGCTTATGAAAAACCCCTGCTGCATGAAAAAAATTAAAGAAGTATATTGCACTGTTATGTTCCCCCATTTTAAGGCAATGTACACTGTCAAGCAGAAAATAGGCTGGTTTGCCGTAAGCTGCTCATCAACCCCATTAGCAGTTTCATTGTTTTATTATGATCTATGGAATTCTGTGATTCTTCATCATTGTAGTGAAAAGGATGGCAGAATGAGGAAAAGGAACAGAATTTTTTACTTCTACGAAGTTCTGGTGGGTTGGATTTGTCTTTTTATTTTTTTGTTTTCCCATTAATTGGAACAAATTTTATAAAATCAGGGAGCCTTCATGAAACAAAATATTTCTAAATCACCGATTCTGCAGTCCCCAGACATTTCCTTCTATTTATTGCTGCCTTCACCCAAGCCACTTTGGAAACTTTGGCCCAAATTCCTCCAAACACCTGTGCTTCCTAATTGGGTATTACTATGGAAACATTATCTCGTCAGAACTACAAGGTGCATCACAGAAGTTTCAACAACAGACTATAATGAAACGCTATTTTGTCTGAAATTTTGCAGTGCATCCTGTGGAGAAAACAAAACAAAACAAAAAAAAAAAAAAAAGGAAGCTGAATTACTGGCTGGATGGACAAGCCCAAAGGGTTGTGGTGAATGGAGTTAAATCCAGCTGGCAGCCAGTCACAAGTGGTGTTCCCCAGGGCTCAGTGTTGGGGCCGGTTCTGTTTAATATCTTTATCAATGATTTGGATGAGGGGACTGAGTGCACCCTCAGCAAGTTTGCACCAACACCAAGTTGGGAGGCAGGGTCGATCTGCTTGAGGGTAGGGAGGCTCTACAGAGGGATCTGCACAGGCTGGATCGATGGGCTGAGGCCAATCATATGAAGTTCAACAAGGCCAAGTGCCGGGTCCTGCACTTCAGTCACAACAACCCCATGCAGCGCTACAGGCTTGGGGAAGAGTGGCTGGAAAGCTGCCCGGCAGAGAAAGACCTGGGGGTGCTGGTTGGCAGCGGCTGAATATGAGCCAGCAGTGGGCCCAGGTGGCCAAGAAGGCCAACGGCATCCTGGGCTGTATTAGAAATAGTGTGGCCAGCAGGAGCAGGGAAGTGATCGTCCCCCTGTACTGGGCACTGGTGAGGCCGCACCTCGAGTGCTGTGTTCAGTTTTGGGCCCCTCACTACAGGAAAGACATGGAGGTGCTGGAGCGTGTCCAGAGAAGGGCAACCAAGTTGGTGAAGGGCCTGGAGCACAAGTCTTATGGGGAGCGGCTGAGGGAGCTGGGGCTGTTTAGTCTGGAGAAGAGGAGGCTGAGGGGAGACCTTATCGCTCTCTACAACTACCTGAAGGGGGGTTGTAGTGAGGTGGGTGCTGGTCTGTCTCTTCTGTCAGGTGGCTGGAGACAGGACGAGAGGAAATGGCCTCAAGTTGCGGCAGGGGAGGTTTAGGTTGGATATTAGGAAAAATTTCTTTACTAAAAGGGTCATCAGGTATTGGAACAGGCTGCCCAGGGAAGTGGTTGAGTCACCATCCCTGGAGGTATTCAAAAAGCGCATAGACAAGGCACTTCAGGACATGGTTTAGTGGGCATGGTTGTTGGTTGGACTCAATGATCTTGAAGGTCTTTTCCAACCTAAACGATTCTATGATTCCATGATTTTAGACTCAACAGACTTGATAGTTTTGTTTGTACCTCTAAGCAGAGCTTTTATAAAATCATACAAGGCATAACTTTTGTGAAATGTCTTTTATACAATGTCTGTCTCTTGTACAATTTCTGTCTAGGTAAAACTGATTCTTATGGGGCAAATTGGATGGAATTCTACAGAACCTAGGGTGATTGTTTCTGCTGTATTCATTTTAGGGCTGTACTGACACAGAAACTGATACACCCAGTATGTTCTCCAGACTTGCTAGCAGACAGATTTCCTAAGAACTGTGTAAAGACACAACTCAAACTAGTGACATAACAGTCAAACCTAAACTGAAGAGCCATTATTCTGGGATTTGTGAGAAGGTATTAGACTGCGTAATATCTAAATTCTCTGACAACTGGTAGGTTAACAAATCTGCACATTTTACCATAACTAATCATGAAGGTTTCTGCCAAGAAGATGGGGATAACCTATGAGTTAACACAATGAGTAATGACTTAGAGGCTGTAAAAGGTCATCAGCTTTTTATTTCTACCCTGGTTCACTATTCAGCTGTCTTTGTTGCATTTCTGACAAGTAATGGTACTGTTTTAGTGAACTTAGCATCTGAATGGTACGTTGTCTTGTGTTTGGTTTTACGTGTATGTTCAGTAATATTTGTATTTCACTGACCAAATTACTTGGTCAATCTTTCTGTTGACTCACCATTTGCTATCAAATGAACCCATGTGGTGAGAGGTAAAAACCAAGGCTATCTTTAGGATATCACTATTTTTCAGTCAGTCCTCCGGTGTCCCCTTTTTTTTCTTTTTCCTATACTTTGCGTTTCACGTATGTGAAATATTGTGACATACCTATATGTCATTTATATCTTTCTTATCTGTGTTCATTTTTCAGACAGCTGTAGATGCTGATGACATATCCATGGTGGAACTGAATGTCACACAGTACACTGCTACACCTACTGTAAGAATTATTATTTTAATATTAGGCATGGGTCTAACTAACCATGGGAACAAAAACTAATGACAATCCCAGTCTCCGAGTACAATGAAGTTAATTTTAAGTAAAATGATACTCTCAGCAGAATATAGAAAACATGTCCACAAAGGGTAGATCATTGCTGAAACTAAGCAGGAGAACACATGTACTACAGAGTTCTCCTTAAGTCCAACTTCTTCAAGGAACTTGAATATTTTCTTGAATTCAGTAGCTCACCTGATTAGGTTTGTGATTTTCTTGGTGGAGCATGGAAGCATTAATTTTGCGCCATCTTTATAGGAATAATATGCACAGTAACCTAAGATAGCCATTGTGATGGCCGTACCTCTGAGACAGCCATAGTCTTGTGGCAAGTACTGCTGTACAAAGTGACATTGTTAACTATTTAATGTTCTCTGTTTTGGGTAGCAGCAAACATATAAAAAATGCAACTTGAAGGAAATCAAGGTAAGTTTTTGAAACATGCCATATCACCTATTCAGTAAAGATGTTGTGCTTAGTGTCTATTTCTTCTTCTATGTAACAAAGCTACAGCATACTGATTTTTATTTTTTTTTTACATCTGCCACAAGTGAGTCAGCTTGCCTTAATTCCTGACAGACAGGGAAATAAGAGAAAAGAGTTGACAGGTGAAAACAAGCCAGTTTTATCTTTGCAGTATTAACCCCAATGTAATATAAACATCTTAAATTATCTCTGTATTGTTAGCAGTGATCCTTACAAGCTATTGCTAGCCTCATCCCAACACTCTCATTTTTTGGTCTTGTGCAAGTGACAGCTAACATTGCTATTGTCAAAAAATGCTAATTAATCTTTCCCTCAATTCCTGTTTTCACTTCATTTTCTAGTTTGCTTCGCCCTTCAAACTATCCATGCTGTTACCGCTACATTTTGCATCACCACTTGCCCCAATGAACTTAAACAGTCTCTCTTTATGGAGGGACTCCTTACTTGATTGAATTCATAGACTGCTTGAGCATATTCACAGCACTTTTGTTCATAGTTGAATGTGCTGTCATCAGCCTGGTCTTTCATCAAAGTAAACCAGCTCTTAAGTAGCAAATGCAAAGTCTGTGCTTTAAGTACATTAACTTGTTTAACAGTTTTTTTTCTCGTAAGTTATTCACAAAATATTAAAAAAATGCTCAGATCTACTTTTTCCTCAATCCTTTAAGTTTGGTTTTGAGTTAGTCGTGGGGATCAGCAAAGTGCTTATCTAAATATATGCCACTTTTTCATAGATGATGCAACCTGATCTCCTTGTAGATGTTTGTGTTTTCCATTTCTTTTAAATCCTTGCATCCTTCAGAGAGGTGACAGCCTGAATGGTATTGGACAAAGAAAAGGAGAGTCTCACCACAGACCATCTGCAGCCCAGACACCCAGCATTACAATAACATACAGCAAGTTCCAAGGAGTAGAGCTGCCTTCTGGATACAACTCTGGTTTCCTGCACCCCAAGATCAACAGCCACAAGCAGAACAAAAAGTCCAACAGCTGAGTAAGTGGTGCAAGCCAGAATGTCACTTTAGCCAATACCTCCGGAACAACTATGGACCAGCTGAATGCAGAATACCTTCCTACATTGTTCTGAAACGCTCCTTACAAAGACACAAGACATGATAAAAGCAAGATGAGTAAGCTTTTCAGCATCAGAACTCTCTCCAGTGGTTCACTTCTTAATCTGAGTCACATTGTAATTTTATTATTTCTTCTTTATGCAGCTCATGAAACAATTTATTTCACTTGGATTTTACTCAGCTCAGGTATATTCCACCACTGCATGGATCTTACCTACCAGCCTCCTAGGATTAACTTGAGAGGAAAGGGAAGTATGAGATTCAAAACTGGCCTTTGTTCACTTAATGTGGTTTAACTTCAAAGCTATTACAGAGTGAAAGCTGAAAGATTTGGGGAAAAAATGTACATTACTTCCTAAGATGGTTTCTTCATTATTGTGAAGTTCTTCAGCCAAACGAAAACTTAACCACACAGTCAGTGCTCCCTTCTCTCATCAATGACACGTTTTCCTTCATCTTCTTCTATAATCCAATTGAAAGGCAATGCACTTGAGCAGTAAGTTGAAGTCTCAGACCTTTAATTTCTGAGATTCTGGGGGAAGAGAAAGGAGTAACACTGAGGATGAGGCTATGGTCCTTTCCATACTTAGCTTCTTTTTGCAACAGTCACTTAAGAGACCAGTTTAACCCACTCTTAGCTGACCTCTATAGCTATAGAGCTATAGCAAAGTATTAAGAAACTCCAGACTTTCCTTTAGCAGGTTTCGTGAGAAGAATGCAGAATTCAAAGCAATATTTGTACTGAAATGTCTTATGGGTAAGTCAATACATCTGCCATCTAATACTTCAAAGTGGTTTACCTTAGATGTGCTTTTCTAAAGTAAATCTCGGGAGGAGAAGGGTTAGTTCTCCAAAAATAGTTGTTCTAGAGATGTGTGGAATCCACACCTTCCCCACTTTAGCATTTTAATTTTTCCCTTCTCTAAACAGCAGCATTCTTATAGGTGAAGTTTTTTTCCACAGTGACTAAATCCATGAGATTGTACTTATTTCTCCCAAAAGGAAAAGACTTCTATGAAATAGTCTTTTTCTGCTTTTCCCCAGTGCTCCTTCTAGCACATGAGAATAAATGGACAAAATTAATTTGCAAACCATAGCAGTCTACATCACAAGAATTATTAGGTATAGTCTGTCCACAGTGGGGATATATACCTTCTGCGCCCAAAAGCACAGGGCACAAAGAGCTATTGAAACAGTTCTTCCTCATGGGCCCTCTAGTAATTCTCCCTTTGGTTGCAATAATGGAGGGAACCTAGTAAGTCATTTTGTCCTAAGTAAATCAGTTCTTCCTTATGTCACATCAGAAGAAGCCATAAAATCAATAAAAATGTAACCAGCTTATTCCTTTGAGGGGAGAAAAGTAATCAGTGGGTTCCAGAAGATTTGGGGCATTGTTTTGAAGCAAACTTTTGGAAACTTACTTCAAACTGAGGTTTATTAAAAGGAAGGTTATTAAAACTAAAAATGGAGGTGATAATAACTTCTGCAGCAGCCAAATGTTAGATCATGAAAAAGTAGGCTCTTCAGGCTGGTAATAAACTGCCAAAAGCAACAAACTGTTCAAAATCCAGGACATTTTTATATAAATAAAATCATAGGCATTAAAGATGGAAAGGAGCTACTACAGTTCCGCCCTTCACCTACCACAACCGGATATTGTCTCCAGGCAGAGCACAATATTAAACTGATAATATATACAGCTAGCAATAAGGAGAAATAAGAAAGAAAACATATCATCTTCAAACAGGAAGTATATTCAAAGATATTAATCAAGTCTAAGGAATTTTATTATGACTTATTGCTTAGGCTTTTAAAATTATTTAAAAACATGAAGCATGTAATTCTTCCCATCCTTTGTCATGAAGGCCATTCACACCAGTGAAAACTGGGAAGAAATGCTAGCAAATGCTGCCCATTTCATATGGGTCACAAAAGGCTGAACCTGTCAAGAAAATAGGTCAAAACTCACACATGCTGTTTCATGTGTTAATAAGAAGTGCATGGTACGTGTCATTAAGAGCTAGACCTTTTGCTCCTGTCATGATTTTGTTCCCAAGTAGTATTCTTGAAGACTATACTCTGCACTATTCTGCATTCCCTTCCACTTTTAGAGAGTATAAAAAGAATACTTCCATGGCTAGAAAAGCCTTACGAATCCACAGCATGTTGTTCTCTATATCCTTCAACTCCAACATGTACTAGAGATTAGTTTGTATCTATAAAAAGAACTACAGCTGTTCATGCTTGTCTACTTACAAGAGGCTTGAAAAGCATATATTAATTAGGGAGAATTTGTTTGGGAGCACTTCAAAACTCGTGTGTACGCCCTGTGTAACTAACGGCTTTGCATTCCCTTCACCTCTACTGAGACTCTAAAAATCATTTAGGGGAAAGCCTACAAAATTCATTTCACCCGAATATCTCTCCAAGTGATTCACACTGTAACCCCAGTGGCATTTGGAATAAATCATTATTAGTTCATATTTCATCTCATCTCAGCAGCTTTATTTGTGTCCTGTATCCTCTACTTGGCAGCCATTCTTTCCGCTTTGCTGTCTCTTTACTCCCTTTAACACAGATGACTGATTGGATTAAAATAATTTAGGACTGAGATGTTTCATGTTTCAGTTAAAGTCAACTGTACAGCCTGTTCTGCACTAGAGAGACTGCCTGTAGTTTACCATGCACTTGGGCATGTTCCAGTGACTTAGAGGTGTGAAAGGACTAGGGCAAAACTGAGGCGCTTCCCTTTGGCCTTTTGTACTACAGCAGCTGTTCATAGAGCAGCCTGCTGGCAAAGGCAACAGCAAGCAGGTTTGTGAGTTAACAGACAAGCTCTTCACCTCCATGGGCTGGAGCTCAAATTCAGACGTGGGTCACAAGTGAAAATGTTTGGTCTGATTATCCCAGCAATTCTGCAAAACTGCTGAGCAATGGGTCACTATTGGTGGTCCTGCAAAGAAGGTGCCAAGAGCCAGTGTAATAAAAGGTTGTTGCAAGTCAAGATTGAAGTACTGCACTAGGCAGCAGTCACAAGCTGCCAATCTTTCCAATTTTCACATGCTGCCAGGAATATTAGTCCCTATGTTTTGCAGGTTACAGCCTCATTTTCCATACTTTTGGAAACTGTTTTGTGTCTACCACTGGACTAAAACATGTTATTTAGCATGTGACATTGAGTAAATTTTCACACATTCTCGGGTAAGACAGAGTAGCAAAAGTTATTTTTCTTGAAGTCATAAGCAAAACAAACAGCAGGCTTGACATTCAGAAAAAAACAAAGGCACCTCCAATGCTTTTTGGGTGTTTCTACAGGTCTTTAGAGCCATACACAGGTAAGTTGCACGTGTTCCCGTTTTCCTCAGTGTGACCGGTGCCATTTTTTACTTAGGCCATTCCAAGAAGTGCTGCAATGTGGCCCTCATCCTCTGATCCCTCAGTGAAAGATATTACCATCTCAGGAACTCTGACAGGGCATCTGGCTGTCTCTGCTTCTGAAACCACTATTTCCACAGGGCTCTGTTGAGAGAGGGCCCTTATTTGCAAAGCAATGTTAGTATCAGACAATGGTATTTCAGTGGCTGAGCAACAGGTATCTCAGTTCAAACACTTGTGCTTGTAGCCTTGCAGTTGATAATGTCATAGGAATATAAGGAGTCCCATGTTATAAATAGGTTTATATAAAAGCAATCTTATAACAAAGAAATAAATTATTACTACTGTCACTCCTAGCAACCCTAGACATGGGCCACAATCCCATACACTAAATGTTTCATGTAGAACAAAACGATTACTATACCTTCCTTACCCCATCAAATTTATAGCCCAAATGCTCATTTTCAAACTCATGCAAAGTTCACAGTTGTCAAAATTATAAGTTGCCCTATTTACATCCCTTCTAAGAACAGTAGACCGAGTAGACTACCAATGTACGCTTAATAAAGCCAGAAAAGTTTCTCTAGAGCAAATCTAGCCTTAACAGTCTAATACAAAGCACAAACAGTAGTAAGAAGATTTTTTTTTGTAGGAAAGTACTTCTTTTAGTTACAGCAGTCCTGGCAGCAGCAGGGTTCTGCTGGAGACACAGCACAGGAATTCTATGTACCTGGCTCACAGAGCAAACCAAATGCTGCAAGAGTCACGTCAGTGTAGGAAAATGCTAGTACATTTTCCAAACACTGATATCACCTCACTGTGTATAGAGAAGTCAGGATCTTGTGATATTAGACTACAAAGCTGGCCTCATGGTATTTGGTTCGCATATTACCTACAGACACTTTTTGGCAATGAAATTGGCTGTCAAGATCAAGATTCACCTGAAACGGGGGTAAACAGTAGGACCAGTGGCTAGGAGGAATGGAAAGGGATTCAGCCCTCTTTACAGTGAACTCTTCCTCCCTACCCTTCTGGCTTTGGTTTTGTTTTGTTTTTTTTTAATAACTTACACAAACAGCGGTATTGATGCAGATTTAGTATCAAAGATTTTTTTTTATCACTTTCAGGAAAATTCTAACCAACCCTTGCCAAGGAGACTTTATGTTGGAGAACCTTTTTAAGACCCACTTTCATTTGGGCTACTACAGTACATACTCAGTCATAATCCAACAGATCTATGGTTCAGAAGCACACAAATTCATAGCAAAAATGGCCTAAGTAGGTCTTCTGATGATGACTGTAACTTGAAAGATAAGTAGAAATTGTAGAAACACCCTTTTTAACTTTATCAGGCTTGAGTCAAGCCTTAGGTATGCTGTAGAGCAGAGTGAGCTGCAGCATAGGTTAAACTGTCTCAGCACACAAACACAGACATAACCAGAAAGTAAAGCTCATCATGTGCCTCTTAGTCCATTACTGTCTGATGTCTTCTTCTACAGAGTCGTACATGATTTTCTAACATTACAGTTTACCCTGGAGATAGTTATCTCCTACATTAGTAACAGGAAACTTTATGATAGCACAGTTGCAGTATATATTGCATTTTATGAATTTGTGTTTCTTTCTCCCCACAAAGAATCTGCTCTCAGTATTATCATCCAACTTCACTGTTCTACCTTGTTAAGAATAATTAGCTACAGCCACTTAAACAATGAACATGACACATAGGTAAAAAAGTTGCTAAGGGGAACTTCTGCACACCATGTTTTACCCACAGTGTAAAAACAAAGCCATTATTCTTTTCCCTCAACATTCAGACTTCACTGTGACTTCCACAAGTGTGTAAGAAGATGATTCAGAAACAGACACAAAAATCTGAGACTATATCATTGGCTAGCACAAGCTTTTTATGTAAAGTTTCATGAAGGACATTTCCTGAATAGGCTGTGGGACACTTACAGGCATACTTAAAACTGCTATATATTTTCCATTGACTGGAAAAATAGAATGGAAAATCCATACCGTTCCACACAGTGCCATGCCTGAAGGGTCACACAGAAAGTAACTGTACCTCTAATGTAACAGCACTTCCTTCAAAAACCCCAGTACTTTAAAATGTATTACACATGCCCAGATGCACCCTTTGGGTTGGTATAATTGATTTTTATAAAGTTTTTCAGATGCCTAAAGCTAATCATGTGCATAAATATTTACATAACCCCTCAGGACACATAACTGAAATGAAGGAGCTAAGAGTATGTTAGGTCAGTACTAAAAGCTACTGAGTTTACAAAATATTTTTCCAGTCTAATATTTGCTGCTAACTCCATGGAACTGTACATTAATGAATCTCCTAATTTTCACATTTTTTAAAGCCAAGGTTAATACAGATAGATAAGCTGAGCTGCAAACTGTATTGTTATTAGGCCTAATGTGATTTGATGTAGAAAGCAGGAAGCACTTTGGTATAGCAAACCCTTACAAAGAGGAGGAAGGACAGTCCTGAGAAAATGCACAAAAGTTGGAATCAGAAGTTCAAGATTCTATTTTTGGTTTTTTCCATGTGTTCTGTGTGACCTTGGGAAAATTACTTAATCTCATATCTCAGTATTTCTACCTGTAAAATAGAGATAATATGCTCTTCATCATCATAAGGCTACCCTCAACTAGCTTTTGCAGTTTGTTCCAAGATTCACAACTGGAAATACAGTTTCTTTTTTCCACTGTTCACATTTTCTTCCTTTACTGTACGGTTATCAAAAAGTCTAAACTATACCATTACTTACAAGAGTCAGATATTGTTACTGAAGTGGATAAAGGATGCATAGTAATTCATTTTCTCAACAGGAGTTACTCAACAGAAATAATTTACAGACACCCACCACACTGACTTCAGTTATCATTTACAGGTATACTTTACTTTGTAACATGAGTTAAGTAGAATCAAGCATTTTAATGGTAAAATGTAACTAATAAAAATATGTACCATGCAGTTGTGTACATTCTTTGATCAAAGAGCCTGATGTGTAATAATGTATTCCCTTGAGGAAGCTGAATATTAAAAATCACTGGATCAAATTTTGCTCTATGGTACATAAGCAAGAAGGAAAACTATCTGTGGAGAAGGTGCTGAAACAGATCTATGGAGAGAAACAACTAATTAACAGATGATTTAAGAGAGGGATTCTTGAAAGAGGGCTGAGGCCTCATAGGTAAGGTTTGTCCCTTGAAGTCAGCAAAGTCAGGCAGATAGTAGAATAATTTTTAGGGTTTTCTGCTCTATTAATGGGGCAAAAATTGTCAATGCAAGAAGGGGGTCATTGACCAGCAGTACCATCCAGGAAACAAGGGCAACATTAACAGGATGAAGCACTACAAAATCAAACGAACAACATTTTCACAACCTTCCCTGGATATTGCCTAGAATGAAAATCAGAGAAAACTTCATAGTGCAGCCTGCTCTGAACCTCAGATAGTTGTTTCTGTCCTGTCCAGACCTGAGCTACCCTTTTCAAGGCCAACTTCCACTTCCATGCACAAAAGGCCTCTTTTTAACCGAAAGTTTCAGATCTGAATTTAGAAATTCTTTCCCAATGCCACTGTTCACCTTCACCCTGTTGTGCAGACTGCAAAGAGCCTGCCCAGCTCAGTCCACATCTCCTAGAGATTCTTCTCATTTTCCCTACTCCCAGCAATGAGTGACCAGTCAACTCTTTGCTAGTTAATCCACAGGACCAGAGGGCAGGCATTTGCTTACCCCTTCCAAGGACCTAGCATGAAATAGCTGTTTCTCACCTCACTTCTCTTTGTAACCCTGATCTCTTGAGTGCCCGTAAGCCCAGGTCTCAGCTCCCTTCTACCAGGCAGATCCTGCAGTCAAGCATTCCTTGTGACTCACCCCAGAGACAGTCCTGGAGCAGTCCAGCTTTCAAGCCCTCCCAGCAGTATCACCATATTCTTCTAGTTCTCATTAGTTCACACTTCTAGTACCCCTTTCCAAGAAGTCCCAAATGCCCACAGGTGCCAAAGCCAGCATTAAGTAAACACAGCCCCCTCCTGGCTTTTAAAGAAATCATGTATGCTTCCACCTTCCCATGTCAACAGATGGAGTCTGGGTTTATAATAATCTTCCAACTGTTATTTAAAAATATGAATCCTTTTAATGCTGCTCTCCTCAGCTGAAGTCTCTAACAGACACACATGGCAAAACCCTTAATGTGTATCGATACCTCTTACTTGAAGTGCTGTTTTCCAGATGCACTCGTTAAAACTCACTTTCTGCTGCTGCTCAGTAAAGTAAGAAGAGAACCTAATCTGATGAAGGACAGAGTTGAGGTAGTAGCATCAGGCAGCTCAGTGGCTGGTCATATTCACTGCAGAGATTCCTTCTGAAAATGATTCCTCTGAAAATGATTCCTCTGAAAAAGAAAAAACCACACCAATCTTTCAGGTGCCGGATCATTATGTTCAGTCAGATGAGAAATAAGTTTCATGCAGTAAAAGCTGTTCTCTTTGGGCACTGCAGAGACCATTTATTTTGACTGGAGGAATTATAAACATGAAAACTCCATGAAACATCATGTGAAACTCCATTTCAATAAATCACACCCACTTTAATTCTTGCTTTACCCCAAATTGTCAGGGTAGAGGCAAAGGAAGCAAAATAGAGAACACGATTCAGGATACCCATTAGCACTGCATCAAAATAAAGTGACCATAAATAAGCTAGGGAATCCTGAAGTGTCGCAAAACACAATAACTTCATATGAAACATGCCTCTTCTCTTCCCCATTGTGGGCCACTATCAGAAAAGGAACTTAGAGTTACCATCTTGTGTCAGATTTCTCCTTGCTTCTTTCACTGACTCGACCCTCCTTGATTTTTTCTCATGTGTAGGAGCCAGACCATAGTGATTTCAGAGACAGGGCTAAGGAGGCCACAGCATGCGTTAGAGAGCTGCATCTTGCAGCTTCCCTTCATTGTGCTGTTTCCTGAAATAGAAAGAATCCCCATCACAGCTGAACCTGCTCCATTTTCACTGGGTCACAGCACAAAGGCAATTGCTTATTAGAGTAGGTCATGAACATGGCAATAGTGTGAGCTGCCTGAATTCCAGCTTTTAAAAATAAAATTACTGCAGGATTTTTCAAAATAACACAGCTGACTGTCCAACATCATTGGAAGCCATTTCTGGGAAACCAAGGATTTGGGGTTTAGAAAAGGTGAGTGCATTTCTTTTGGCAAAATATGACGAAGGCCACATGCTGTACCGGAACAGCCATACAGGAACGGCATGATACCAGTAAGGACTTACAGCATAATGATTCAGCCACATGAGGTGGATCCTGATCGAAGCTGGGTTTCAGAGAGATGTAATTTTTCTTTCACTATTTAAGGAGGTTTCTCTGAACAGAAAACTACGGCAGTTAAACCACTTCACATGGATCTCAAATCAGTTCTGAATTTGTCAGTTAAAAATGTTAAAACAAAACAAGAAGTCCCATGGCAATAAAGCAACAACCCCTACTAAGCACTTTGTGTTTTAGTGATTACTTGCTTAAGATTGTCACGATACTAGTATTTCTTCCTCAGTTTTAGATCTCTCAGGACTGGAGACAGAGATTTGAAAAAGGATCCTGCTTGTGCAAAGGATATTGAATTGAACTTCAGCAACTGAAACTCTTTGGAAGTCCCAGCCTAAGTACTAATGCAACAGTCCCAACTATTACATATTCAGTGCAAATTACACTCAAAATATTGGTTGATTTGACAAGTCAGGAGGACACCATAATGTTTCTGTTTCAACATGGGACTACTTGTAGGCACTTGTCTTTCTCTGCTTCCTCCCTCCAAGAGCTAGTGGCTTGGCTCTACTTAAGAAACATTGGTTCCAGCAGAACTATTTTACTTCTGTTATAATTTGACTGTTATTATTTTACTTGATCTCAGTTTGAAAGATCTCATCAAAAGAAAAAAGCTCATCACAGAGCACACATTTCATTGGAACTTTCATTCTGGTCCCTCTACAACTGACACCCAACATGTAAAGGAAAGGGCTGAGGAACAAAATAAAATACATGGAATAAGGAATAAGACAATCCTGTTGACTTGTCTGGGAGCTCTGTTCTTTTTAACTCCTGCATTCCTTTCAAACATGGGGGAACTGAATCAGGTTACTTATATAATAGGATCCTGAATTTGTATCCCACTTGTCCTCCCCTAGGCCACTGAAACTCCATTGGAAAGCTTGGCTGGCCCTAAAGAAACTTTTTATTATTAAAATTGCCAATAAAGCTACATATTAAATTCATTTGTTTATTGTACTTATTGTGACTGAACAGAGGTAGTCAAGAACATTTTTTTTACATGGTGTGCCTTTCTCTACCAGTCCTTCATTCTGCTTACTGCATGAAAACATTGTGCAAGTGCAAATTACATAGCTGATTTGTCAGTTCCTGCCTTAAGTGAGTTGTACATTTTGCATCTGATCATCAAGACATTCCTGACTGTCCTTCCTCTCAACTGAGAAACAATCTTCCTACACACCTTTCAAATAGGAAAAAAATGACGACTTGGGAGAATCAAGCTAAGTTAGCTAGCACACTCCCTCCCCTGCCCTTCTTGCTTTGAGTTCATTTCCTCCCTTATTCCCAGCACAACTGAAAACACTAGGAAAGGAATGGAAGATTGTGTGAATGAAAACTGAGACGACTTTGGTTAAATCGTTATTAAATAGCCAAGTCCTCACCTGAAGTAGTTCTGTCACTGTATTTTGTTGGAGCATTTGGCTACAGTCTCCTAACTGATGTTGAGTAGCAAATGTTTGCTTTTGCACATATTCTCTTGTGTAGATTTATGTAACTGGCAGGACAGATTGCTAGCATAAATGTATTAAATGAAAACTGTTGTGCTAGGTTTCAGTCTAGTTTGTTCTATTTCCCTTTTAACAGACATCCTGCTACAATAATAGCTTACTCCAGGTTATCTGTTGAGGTGGGGGTGTTAAAACAAATTTATGCTTGAAGTGCCAGGAAAAATTCTGTGGGATGTTGAAAGGTGGGGCACCAAGATGCTACCCTTTGAAAAAAACAATATACCTGCAGTCATTCTCCAGTGGCTGCCAAGTTTAATTTTAAAATCATTATCTTTACCTGCAACTGCAAAGTGGCCAAAGTACTACTTGTAGGTCACTGTGAGAAAAGCCCCTGAGCCAGTTCACATGTTCTATTTACAGTTAAATGAAAAATTCTCAGAAAAGTGTGGGTCATTTTTCTTCTCCTTTACTGCTTTGATGCAGTGAATGTAGCAGCAGCAAAGCAAAGTATTTGTTAATTCTGGTTTGTTAAAGTAGGTGAGCTGGGCAGTCTTTCTTCATTTGGATAATCTAGAGGTCATATATCCCTTTGTAAATACCTCTTCTAAAAGGCTCTGGGTATATGTGTTTTAATGCTCACACAATTTTTTAGTGCTCAAGGAAAAGTGGTGCTTGAGTTAAGCCCTTATTTGGAAGAGCCAACTGGCTCACAGTTTTCTCAGCTAAGTTTATCCTAGTCTTCAGATGTCACAACTAAAATTGTTTCAATAAATCATAGCTTCAACCAAACAAATCATCAGATCAAGGCACCAAGTAATCAAACTCAATGAGACTGATACTCAGTTGACACTACTTTGCGGTAAGTATCAAAGATAATCAGTTCTGAGCCAGAGTATGGCATTAACTCCCTCTGTGACCTTGACAATTCAATTTACTGCAGCACCCAAGTTTATCCGTAAATGGGCACATTGTTTACTCCTAGAGTGCTGCAAGGCAAAATTAAGAATGTTTTGCATAAAGGATGCAAACTGTAATCTTTTTTTCCATACTCAAACAGAGGATTAGCAGTGCCTGTTTTAAGAAAGATGCAATGATGGATTAATCAGCGTTCAACTGAGAGATGCAGAGAGATACTGAGTGAAGCAGGTGGGAAGAGATTCACCTTTCCCTTCATACAAATAGCATGCATTTACAACTGAATACTTACAGTTGAACAGTGAGCTAGAATTAAGAGGCCAACATTTATTTAGACAAACTAACTTAAAACAGATCAAGTTTAAACTTAAGAATTCCAGCTTTTCTTCTGTCTAAAATTGGAGCACAAGGCTTGTGAATATTGTGTAGTCAACACTGACATTTTGAGGCTGGATTGAACCCAAGTATGAAAGCAGCCGGCATTATGAGTCAAGCTGCGTTGCTGGGGTTCATCCTGCTGACAGTCCATCTTGAATTACCTACTGCCATAACTCTGTTTTTACCCTGTACTAGGAATGTTATGCTACTAATGTAGCTCAGGGAAATGACAGGAACAGTCCAAGGAGGTTACCACACAGACAGCCTTCTTTTTTATGTTTGAGCAAAACTCTAGAGTTGCAATTCATGATGTTTTATTGAACTCTATGTAACAGCTTGACGAATGGATTGTTTTGTTTGCTTGTTTGTTTGCTCTTGTATGTGGGCAACATTAGGAACTTTGCCAAACTGCTAAGACTGAAAATGGGAATGACAAATCTGTCTTACAAGGGTAAAATTACCAAAGTAGAGTCACTCGAAGAATATGATTCTCATCTGAGCTGTGCTTGTTACATTTTCCTAAGATTTTCTGTAAAATTTCTGCAAAATAAAATAATTTTGAAAACCCCAAATATTAGATTCCTTTGGCAGCTATTTTTGCCAACACCAGAAATTAAGCTATGATCCCACGTGAATCAGACTGTTAATTGGACATGTCTATTGTCCTAATTTTAAAGAAATTCCTTCCAGTCTTTTATCAGAAGGGAAGTGAAAATTATGACTTGTTTTGCAAATTGCTTATTCATTTGCTAATGACAGAAGGAACAGACCACTGAATCTCCTGCCCCCTTACATAGCATGTGCAAAGGACAGTGAAAGTCAGAACTGCTAAGCAATAAGCAATCACAAATGGCCTCATTTACTGGAGCTGCTATAGTCTGGGTAAATGACAGTGCAAATGCACCCCAGATCCGCACTCCTCCAAAAGTTAGCACTTCTGCTGAACAGTCACATCAAAGTCACCATAGAGAAATAACACCTACACAATCCATCAAAACCAAAGGTAGTATCTTGTTATTGGTCACAATCAAGTAGAGGCTCCCAGAAAGCCACACTTATCACTAGTTTATTTCTGAACTCAGAACTGTAAGCCCTTCAGCTGGGCAGGGAATGAGATCAGACGTCAAAAGCATTATCCTGGGAGAAAGCACATCCATATTTTGTGCTGCAGTGTATTTATTTTACACGCTAATTTTCCTAACACCATCACTGGCGAGGAATGCCTCAGTAGCTAAGGAGGCCAGCCTTGTTGGGCAGCAATCGTTCTTTTACATTTCTTTCCATCTGTGATGGTTGTACCTTCAGTTTACAGCTACTGCAACTGAACTGTGCAGATAGCTTACTAAAATGCCTCATAACCCTAATGAAACCATATTGCAGAAATTTATGAAAAATGAGGGGCATATTCATGAGGAAAACACTCTTTCTGTGACTGATCTGAGGCTGAACAGCTAATGCAACAGTTGGGGAGATCAGATTGTGATTCAAAGAAAGGACAAAAGACTTGGAGAAAGACTTGTGGAAAACCCAGAATTAGCCCTTGACATAACTATCCACATTTCCCAAGAAAGGAAATTGTCCAGGCTGGAATGAAACTCATGGGTCAAATGCAAATCGCACTGAATGAGTCACAGAGAAAAATGGACAGCTAAATCTACCAGTAAGCTACTTTCCAGAAAGCAAATAGGATTGTTTGTACAGGATGGCCTGGCCAGAGTAGTCTCAGTCTTCAGCTTTTTGTACTAAGCGGTGACCCTGAAGGTGTTTCACAGAACTATTCCAAGGCCATTGGTAGGTCAGCAATGTATTTCTGAAACATTATCTAAAATGCAAGTTTAATACTGTGACTAATGCTTGCCACAGAAAGAGGACAGAGGATTTCGTCCCTCCAAAAGACAGGCACAAGCTTCTGGGAACAAGTGTTTTCTGGGAACAAGTCTTTCAGAGAGTGCTGAGCAGGTAGAGGTCCCATACTTTCAAAATTCCCTGGCCTCGAGTGACTCAATGAGCAACACACAAGCTAGTGGATTCCACCATTTCAAACAAAAACAAATGCTGAAGCAAAACTGATCTGCCACTTATCAGAACAGGATTATGGGCCAATTTGCAGTCATCCTTGCTGACATGTTTACCAGGGAGCAGACAATCAGGTTGCTAGAGGCCTTGTAGAGGTTCAGGTATAAGCCCTTAAATCTAAATACAATCTTTCTAGCACATGTAGAATGGAATAATCTAACAGATCATCACCCTTTTCATAATAAAATAAACATAATTGCCCTCCATCTGGATATGCTTTCCTGCCTAAGTCATCAATTATGCTGCTGTACAAGGCTTGCTCATCTGCAGTAGAACTACTTGTGGTCATTTTGCAGCTTTTGTTATTTGAAGAGGGCTGCTAAGAGACAGCAGAGTCGATGAGGAATTCAAAGGATGGCAAAGAGCTACAGCTAACTCCAAGGATAACAAAGCATGTATTTTCATCCTGATATTCATTAACACAGATCCCACTGCAAAAAGCCTCTGCCAATCAAAACTCCTACCCCTTTAAACACGCTACTGAGGGTCTGAGGAGGGTTTTAAATGCACATGCATACAGCTTATGATGAAACCAGTACAGAGCACACAGAAGAAATGCCTAGCCATGTGCCACAGAAAGTAAAATCAGATTCTGCCCTCATTTATTCCCACCTAATCTTCCTCAAGAGAATCAAATAGCCTTGATGCAAACAGGGTATGAACTTGCACAAGAGGGAGGCTTACAGCACTGTAAAAGCATTATTCAAAGCTGCAAATGAAATATCTCTTGAAGTTCTGAAGCTTTCTGGCTGAAGAGGAAAAGATATTTAGGTCTTTTGTTATACCAACTTCAGTTTAAAATAATCACTTACTTGAAAAGCACCTCACTGCACAGTTACCCCCTGCAAATACCCACTATTTTCATTAATTGCTAGATATAGAAGTATCTATCACTATAAGAGATGGTTAGCACCACCATTTGTAAATAAAATACACAAAGTTTAAATAAATTGATTTGAGTAAATTTCTTACATTTTACCATACATTTTCACTGCTGCCTCAAGACCAATCTAACAAGCAACGGTTCATAGTGCTGATAACTGTGTAATAAGAAGAAATTCTAAAAAAAAGACTTTGGTATTTCCATGGCTCGAGGCATCAGTAGCCACAAACAGCCATTTTAAAATCAATTTTCTAATTGCTTTCTTTATTAAAAAACAAATTGAATATACTGCTGTCAGCATAATCACTTTTTTCCCTAAGGACATGTATAATTTTAGCTGTGAATAAATTTTGGAAAAAAGTGGTATCTAATATGCTGTTCAAAAGTAAGTGATCTATAAAACTGACTATGCACAAAGGTATGGTATGCTTTTCTTCCTTCCACAGCAACCATCCCATTATTTTCTGTTCGGCCTTCTTTTTTTTTTTTTTTGAAAAAAATCTTACAGGGATTTTGGTTTTATAATCCATGGTAAAACTGATCTCTCCTGAGGCACGTTGCCTTAGGTCTGACAAACTTTTCATATAAACTGCATTGTCTTGTGGTAATTATTGATAACTTTAATGCTCCGTGAAAAGCAATGTATTTGGGCATTTGACAAGATGCAAAATGTTTCCTCTAGGGATGTAAGCCAACTTGTCAGTGGAATAATTTTGCAACTACCATGAAGACACAATCGCTATGAATACGAACTTTGGCCAACTATAAATACAGAAATAATTTAGATCATGATTTCCTGGCCTGGTCCATGCATCCTGTGTGTTGGACCAAAAGAGCTTGCTTAATGTGCATCACAGTCAGTCCTCAGGCACGGCGCACATGTGGAATAAAGAGACATGAGGTCCCCTGAGACGAGAAACACTAAACCTCAACTAATACTAAACTCTCTAAGTAGGCTAGAGCCGCGCTGAGGAAGCATTCAAAACGGTCGTTGCGCATTTCAGCGATGCCATCGCCGGATTTATTCCCGTACGCGACCTGCGAGGCACTCGCGGGCTCTTTCCTTCCAAAGGTTTTGCTAACCGCTGCCACTCGAGACGCCGGTCCTGCCTCGGCGCTCGGCACCGGTCTCGGGGCGCGGGCAGCTGCGCTCCCGGCCGAGGGCCGCCGCCTCCCGCCGCCTCCCCCCGCCGCAGCCGCCGCGGGTCCCGGCGCCTGTCCCTGGTGCTGACGGGGCCGCCGCACCTGCCGCGGGGCAACCGCCCGCCGGGCAGCCGCAAGCCCGGTCCCAAGCAAACGGCCCTCCCTCTGCTCAGCGCTCTCCCCGCGCCCCGGGAAGGCAGGCGTGATCGCCGGCGGAGCTGAGCTCGGCGCCAGGCCCGCCTTGGCGGCCCGCGGTGTTTTCGCTGCCGGGCAAATCCCGGGCGACTCGGATGGGGCAGCCGCGCGGGTCCGGGCGTTTCAGCGCAGGGGAAGAGGCTTTTTTTGTTTGTTTTTTTTTTTTGTTTTAAACAAACGCAGAAAGCAGCGGCTCAGTCATTGCACTGAGAAAAACAGCTGCCTTTCTGGAAGGCACTTTTGGGAGCATAATATTAAGAAAAAAAATTTAAAAATCACACAGCACCGCTGAATAGAGGGATGTATGTAGTGGGTAGCTTGGGTCTCGACAAAACTCAGCACTCTCAGGAAGTCACCACAAAGCTAAGTCTCTTAAATTCAGGTGGGCAATTACATTCTTCATTCTGTATTTTCCGAAAATTGTCTTCCAAACCCTTTATCTCCTCTTGGGCTGTCGTTTTAACTTTTCCACTCAATTAGAGCGACCATCACCTATCAACACCAGCGAACCACGGGGGGGAAAAACTTCACTTCCACTTTTCGTAAGGGGAAATGGCCGATTTCACACGTGTTCCGGCGGTGAGTGAGGGGGGGTGAAGGCTGCAGGCTCCCAGCTCGCAGAGCATTTACACACATGCTCAAGAGCTTTTGCCGAGCTTGGGCACGACACCAGCTTCCCGCCTGCCCCTCCGGGCCCTGGGCGGACGAGGAGCCCAGTGCCCCCGGCGGCGAGTGCCGGGAAGCCGGGGCAGCACCCGCCCCCCGCGCCGCCTTCCAGAACGTTCCGGGTCCCTCCGGAGGGCGCAGCCCGCCCTCCCCACCCCCCCTCCTCCGCCGCCGCCGCCATTCCCGGAGGGCACCCGGCCGGGTAACGCCCAGCGCCCCCCGGATACCTGCTCCCCCGGCGCTCAGCCGAACCGCTCCCCACAGCTTTGTGTCACCTTCCCGCTCTGCCACCACGGCCAAGAGGCGATCTCCGTTCTAAAACGGATTTTTTGGGGTTTTTTTTTTCCTCAAAAAAAGTGTTCTTTTTAACCGCAGACAACGGTTTCTCGGCTTAACGGTCCCTCCGCAACCGCCCGCGGCGGCAAATCGTCTCACGCTCCTCCTCGCCCGCCCAGCGCCCCCACGCGGCGGCCCCGCCGCCCCGCTGACGGGCGGAACTCCCCTCGGCGCGGCGCTGCCGCCTCTGCCGTTCCTCTCAGCCCCCCCTCTGCCTGCGGGGGCGGCGGCCGTGGTGTCCGTGGGTGCGTGTGACCGCAAGCGCCGCCCGCCCAGGGCAGCTGCGGCTCCGGCGGGGGCGGGGACCTCCGCCCGCCGGTCCGCTCGGGGGTTTGGCCGCGGCGGAGAGCGGCCGCCCCACGCCTGCCGACACCCGCCCGCCCGCCCGCCCGCCGCGGCGCGACACGGTCAAGCGCTGCGTGGCCGGAGGTAGCGGTGGGCTCCCGGTCGGCCTAGAGTTACCGGTTGCGCTACTCGAGATACCGCAAGCGGGCAAGGTGGGTCGCGCCGCGGCGCTGAGGGAAGGAGCGGCGCCGGCGCCAGAGCGAGGGGACGAGCCCTCTCAGGCAGAGCGGGGCCCGGGGCGGCGGGGGCCGCCCGAGTCCCGCAGCCTCCGGCTCTGCGGAGAGAGAGCGGGCTGCAAGTGCTCGCCGGTTAAGAGGTCAGCAGAAAGCCTAACGGGCAGGAAAAAGCGGGCGCTCCGCTAGCCAAAGGCGGCTTGCGAGCGCCGGCTATAGAGAGTGACAGCCGCTTGCTGTCTTTAAACGTCGCCCTGCAGGTTTAAAGGTTTTCTGTAGTGGAAAACGTTACCCGGTAAAGCCTTTGCTGGAAGGCAGAAAGGAGTAGGCGAGTCGTTTGGCTGAAATCTAACTTTTGGGAGTCCGCTCCATTTAAGATTAAATCTTGCGTCCATGTGCATATTGA
Source organism: Buteo buteo (assembly GCF_964188355.1). Classification (NCBI taxonomy): domain Eukaryota; kingdom Metazoa; phylum Chordata; class Aves; order Accipitriformes; family Accipitridae; genus Buteo; species Buteo buteo. Next base: position 37,726,223 of record NC_134174.1, read on the forward strand.
GCATATGCGTTGGGGCGCACTGCTACATCAGCATGGTGTCATGATCCTTGAGGAATCTGTGCAATGGACAAACTACATTGGCAGCCCAGGATCCCTCTTCAAGCCTTGTTGTACATTCATTGCGCTGTGCCAAACCTCAGGCTCTCTGAAGGCAAGCCAACACCGTAGACATCCTGTGACATTGATGTCATAGCTCAGGTCTATGTGGAGCTGACAAATGATCTGCACATAGCCTCTTTAGACATTTGTGTGTGTGTGTGTGTGCATTTGGGTGTGATTGGGTTTTTTCTTTTGCTGTTTTCTCCTGCAAGCCAAAAGAGTCAATTAGGATCCCTTGCAGCAAGGCACAAATTACAGTAGTCACAGGGTTGCTATAAACTTTCCTGGTTTCAGCCTAGAGTTGGGGAAAGAATGATAAAAAAAAGAACAGCAACGCATTTTGCAACCTTCTCTTTCTGGTTCAGGTACCTGTATTAGAAACCAAACCCTACATTTTAATCCAGTTGCTGCTGTTGACTCATTTTGTGACCTAAGCTCTATGGCTACACACGTAAAAAGGACATGGTAACAACAACAGGTCTTTAGGTGTTCTTTACCTTAAAAAAAGAAATTTGATAACTTGGCAAGGTAGATGCCATAGAAGCGTTAAGTATTACATGCTGTAGTGGGTGTCTTTAAAAACAATGAAATGCTGGTAAGATGAGAACTTAGTACCGTACACTTAAGGTTTTTTTGTAATACAGGGGCAAAAAAGTCTTTGTAAACAGTCTGGACAGGTATCTTTTCCTCTTCCCTTCCCTTGGTAGCCTGTCTCTCTGCAGGTATGGTTTCCAGTTTAACATAGTTACCAAAAATCTTCAAATCTTTTAAAGATCAAGTCTGACCAGGCTATGGTCTATACCCAATCTTTTGTGGTAGTGAAAAGAGGTGGTGGCAGGAAAAAAAGCAGGCCACCTAGCAGGGAAAAAAGTGTGAAATGTCATTTTTCTGTAATGGTGAAAGTAGTTATGGTGGAGGATCTGGAGGTGAGGGTAAACAGCAAATTTGATGGTAAGGTGATACTAGCAGCAGCAAACAGCCAAACAGAAAACAATTTGAGCTGCATTTCTGAAGACATTGTATTACAGAGAAGGGAGATAATATTCCATCATTATATTGCTCTAGCATGGCTCCCCAGCGATAACATACTCTGTTGGGACCTGCAAACCACATTACTAGAAAGGTATCAACAAAGCAGAATTTGGTGAAGCCAAGTGCGATAGAAAATTTAGCTTCCCAAGAAAGATCAAAATACAGGACTTAGGACAACTTGATAAAAGGATTAAGAGGAACTCAGAAATACAAAGTTCTGTGAGAATTGAAGGATTTTGATTAAATGGGTGAAACGAAGCTGTACATGGAAGTATGAGTAGGATTAGCTCAACTTAGTTCAGAGCCCAGCAGTGAAGGAAAAAAGATGACAGTGAGCTCTTTTGCATTGTAGAATAGTCTCACTTTGGAAACACTATTGAACTTGTGCTGAACTTGTGGGAAAAATCTTTACTCTTGGTAATTACTTTTATATTCAGTTTGGCATTGGGAAGGGTAGGAATTCAGAGCTAAAAAGCTTTTACATCTCTAATGTGTCAGTTTCAAATTCTTTAGCACTGATTAGCCAATATATGGTAAATATGTGCTATTTTGTCCTGTGGACTGCAATGAAGATCAGTCCCCAAATACAGCTGTTGTTTCCTCATTATACCACATGGAATATAATTAACATTGGGTTAATTAAAAATTTTGGAAAACTCTAGGGTTGCATAGATCAGACATATGGTTTAAAGCTTGGGTTTTATTCATGCATGTATCTAGGTGAGTAACTTCTTCGCACACTCCGATCCATTCTCCTTGCCTTTTCAGTCTTCTGAAAGAGTGTAGATAGTCTTTCTGGGGACAGTGCAGTAACCTGTGGGACAAATAGGACATGTTTGTCATAAAGCTGAATGCTACCTTCTAGTACTGCCACTCCCTCAGGTGAAGTAGACTGAAGCAAAGGCAGCCAATATTTTTGTCTTTGTTTTGTTTGGGTTTTTTTTGTATTGTTTTTTTTTAAAGGAATGTCTGTCCTGCTTGTTGAAGATCTTTTTATCAAAGAAGAAATGATAGTTTATTCCTCTGCAGGGCAAGTCTTTCACTTGCCTAAAGAAAAGCATAAAAGGCTATTGAAACCATGACCTTGCATGTGTCTTTTTATATGCCAAAGGTGCATAGTCTATTGCAGATCAGAAGTCAAACTCTCAAGCAATCTACTTCTGAAATGCTTAATGATACAAACAATGCAACCTTGTTGCTGCAGTAACAGTAATTCAAGGCTCTTCTATAAGCACATCTACCACTGCAGCTAAAATATAGCTGATGAGTAATGTGGCCAGCTTAATGAAGTAGTAGCAACTTGAACAATTGGAATTTCCATTACTTGTTTCCTTCCACCTTAATTTAGCATTGACACTAGCGGTTTTTATTTCATTCACTTAATGGTTATGTACTCCCAAGCATGCAGTTGTAGCTTTCCTAAAGTCAGTTCACTGTAATACAGCATGGTCTCCTAGCATATGTGAATTGTTTCCGCTAGTGTAACATCTCTGACGTAGTTGTGGAAGGACGGCTCTGCTCAGGCTCCGAGACATTTGCTGGAGGTGGCAGCACTCTGCTCTGCTCCAGAGCCCGCAGAACCTGGTACCCATCCAGCTTCCTCACAACTGTTCCCATCAGTCAGCTGGGAACAGCTCTGGGGGGAACCTCATGAGCTCTGGACAATTCTCTGTTTTGATATCTGTAGAGAAAATGTCACCCTGCTCCTAGAATATGTTTTGGGGTTTTTTTCTTTAAGTGTTAGTCCTTATACCAGTGGCCTCATCTGACTCAGCATAGCTTCTGTCTGAAGGGAGGGAACTATAAGCAAGTCATAGATCTTGACATAGCTGGAGAATGAAGGGAAGAAGGCACACCAAGAGAAACAAAATACTGTTATTTGAGCAAACAAAATAAAAAAACATTTTTTGGAAAAGGCAGTTATGTAAAGCCACTTAAACCTAATCTAAACATCACAAGCTTCTGAAAACAAGGGGATTGTCTATTATGTACACAAAGTTTATGTCATCCTCAAGTTTCCCAGAAGGTTTTGCTGAGGTTTGTGCTGGTAGTTGTGATGGTGCTGTACCTGCTGCACCAGTCCAGCTCCTGGGTTTGCTCCAGATGTTTGACTGTGAGAACACCTGTGTCTCTCACCTTTGGAAATGGGGCAGGGTTGAAATAGTCATCTGAGTGGATCACCAGCTTTCTTATTTAGAGGCTGATTGTATTAAAAGTCTGTAGAAGGAAGAGAGACCTATGCTAAGAGTGTCCCCAGCAAATGAAGCTGTGACTACAGAACGAGCTTCTTTACTGTTTGCACTTCATTATTAGACATGGAGCTTTCTCCAGGCAGGCAGAGGGGAGATAAACACAGGAGGGAAAGGACTTAGAGAGGCCTGGAGAAAGAAAACTGTGGAATATTTTTACTCCAAAGTGCACCTGGTAGTGATAGTGCAGGCATGTGAAAGGGGTCCTGTTGTGTTGAAGGGGAGTGTTGGCCAGGACACTGGCATATGCTCTACACTTTCTTTTTTAAAGTGCCAAGCTATGCTGAACGTTCATGCAGACACAGATAGAAACCAAAGGAGTAGGAACAAGTGACCTCAGTTTAACATTTCATTCAAATGACAGTGCACCTAATGAGATTACCACTCTAGTTTCCTAGCACGCCACCCAGCCTGAAGGATCTCACAGATCCTTTCAGATGTCCTAAACTGATAAGCAAATGGCATGTTACACATGTGAAAGTAGGATAGAAGTACATAGTGTTTGATTAAACAGCATCTCTGTTTCTTAATGCTTAGCTCTGTTCAGCTTGCTGTACAATTTTATTATGTTCTGGGTTTTGCTCCCCCCCGCTTTTTTTTTTTTTTAACATAAATGACTGAAGATTTAGGTATAGGAAGGTAACATGCACAGAATTCACAGTTGATAAAAACATAACCTCTCTTTGGATAATTTTTTCTGTGATACTGTCTTTACTAGTGAATCGATGACTTGTTATGTTTATCTTGCTCCTGGTTTTATTCCATTCTCCTGAACCCTTGAAATAGAGCCAAGGAAGGGCACTAAAAAACAGCAGTGTATTCCTAGGAAAAGGAAAGGAGTAGTGCAATGAGAATTTACCTTCAATCTTTTGTGTGTGCATGTGGCCTTTTAAATAAAAAATAATAAATCCAGTACTAGTGGTTAGAAAGAGAGCTACTAGATAAACTGGCAGGCCTGAAAACTCTGGTATTTGAAGTGCAACAAGTCAGTTTTGTCTCCTCTCAAAGTTATCATCCAAACATCACTGGTTCTGGGCTCATATAGGGTAGGTCACAAATGCTGTTAATGTAAATGTGCCCTAGAGGTATTTGTGAGACATGAGAAAACCATTTTATTTTCAAGCTGTGTCTTGCTATTTGCTTTGGGTTTAGTTTGGGCCAGTTCTACTGGTTTAGTGTAACTTTCATTCAAATCCATGTGAATTGCTGTGGTTTGATTTGGACCTCTGACTAAAAAATATGGTTATGTGGTTTAGTCTAGTGTCTATGTGGAGCTTAATTATTCCCTTGTACAAATGGCTTTTCTGCCACTATGAATACTAAACAAACACTTATTGCCTCATGGTTTTGAAAAATTATTTACCATCTCCTCAGATAAAGACTGAGGCCTTGGTAGTGTTTGCTCTCTGCCATTTCACCATCAGTTTTTCTGTTGCATTTTAAGGTAGGTGTATGGGCAGAGTGACCTATTATCAACATTCAAACTGAGCTACCTCACTCTAGTGCATTATGTGTTTTCGTTGTCGTTTTGATTATCAGAGTAAAACCTGTGCTTTTTTTTTTCACCTTAACATAATGGGAATTTCTTTCTAATCGGAGGGTGAAGGCAGGGATGCTGTGGAGATACAGGAGAGTGGTTCTGGAGGTCCTGCACGTATTAATGACTTGAAAGGGATGAGTGTTATTTAATGTTTATAGCTTTACCCTGAGAGCAGAAGCTTTTTGTTTACATCTGTAGTTCTGCCAACAGCTTCTCCCCTTCCCTCATGTTCTCTGTATTTTAGCTATTCCAAATCTAAGGCAGAAATGCTATCCAGCATTACTGAACAAGGATTATAAAGTTTTATGGAACATCTAACAATGGGAATATAAACAATGAAAAATCAAAGAATGAATTAAGGAAGCAGTTAGCTAGCTATTTTTTTTCTTAGCGTGCCGCTTAAGTGTCATGCCTTTAGAAGACTTGTATTGAAATAGTGAGACAGGTATGTAGCGAAACTATGCTTTTGCCATGGAAATTAAATGCTGATTAGAAATAACCCATAATACCTCTTTCTGTATTTAAAGAGAATAAATTTTAATTTTCCCTTGAGAAAGCGAGGGCTGTGGAACCAAGGGCCAAACATGAAGTTGGCGGGGGGGGAGTTGTGATGCTAAATGCATGTAGCATATACTTTTTTTCAGTTTAACAAACCAGTGCAGAACAAGGCAAACACTCTTTTTTTTGCTGCCTTTCCTGCTATATATAGAAAGATCTATGTAAAAACTTGTTTGTACTACATTATATATCACAGTGCAATAAACATATGTTCTGAAGCAGAAGTTACAAATGGCCATGTAGATGTTAACAGGTTAGTAAAGAGATTTGGGTGTTTGGGATTTTAGCATGGGATTTTGCTTGCTCGTTTTATTACAAAATGTGTTTTGCCCATAAAGTAACTGAGCATATAGAGGGGCTTGAGAAGCCTAGAAAGATCTGTCCCCTTCCCTGGGGGCTATATTAGACCTCTGAGTCATGAAGTCTTTGCATAGTAGGTGTCTGGTTACAAACCTTTTATGGGCCCTACTCAGCCGGGATATCAGCATCTGCATTATAGCTCCCATCTATTCTTAGGTGATATCAGAGCACAACTGAACAGGCAAGGCAGAAAGAGAATTGCTTTCATTATATAAAACTCTTCCCTTTTCTTATTCTGTTTTTTCATGCTTTCTCTGTCTACCCTATCCTTCTGTTCTGCAGTGCTTTGTTGCCTTGTAAAAGAGGTACAAAATGGCTTACAGCGTGACTCTGAGTGGACCTGGACCATGGGGTTTCCGACTGCAAGGGGGCAAGGACTTCAACATGCCCTTGACCATCTCCAGAGTAAGTGAGCAAAAAAACCCAAAACTTGTTGAGCTTGTTTAGGTTTGAAAATAGCAGTGAACTAATCATACGTACACTCTGACCTGGCCTAGCAAAATAAAGGATCTTTGCAGCTAGGTCTGAATAAAGAGAATATAATGTGGACTATAAATATGCCAGTTTAGGGTACAACTGGCATTGATGATGCCTCAGGAAGACAGTTCTGGTTAGTATATTTTTAAGAATGATACTGTCTCCTTTAAAAAAGCTTCCAGTTCTATTTTGTACAGTGTTGTCTCTTTTTCTGCTGATAGAGACCTCACTGGTGCTGTCTATTTGGGGGGAAGGGAGTAGAACAGCTATGAATGGGAATATAAAATTATATTTGTAGAAAATAAACATGTAACTGCTTGTAAATACGTGAAGTCTAGGTGTTAAAACTGAACAAAGATAGGGATACATGTCCCCTCTTTTGAGGGCGAGCAATAATTCGATGAAAATTAGACATGTCAAGCAGAAGACTCAATAGTGCTTAAAATACGGTCTTAAATTATGCAGAAGCCTTCCATTTGCAGCTGACAAACAGCATGTGATTTAATAATTAATTACGTGGTTTATCTGTCAACTACCGGTTAGTCCATTTATTTCCAAGACGTCTTTCTTTTTTTTTTTTTTTCCCCTAAGACAATATTTTAAGGTGTTGCAGTGGACTGCTCTTATTACCTGAATTACCTCAGTTTCTTAAAAGTTTTTAACATTGGATGGTTTTCAGGAAATTTGTAAGCGTTTCCCTTACCTACCCTTCTCTTATCAAACTAGTTCTGTGTAACTTCTGGTTTGGGAACCCTGCTTTCTATTACCTCTTGCAGCTCCCTCCTAATTTTTTTTTTTAATTTTTTTTTTTCCTTTTTCCTTTCTGACAGTTTCAAGTCTCTTCCAGAATGTTCAGATCTTTTTAGAGATGTCTTGGTTCCTCCACAAATCACCTGCAGAAGGCTTATTTTGCACAGCAATGACAAGATTACTTATATAACAGTGTTTAAAACGAATACCAGAATGATTTAATCAGACAAACAAATAGAATGCAAACAAAAGGTCTGCTCCACTGCAAAAAAAGCCACCTACACTACTTTGAAAACTGTTTTTTCATAATGAAAAAATACAGTCTGTTAAGTTGTGGGTACCAAATTGATATCCCTGCAACAATCATGAAACAAAGTCATCAGTGAGCTTCTGAAATCTTAACTATGCTATTTCATATTCATACTGTAAAGCTTTGTATTATTTGATCTCCCTTATTCTTATGCACAATATTCCTTTCTCTGAAGACAGAGCCACATTTATCTTAGTATTAAGTCCTATGATGATGAGAGGAACTTTTCATAACCCCTTTTGCAGAAGCAGCATAGTAATTGCAAAGAAGGCTGTTCTGTCAGCGTTACTAAAACCAAACAAAAAACAACCAAAAAAACCCCTGCCCACAAAAATAAACTCACTTCATAAATTTATACTAATTTCACTATGGTAAATAGTTTTGGTATTTCTTTCCTTATTGCACCAAAGGTAAGTACAGAGAGGTGCCAACATATTTCTGTAGACATTTTCAAGACACTGTGCAGCCTGCGCTGTATGGTGTTGATTATTTTTTTGTAAGTAATTCAGTCATACCTAGAGGCTGTCAGTCAAGGGCTGTGGCACTTGCACTGTATATGACACAATCAGAAATTAAAAAACAGTTGTTTCCCAAAGAACCCATTGTCTCAGATTATAATCTCTTAAATACACTCACTATGACCGAAGGCTGTATGATTCTTATGGAGCTTTTGAGAGCTTATGATGAGCAGGAGTGAAACTGCAATGGCTGTATTCCCAGAGGTGTGGAGGAATTACCTCTTCATACAGCTGGCTGCATTTCCAGCAGTAGAAGCATCAGAAATCACTGTTAAATGTTTTGAACTCTTTCCCAGTGAGGCCCAGTTTTTAGCTGGGAGCATTGCTTTGGGATGGGATTGGATTTTGTAGCCTGCCTTAGGGGGGGAAAGCAGGCATGCAGAAATGAATGTAGTCTGTTTCAGGGGGAGTTGGAGTAGGAATGCCTGCTGATTGTAGTATTTTTTAATTGGAACACAGTGTAATACATGGCTTTTGATGATGATATTCTTAAAGTCTTTTTTCTTTAGCATCTTTCACATAAATATATCTCCAAACAGATCAGCAATTTGCAGTCATAAGTGAGTAGAGCTGTGAACTTAGCCATAATTGCAATCTTACCATGGGAGAAAAGGAAAGCTGTACTTACATTCTCAAGATATTCTTGGGGGGAGTGGGGGAGGGAAGATAACCGTGAGGAAAGTCGCCCTTCTTGAGAAGAGCACACAGCTCTAAATGTTGGCAGTGGATGCTGTACACTTATCTATGGACTGGTTTTGATCCACAGCTGTCCTGAGATGGGATTAGACTTTCTATGTGCAATATGAGATGTAAACCCCAAACACTTCAACTTAAAGGGTCTTATAATTGCTTTCAATACTAGATGTGCCATGGCCCTTTCACGTACATATGTGTAGTATCTGTCTATGCAGGCAGATAGGGTTTACATGCGGACATGCTCATTGTATTCTAACTACCCCCACTCCATTAGACTGTGAGTGGGCCACAGAGAAAAGAAGATTCATCCTTTTTCATGGAGGCTTTGTGCTTTTCTGTCATGCCATGAGAGAGTTGCCTCTGAGCTCCTGAGAAAGGTGATGGCAACAGTCTACCACCCTGGGATTGTTCATCCCATCTATAGTCTTATGCCTGCACATTTCCAAGGACCTTCCTGAAAGGAGAAGCTAGTATTGTGCCAGTATGAAGCTAGCCCGCATCTAGACATAAAGTGTGCACCCTGGACTTAGGAACCAGAGCTGTGGCTTAGCTGTCTGTTGACCTGCACTCTGTCAGCTGGTCCCATACAATTCCCACTCAGCTTGTACTTCACCTGAGAAGCAGGGGAGAAAACCTGAAGGTCTTTGAAGCCTACTGACAAAAGCACAATGCAAGATTGTGGCATTGCTAATGCTTCTGTTCAGGAAGATGCTCTTAAAACAGTGGGCAAGGAAGGGAACTACTTGGAGCTGTTTGGCTTAACAGTTCAGTTTTAAAGGGCTCTTCAAAATGCTGTCTGAGACAATGTATTTTCTTCCCTTCAGGTAGGTCCAGGTGATCAGCTCACTGCTGAATAGTCAATAGCATAAGACACAGGAGTCAGTCAGCTGGGTGACAGGTGAAGATGTGTTCCCCTGAAATGGATTGTTCTGCTTATCTGTTCTTTATCTAAAAAGTGCCTGACTAATGTAGTGGGTGGGGACAGGAAAGGAGGAGTCAAAAACGGGTGGAGAAGAGTTAAGGTCACTGTACAGCTTTCACGCTCTTTAACAATGGCATTAGAAAATAATCTGGGAAGATTTAAAAAATGTTTTTCCAGTTCCCACCCTGCAGACCATCCTATTCCCTAGAACAAATCCTGTCATGAGATGTCATGGGCAGGTAGCAGACGTAGGAAAACAGTATTGACAGACTCTTAGTAAAGCTGAGCATCTGTCAGTCCTACTGAAATGAATGAGACTTGCAGGTTGTTGGCAATGCTAAGAGCTGTCACCAGTGGTGTGATCACATGCCTAAATCTGATCTTACCAAATTGATGTGGGCAGCAAAGCAGGTTATTTTATCCTACTGCTTGCTTGAACTGTCTGGAAGCAAGCAGAATTCATTAATTTTATAAACCTAATCCTCTGTAAGAAGGCTTTTAGGCATAGTTAATTATATAAGTGCTGTGTTGCCATGTTACTGAAGATGGTATGATTGTACATGGATGGACGCAATAGCAGAGCCTCTTCATATATTTCTGAATGATTATTGCTGAACAGCAAGCTTTTTGAGTGAGACAGACTGGCTTGCAAGTGATGCAATGAGCTGAAAGGTATGCAAGGATCATCATCTGAGATAGGAGAAATACTATCCAGAACAGTGGGGAAAAGTGTTAGAGAACTGTTTTGGCTTTATTCTGTTAAGTGAGGAAGAAGTTGAAGTCTGGTGATGGTGTAAGTGCAGTGAGGGGAAATGTCAAACGCTAATAGGAAAAAAATGGAAATTGGCTGATCTTTATACTTATTCTGGTACAAGCAGCCTGAAACAGCTCTTTTGGGGCGGGGGAAATTCCTATTCTAGCATTTTGCAGTCCATGTCTCTGGAGGAGCAGGAAGGCTTTTCTCACATTTGTTGGGCTCATTCCTTTTATCAGCATCTATTCCTGATTACTTCCTGTCCTTCCTCCACTCCCTAGCATACATATGTCAACCTCCCTCTGTGACTGTTTCCTTCTGTCGTGGTTTAACCCCAGCCAGCAACTAAGCACCACGCAGCCGCTCACTCACTTCCCCCCCATCCAGTGGGATGGGGGAGAAAATCAGGAAAAGAAGTAAAACTCCTGGGTTGAGATAAGAACGGTTTAATAGAACAGAAAAGAAGAAACTAATAATGATAATGATAACACTAATAAAATGACAACAGTAAGTAATAAAAGGATTGAAATGTACAAATGATGCACAGGGCAATTGCTCACCACCCGCCGACCGACACCCAGCCAGTCCCCGAGCGGCCAAAAAAAACTGCCTCCCCCCCCTTCCCAGTTCCTAAACTAGATGGGACGTCACATGGTATGGAATACACCGTTGGCCAGTTTGGGTCAGGTGCCCTGGCTGGGCATGAGAAGCTGAAAATCCTTGACTATAGTCTAAACACTACTGAGCAACAACTGAAAACATCAGTGTTATCAACATTCTTCACATACTGAACTCAAAACATAGCACTGTACCAGCTACTAGGAAGACAGTTAACTCCATCCCGGCTGAAACCAGGACACCTTCAGAGGAGCTATGTGAGAGTATTCATTTCCTGTGGGCCTATGGCATATGGGATATCAGAGCCTTAAAACAGGCAAGTGATGGGTGAAGGGAATCCCTCTTTGCTTTTTTCTTCTATTCTTGAATGCAGGGAAACCTCAGATTATCTGGATCAGGCACTATGCATTCTGCAACTGTCATTTGGATGGCCATGTGTTGCTGTACATAAATTGTGATCAGAAGAGTGCAGTTTACTTATATTGACTGAACAGAAGAAATTGAGCAAGTTCACTTGAAATGCTGATTCCTGTTAAGCATTCATCTCTGGTGAATCGAACTGCTGAGTAGTTGTCCTACAGCTATGACTGCAATTTTGAGAGGTTTTTTTCATCTCCGGATGTGAAGTCCTTCACAGTACTAAAAGCCATAGATTAGTATTTATAATAGTTGATAGTCTACAAAACCTAACAGGTGAGTCTTGTGTCCTCTAAAAGCCTGCCTTTTTAACTACTATTCAGTAGAGGTGTTTCCTTTTTCCCAAAAAACTCAAATGACTAAGTCAACTGCTGAGAGAGGGAGTGACCCATTTAATGTAAAAACTGTCTTATGTCTAGATAAACTGTATTAATTTCTTATGCATGAGTGGTTTCACATTATTCCAGTCTTCTACTACAATTTAACTCAAAATAATTCCTTGTGAGAAGAAAATGAAATACTTTCAGGCTAACTTTTAAGAACACTCCAAAACTTTCCTATCTGTTTTTGATAAAAAACCTATTCTGTGGGCATCAGCATTTCTTTGGGATAATCTGCTTAATTTGTAGATCACTTCTTGAGCAACAGTCACCCCATCCAAAGTTACAGCATTCTGAATTTTATTACGTGCAGTCATTTGTTATATGTATGAATGTGTCTGTATCATGAGAGAATGCTCCTTACTTTAGATGGTATCTTTGCTTTCAAACTAATTTGCAAGCCAATTCTGGTATGTTTACAGCCACTGTTATCAGAAATGATTGTATTTCTGTGAGCCTGTACCCTACAAGTAACTCCTAAACCTCCTGATTTGGTATTGTTTGTTTGAGATTTTCCAGTAGTCAGCATCTACACTATAAGTGACAGTTCAGTATATAAGGCATTTGTATAATACGGTTGCATCTCCCATCAAACACAAGTGGCATGTGTATGTTGGACAAGGAGGGAGGGAGCAAATTTTCTAGTTGTGTTCTGTTTAAATAATATTTATTGGACCAGAGAAAGAGATGGGTTCTGGTGCCTGGGATCAGAAAATCCCTGGGTACTGGGGACTCAGTTCAAGTCTCTGCTCTGAATAAAGCAGAACAGAGGTTTAAACTTGGCTGTGCAAGGTGCTTTAAGAGGGTAAGGCATTAGTTATTCTGAGGTAGACAATGTTCCTTGTCTTGACCAAAAATACTGTATCAGGTCTGAGGAGTAATCCCAATGGTTATTTCACCTGATCTGCTAACACTTTAGAGAAGGTTTGATTTCAACAAAAACCCAATTTTTGTAATACAAAGCAGTTCCAGCACAAGATGTACTATTTTTTCCCTTCTTAAACAATCATGATATAAGAAGCTTTTGTTTTCTTTCTGTGCAGAAAACATTCTGAAAAATCCATGCACATTGTTGTATCTTTAAACTCAGGATTTTGGGGGGAAGAGTCCTTTTATTATAATTTTTATTTAAATCTTAGCATCATAATGCAATATGATTTGAATGCATGTACTGTACTCGACTAAATAACTTTCAGGAAGGATGTGGAGCTAACTACAGCTCTTGGTCAAATGATTTCTCCTTTAAATCAAGTATGTGCTTGGAACTGAAGGGCAGCCCCACTTCTCTGTGTGATTAAAGTAATCACTAAATACTAAGCTTACTGCTGAAGGCCGGGGGTGTATAAGGAGTATTATGTACTCTGCACAGTATCTGTGCAGACATCATGCACAGCTCTATTTAAGATTCTGTTTCTCAATTCTATCCATGTTTTGAATTTCAGGAGAAACATTTAGCCTTGTTAGAAGGTAGGCCAGATTAATATGAATAATGGCCTGTAATAGCTGAGGTGCTGGCTTAAATGATGCTACATCATCAAACCTGCTGCTCTGACTATTCTGATACATAATACATAACTCATGGGTTTGAAGCCCTTTCTTTATTTCACCTGCTAAATGCAGCTTTTCTCTTTGGAGTGTGATTGTATCTGAATCATCAATGCTCATGCGGCATTATCCGTGAAAAGAGCTCAGTGTATGAAATAATTGGGCTGAACGGCATCTATGCAATTACCAACTCAGTTATAAATACAGTCAGTATTTATTGGTGCTAGCTTACTACTCATACCAAAACCCATTCCACAGTGACTTTGCAGCTTTCCTGCAAAAGGCGGGGAACATAACCTTTCCCTTGAACAGGAGGCATAGTGTTAACTGTGAGAAACTTGGGCCCAAGACTGGTGAGAAACTGAGAAGTTCACAAGTAGGGATAACCATAGTTATTGTGTCTTTATGGAGGAGGAGGAGAAGGTTTCTTTACCTAAGGAAAAAGATCCACAGCTCATACGAGTTATGTTTCCTTTTTTTTCTTGTTTTGACATTTAATGATGTTCCCTGGCAGCTGGATATTCTGGTCTGACAAATTGCTCAGCCTTTGACCTAGAGTTTATTTACTTGAGAATATAGTTCATGTAGTATTTCAGGAAGTCCTCAGATTTACTTAATTATTACTGAAGTTAATAATTTTGCAGATCTTTTAGAACTAGTAAACACAGCAGGAAGTAACCATTAAATTATGAGTTTAAAGCTGCTGAAGTGTTAGTGCTTTATAATTAAAATGCACAATAAGCTTTTTTCAGGTAGAACTTTTTATTAGTGTCTCATATCTGTACTCTGTAAATGGCTGTCTTCATAACACAGCAGATAACCCTGTCATTAGCTCTATAGCTCCATTCTGAATACATTATTACAAAATGTTCTCTAGCCAGTGGAACACAAAGAGGGAAATTAGCTCTGCAAATACATTAGCATTAACTTTCTGTATGAGCAACAGCAGTTCCCATCTGGTCACTCTTGTCTAATTAGTAGCATAAAGTGTATGTTATAATATAACTCTATAAAATTTGGGTATTTTAAAAAAAATACCACAAACCTTTAGTAGCACTGTGAAAATATCAAAATGGGGTACAAAATGCAATGGTCTTCATTATAATCTAGCATTCATAGTGGACTGGAGCTAGCTGAGAACACAATTTGATGTAGTTGATTTGTGTGTAATTACAAATTTCTGCACATAGGTACCATTTCAATGCATAATCTAGTGTTAAATAGTGTCCAATACAATATGAGATACTGCTGCTCTTTTTTTCACTGGGTTTTGTTGCAGGAATAGCCAGTTGCTCAATGTGCAGGTAAGTTATTAATCCCCATTGGAAGATCATGAGAAGGGGAGAGGAAGGAGGGAAATTTTTGCTGAACATGGTAAAAATCAATACTTAGAAGTCTTGAGGAAAGAAATGAATTTAAAATATTGTTTGGCAATGTCAGCTATGTTATGCTTTGAAATGAATAATGTTAGTTTAAAAAGGATGGCTCCTATATAGCATGTTAAAGGGCTCTTTCTTCTGTACTCGTGTAATTAAAGCCTTAATAATAAGGTTACCTGAGAGCAAAATCTCAGAATAGGCTTTTTGTTACAATTGTCTAAATTCTTAGATCCTAATTTGATAAAAGTATGCTATGATACTTAATAAATGGCACTTCCTAAAGAATTTCATTCTTGCCGATACAGAGTGAGGACAAGGATGTTAAGTGTGCTGTTCAGTCACATTGTGTTGACCCATAATTTACATAATATCCTATATTTAAAAGCAAAGAGGTATCACCTGTCAAAAGGTACTGCATAGATGATGAGAAAAAAAACAGATGTATTTTACTTAGCTGCTATCATAACTTAAGGTCCTAAATGAAATAAAAGCTTGATCATATGAAGCTGGCTCTGAAGCTTAGTCCAGCGCTACTGGTGGGTATCCCTTGGGAACAGTTCTAAAAACTTTCCTTTTCAGATCCATGAAGAGTATAATTTTTCTCCCCAAATGTGGAGCAGTTTCTGTGTTGTTCTGAGATATTTTCAGGAACAAAAGCACCCAGCTCTTATTTATGGGGGCAAGAAAGAACTTTTTTTTTTTACCCACCGACTTTGAATGTAAGCACTCTGTGTTTCTGGAATTAGGTTTCCAGCTTACAAATGGCTCCAGATGACATCTTGAATGTTCTTCATACAAGGTGACTCCTCTTTTTGTTAGTAGTGGCCAGCAGCCATTTTTCCAAAAAGTCAATGAGATCTTGCTCTTCTTTTAGGGAGATGTAATGGGTCAAGTGTCTTAAAGCCGTGCAAATCCCCTGGCAAGGGTAGAGTTACTTTCTGCACTTCCCACATGCGTAGCTAGTGTTGTGATCATCTGTGCCACAGGTGTTCAGTGCCTGGACACTGTGCATAAATAGGTTTTAACCTTTCCCCAAAATCCTTCCAAATACACTTGATTTGTAGCAATGGCAGCTGAGGATTAGGGGGAACACAGCCTTTCATATGCTCACACCATATCCCCTCCTTTCCCTTGCTCAGAGTCCAAATTCCAGCTGCTGGGCTATTTTGGCTCCTTTACTCGCTGCTCTTGGTTAGCCATACTTGTTAATACAGACATAAACCCTTATTCTCATTAAAGGTAACAGGCTTAAGGGTACACACTTACTTTAAACAACTTACTGCTCTTCAGTTTAAAGCCAGCATTAGTGACAGTTAGTCTTTGTGGCATGAAGAAAAATAACTGTAAGGCATTGTAGTACTTATTTTACCTGGTTAGAGTGCCATGCACACTCTTCGGAAGCCTCTGTGGGACTCTCATGCTATATTTAAAGCATCCTCTAACTTAGGAAGCTATTTTGAATTGGAACAAATGCTACACTTACCTCAGGCTTCTGGAATGGGACATGGTATCCAAAACTCCAAAAATACTACATGTAACCCCAGATTCTGGTGCATAGAGCCAAATTGGAATGCTCTGGTATTAGGGTGAATTTGGGCTGCCTTTTCTTGATGCTGGGGGTCACTGGGACTGTCCTGCTCTATTTGAGAATGTCAACATTCTCCCCTTACGTAGTCATAGCCGGTTCAAAAATGGCCAAGGGCAGTTGGTACTATGGTGGGTGTTTAAAAAAGAAATAGGCAGCAGAAACAAGATGTTCTCTTTCATCAGAGTTGGCCAAGATTAACTACTCTAGGAAATAAATGGATAGTCTTTCGCTAATTTTTTGACAAGAGTTGCAAAATATGAGTACCCTCCTGACCTACTGTCAAAATTGCTTTCCTGTCTAGATTCTTCTTCCCTCACTTGTTTACTTAAATTATCTAACACATTATTCAAGATTAAATCCTTTTGTCAACTGTATGGGGTGGGGTGGATGAGGATCTCTCTTACATATCTGCTTTGCTTTCTTGACGACAAGAAGTGGTCAAAAGTCTGTAAGTGTCATTGTTTGTTTGAACAACAACAAACCAAACCTATTTGAACAGCAGTCTCTTCTCAGTTTAGTTGCCTACTGCTTGGTACTGCTTCTTTTCAGTGTAACATTTCTAAAATTAAGTATGTGCTGTGTTGGCATATAGTTGTCAGTAGTTCGGGATGAGTGCACAGAGTTGTGGGTAGCAGGCTGTTGGAGGTAAGCCCCTGATGGAAAGAATTAACAGATTATTAGGGTGCCAGAACTGTTTGCCTGTTTCATCCCTGAGGCACAGCAAAACTCTCCTCTCTTTTGAGGGAGGAACTATCCCACGCTTAAGAACTGTATGCCTTAGTTGAAGCAGTTGGCTGCAAGGACAAATACTGATATTGCTGTGGTCTGTGGTCATGTGGGAGATGCCTAACGTTGGCTCTTGGCATTCATCCTTGCTCCATGTGGGATGGTACTCTGCTGTCTTCTCCTTCCATATGCCTGGGATGTTTGATGTGGGCTTCCTCCCCTGCCTGCCTTTCCTTGCTCTACACCACACATTCTCCCTCATCGGAGTGTGCCATCCTTTCTTTGCTCCCAGCTTTTGATGATGATGTTCAGATAAAGTGCACTGTGAGTGGGGGAGCAAAGAGATGAAGACTGCATTTGGAAAGTGAAAGTTATAGACCCTTCCACAAGGTGTTATAATTTCTTACAGAACAGTGAAGGGAAAGAAAGAATATGCAGGATGTAAGGGTACAAGAAGGAGTTGGTTAAACAGGGTACCTTATGGAGGTTCACAACTGTTCTGTGTGTAGCTGTGGAGTTTCCTGTTTCTCTGATTACATGTGTTGCTGTATTAAATAGTCTTCCTTACCCTGTGTTGGGGAACCCAAGCTGTAACTAATACCAATGTAATTTCTGTATTGAGACTAGAGTATATCTCCACTGAGAATTCCTGGAAGAGACTTTCCTCCCTTTACAACCACAAATCCTATGGCCCACAAAATGGTGGTTTTGTCCTGCTCTTCAGCAATTCCCTTTTCCTACATTTCTGTGCTTAAGTTTTGGCAGAGCTTTGCTTCCTCACCCTGTGAAATGTCACTTCAGACTGTAATCTCCAACTTTTTCTCTGAAGACAATATGCTGAGCATAGATACTAGGACACATTAATCTTCTTTAAAAAAAAAAAAATAGAAGCAGATAGTATTTGTGAGCATTTCCGTAAGTTCTTTGTGGCAAAACATGGGAATATGTGCATCTCTTCTAAGCCCATGTTGTATCTGCCGAGGCTTACATCATTCACTTGATTGAATTTCTAGAAAACATTCTTTAGGTGACTTAAAGAGAAATAGGCAAGTAAGTAAAAGAGTTAAAAAAAAATAATCTGCCCTGCAGAGTAACAGAAACAACAAGCTTTTGTGGAAAATGTACCCTGTGAAAACGTGCATGTGTGTCCTAAATGGCAATGGAGAGACCCCAATGACTCACATCAAAAAGGTCTGGATTTTCAACTTGCACAGATCTAGGATTTCTTTTTTTATACAATATGGTAACAGGTTTCTAGCTTTGGGAGTCAGAGGTGAATAAAGGGGCGGGGAGGCAGGGAGGGGAAACAAAGCAGAATAAGTCTGTAAGCTCTAGAGAATTTGTGAATTCAGTTTTAATTTCAGACCAGTTTCTAGACCCAGTTCTAACTCCTTTCCTAGTAAGAATGGGAAGAAGTCTAGGGATTGATAATTTACATGAACAGGGTTGCTGTCTGGAAGAATATTAAGTGGGTTTGGTTTTTCTCAGTGCGTGTGACTTGTCATAGAGGTTATCCCAGCTTATGGGAACATTCCTGGCAAAAAAAAAAGTGATCATCACTTCCACAATATTGAAAACATATTTGCAATATGATTGACAAGATGAGTAGGTGGTATATCATTTCTTTGCACATCAAGGCACTGGCAGCGAATGAAACCAAAACTAGAACTTAGCTGCTTTATTTATCCCTTGAACAGGTGCAGTACAAGCAGCTGCAATAAGATCTTTTATACATTCCACCCATGATTCCCTGGAGTTCATGTGTCCTAAAGACAACCTGGAAGGGAGGCAGGACACTCTCTTGTACAGTATTATATTTTATAAGTACAGTGTGAGATGCTGATCCTTCCTATGGGGAAGGAATTCAAAGCTGGATCTGAGCTTCATGCCATTTGATGATATGGGTAGATGTCTTTTTCTCTTGCCGCTCTGTTTAGCTCAATTACTTAATTTGGTCTGTAACTTGTTTGTTTTATTAAAACTCTTTATAGGCCAGGAAACAGCACAAAGGAGTAGTTTTAATATAATTTAACACTTAAAATTATTTGCCTTATTAAGTGGACATTTGATTAGTTATATCTGAGGAAAGCATTTCTAAGAGGACTTGTAAACAATATTGCTTTTTTCTCTACATTGTCTTGATTGTCCTCCACTGGTTTTGCAGAAATTGGATTGAGTCCCAATATTAAATGCATCTCCAAACTTAGGAGGCCAAGGAAGAGCTCTTGCCATGTAGTTGATTGTTAAGCCTCTTTGTTCAATGCATAGATAAAAGGTTTAGGAAGAAACTTTCCTTGTTGGCATTTAATTTTAGAACATCCACAATGACTGTTCTGGCCTGGATGCCAGAAGTCCTTAGTTTTAATCTTCCCCTAAAGTATCTGCTCTCGACTACTGTCTGAGTAGTGGCTATCTAGCCCATACATCCATACTAGCATGAGACTGTCCTGGGCTATACTAATCTGTAAAGAAAGATGCATAGAAAATACTCTCTAAAATATTATCTTTTTCCACTGCATGCAACCCAATTTTACCAAAACAAAATATGGATCAGGAGCTAGCAAGAAAAGCCCCCAAATTGCCAAAGTCTCTCTCAAAAAAGACGAGGGTGCACGCCATCTTCTGAAGCTGTTCATATCCTCCCACCATTGCTACAATTACATTAA
Source organism: Buteo buteo (assembly GCF_964188355.1). Lineage (NCBI taxonomy): Eukaryota > Metazoa > Chordata > Aves > Accipitriformes > Accipitridae > Buteo > Buteo buteo. Next base: position 37,745,807 of record NC_134174.1, read on the forward strand.
TATGATACTCAGTAAAAATTAGTTTTCTCAGTAGGTCATAAGAGAAAAGCATTTTTCTGGCTAAATTCTAACACCCTACAAGAGCTGATGATGACCACCTTGAAAAGGTGAAGTTGAAACATCTGTTTCTTAATATTTATTTGAATTTTTCATATATTTATTGAGTAAAGCCATAATATTAAAAGCTCCAAATCCCTATGTTTATTTGTTTGTTTGTTTTTGTTTTTTTTTTAAAAGAAAGAATGGAAATATGAAATCAAGTAAAAGCATGTTTGTTTAGAAAGATATCAAATCTTGAGAATAGATGAAGAAGGCAGTGACTTGCAATGTCCTTGGTACATTTTTGGTTGAGCTTAGTTTTACTTTTTTGGTTGGTATGTGAGAAGTGTTCTCCCTGTTTTCCATCCTGGATGCATACTGCCTGTGACCTGTGTATTTATCTTTGGATGCAAATGGCATATAGAAAAATCTGTCCTACTTTTTTTTTTTTGTATGCCGGTGATGAACAGGTACTCTTGATATATATACCTTTTCTCTGTCATTTGTCACACCATGACTTACATTTTGCCCAGTTTATCTTGCTTTGCTACCTGAATAAATAAAAATCTAGGCTGTTTTGATGGTATCTTTTTACTTTTTGTCCAGCTTCATTCCTTTAGTTTTCAAGAACATGGAGACTTGGATTTTTCTCCCAACTGTAGGGCTTTTCTTTCTTTTTGCTAATCTTTCTGCATGCCTTGCCTAGTTTGACAACAGTTTTGATGGCTGTGGATGTTTTCTTCTTGGATGAATTTGCAAAACTTGTCCAACAGGCTCAGCATCTCTGACTGAACTTGTGGGCAGTACTGTGACACCAAGGACAAAGAGCTGTTGGTTTAGCTGTGCCTCTTGATGCTTTCCTCTCTTCATCTGGTGACTTGCATCACTTTGTATTGCAAATAGGTTACACTGTGACGATTCTTAGTTTAATTGGATGATAAAACAGAGTGCCATGGCCTCATGTTTAAGGACACCTACCTATAAGCTGCACTTAAAAATTGATAGTGTGAATCTTAACCTCTGATTAGCTTTGAAATACAGCTTTTACTTCCTGTAATGCCTGATACTGTCTTGAAATTTATTGTCTCTCTTTCTATTCTTACCTCTGACACCTCCATCTTCTGGGTTTTTTTATGGCTAATTTTCCTTGCAAAGACTAGTGAGAGAGAGACTAGGACAGGTCTTTATTTTTTGTTTAAAATATACATTGTCCATTTTGTGATACGAGAACACCATGTTAAAGATGACATAATATCCTTTTTGCTAGCTTCACTCCAACCCACTCTTATCCTTAGTCTTACCATAAACATAGCTGGTTTTATATCCTCCAAGTAGAAACCCAAGTAAGAATTAACTACAACACTGGGCAAACTGCACGAATACTGGAAATGTAAGCATATATTCCAAGACAGTGAGGTTGTTAGCAAGCTGATGTATGTACTAATGGATATCTAGGATGCATGTGGAAATGACTGGTAATTTTTGCTATCCCCATCTTTCACTATCAAAGCCTTTGGCAATATTCTGCTAGGACTGGGATAGTATATTGAGGTTTAAGTTTGAGTAATGTCAAGAGAAATGCCAGGGTCAAGTCTGAAAGAAGAGAGCACTGTAAGCCTACGTACTGGCATAGGACCATAAGGAAGAAGTCTAAAGTCTTGCCTGGCAGCTATCCTTCTATAACAATCCTCCTATTTTAATGAGCACAGGATTAATCTATTTTCATTTAAACAAGGAAGTTGGAAGCTTGGAGAACAAATACTCCTGCTTCCACTTCAGTGCTTGCTGACAATATTTACATTGGAGTTTAGAAAAAAAGATGATTTGTTTTGTGTTGATCTATATATTATTTTAAATAGCTTCTGGTGTTGGTAGCAAGAAGGAATGTTCGGGGGGTGGTGGGTGGTAAATTCTCAGTAGTGTGGGAAATGTTTGGGCCTCTAAAGAACCAAAGCTATTCAAGTCATAAAAGTTTAGGTAAAATATGGTTGAAGAATTCTTCTGCTTTTGCATACTTCAGACTGAGTACTGTCTCTGTGACATGCTCAATTCCAAATGTCAAATCTCCTCTTCTCCCCCCCCCCCCCCCCCCCAGTTTTATCAAAGTATGAAAGTATTGACTAAGTGAGATGCTATTGTTGGCAAGCCTTTGATGGACACTCCTGGAATTTCATTGCAGGAGCCATGACTTCTGTTTTATCTGAAATCTCACTGGCTCTTGATGACAGACAAACTCTGTTTTTAGCATTGCACTGAAGGTCAGGCAAATGACTGGTTTCCAAATAGAGTAACTGCAGATATTGGGACAGATTTATTCCTGGTATAATTCCACTAGTTCTACGAAGTTACAGGGGAAATATATGTGTCAAGAGAGCCTTATGAGTTGAAGAATACTACTGCTGTTCTCAATTATTTGTGTATAAAAGGAGCTTGGAAAAAATATCATTTAATGTAAAGTTAAAATTTCTTCTGTAAGAGAAATGCTACACTCACTGAGATAAGAGTAGTATTTTTAGCTGGTATAAACCAGCATAACTCCATTAAGGAGACTGAATACCACAGAATGTGGTATTTTTTCTAATATCTGAGAATCTAGCTCTAGTTTTTAATCAGAGTTGAGGTTGAGGTTTTCTGGCTGTGTATATATTATAGGGTTAATCTGGGAAACATATAGGCTGCTTAGGCTGCTTTCCTAGTGACATTTGGGATGATTCCATTATTTTTCACGGAAGTTTAATTTTAGCTACAGTTTTGGCATACCTCAAGTCTATAAACTGACTATCAAGTAGACTGGTTAGATATTTCATTTCATTTTTACAAGTTATCTGTGACCTTAATTCATACACAAAGCAATAAATTGATTTTGCAGATGGATCAAGAAAAGTCAGTAGTAATTTGTGAAGATGAAAACTAGATACTGTTGTACAATTGCTCAGGTATTAGGAAAGGATTAATCAATATCTTTGTAGATGACATTGCGAAGGCCAAAACTACTAGGCGCTGCGAAAAATTTCTTGTAGGAAAAACTTTGTGGCACAGATCACAACCACATTGACTGTTTCCAAATCACTGTGAAAAGTGGAGGAGCATATGCATGCTTATATGCAAGAAGTGTATGTGTGTCAGCAAGGAGGTATACCTATAGCTAATGAGGGTCTTTTCATCTCCTACTTTGTTAGAGTGAATTGGTCAGTCTAGGTTGGGGACATAGGTCACAGATGCAGAGAGATCCTTTGAGTGGTAGAAGCTGTCATCTTCTATGCCACTTTGTGCCTGAAGGACTAGGAGTATATTGATTACCAACATCCTGTGACACTTGGAGTTGGTGCAAAAATTCAAGATTAAGTTTTTACAAAGAGGGCATTATCAAGAACATGAAATAAATGTAAAATGTTAAATTTTGTGAAATAGATGCAGCTATAATTTTTACAGTTCTGTGGCAGATATATCCCTGAAAGCTCAAATAACATGTTTTAATACTTAGGTCTCACTTTCACCAAAAGGTTATGCTTCAGTGAGATTTTCCCTTAGAGGTGGCAAAATGCTTCTTTAATGACAGATACCATGATGATCATAAAGCACAAACGACTATTGCCATGACAAGGCAGGATTTCTTCAAATTCATTTAGCTTTGACTCTAATGCTATACCCCAAAGGCTCTGCTTTTCCAAACCATTCACAACATAGGCTCTTTTTAAATCCTTCAAACAATCCTGCGCTCACTCTATACCCCACGTTCTAATGTCAAAGCAAATCTATGTTCTACTTGTGGCACCTGCTGTGGCACATACTTCAGCTACTTTAGGGTAGTACTAAACATACCACCATACTTAAGGTCCTGTCAACATAGCTGTGATAAAGACCCTTTGGAAAATGTATAGCTTCACCCTAAAATAATCACTTATAACTCATAAGGGAGAATTAGTTGGCATTTAGTACTTGTAATAAATTGGATTGGTGCCCTTCATGAAAGAGGGCCATGTATGTAAGTACAGGCCTCATAGGAGTACTTTTATTTTTAACAAGGCAAAAAAACTTCTGTTACAAATAAACTCCACTTTTGAAAAGGATACCTAAGGCAGTCAATATATTAGTAAATGCTGTTGCACTGAATACTTGTTAAGTCAGGCTTTGGAAACATCAGTCTGTATTACTAAATACTGAAAATACTATCATAACTGAAATTACAAGGTTATAACAAAAATAGATTAAACTTTTTTCCTTTACTAATATCAACATAGTTCAAATGATGGGTTAACAAAATGGTGTATTATAATACTACTGTCCCCTATGGAAATATGTGTGCTATGGACTGACAAACACTTTGTCTATAGCTTATGCAAAAACATGCAGCTCCCTCAACCTCTTTGGCATGTTACATATTATGACTGGATTTGAGAGTGTGCACTATCTACACATGGATGAAGTTTCCCAGTTGATTGTTACATCTATTACATAAAGCTTGAAAGGGAAACAAAAGATGTTTTAAGGCGGGAAAAAAAGTTAGTTACTTAGTATTAACTCAAGTTTACCTCAGAAGTTTCTGTAGTCATCCTTTCTTCCCACTAAGTGTACCACTGTGAAATCCAATCTCCTAAGTCCATTATACTTTGGTTTTTTAAATGGATCTCCATGCTTCATAGGTTTATCATGACAAGGAGTTGCTTAAGTGAACTACAGATAAATGTAGATGGATCCTTTTGATCCTGTGGACCATTCTCCTGACTTTCTGCCACTAACATGGGCTGCTTGTCTGCATTCTGCCAACACAGGCATCTTCAAACTTTGATTTCTGTGATTTAGGGTTATATATCATTCAGAAGATTGCAAAGATTGAGCTCTTTGAGTGTTCACATACTGGAGTAGAAAAGGACTGTCTGGTACAAAGAGGAAAGTGTGCTACACATTGACTTTGCAAGATGGCAAGTTATGTGTGAGTCCTGCCAGTTTTCTCTTTTGTGAAGCGAGTTTGCTGTGGCCCTAGCCATAGTCATTAGTCAGAGGTTCTCAAATGTAAGGGTGAGATGGACTTACAAGTTGTTATTTTTGATAAGACGAGCAGGGAAGTTGCTCTCCAGGACAGAAGAAAATGGGGACTTGAGCATCAGGCTGCCTGCAGTCTTTAGTTTTACTTCCATATTCATAAATCCAATAGATATTAATATAAAACTGTAGAGGGAATAGAATAGCTTTTAGAACCCTATTGTAAATTAAAGGTATGTTTTCCCAATGTTATTTGAGAAGAAATCATTGCTATTTCGCCTGAGGTGAAAATGCAAACTCTGATTTACCATTGCCAGGCAGCTATACAGTCATTTGTAGTGCTATAAAGCAGTTAACAGAGAAACCGAAATACTTGCATTTGCACTGAAGAGAGTCACTTTGTGCTAAGTAATGGGGAACTGGGACCATAATATTTTTTGCTGTGATAAAGCTTTATTTCTAATGTGTTGACAGACAGGACAGAAAAATAAAATCCCAAGAGACAGAAGTTCTCTGGTCCTCCAAGCAACAGACTGGGGTCACAGGAGGAATATGCACAATGGAATTCATTTCCTGCATGAGACTCTTTGACTCACTAACTTCCACAACAGCTTGATTCACACCTTACTTGGGGAAGGTACTTGTAAACATGCTGTTTCAAAAGCTGCTAATCTTAGAGCAGTTCTGTTCTTTGCCCTTCCTTCTTTAGAAGGATTTAACCACTTTTGATATTCAGACTTTCAGTTCTCTACTCTGTTTGGGTTTTTTTTTAATTCTGTGGGCTGATTATCAGTGTACCTACTAATACAAGCACAAGACTTTCTAATTACACACTGATAGAAACAGCACTCGGCCTTCTCATCAGTCTTTACATAAGATGGGCATGACTTTGTGTCATATCTGAGCTGCAGCCAGTAAAAGCTCAGCTTGACAGCCTAGTGCTTTTTCCCTCTGGACTATCACATTGCACATTCTTACAGGGTCATGCATGATAAAAAAGGATAAACGGCCTCCAAAGAGACATGACCGATACCTTATTGTCTGCAGAGCTTTTACCTCTGCACTATCACTGCAAATCTCTTCATAGAGGCTGCAACAGATGCTAGAATTATTGCCTAGACTACAGGGCAGAGTAGGATAGAGCTTGAAATCCATGCTTTCATGTCAATTCTCTTTGTCTGTGGTATTCACACAGAGCAGCAGAGTTAGATGAAATGACGTTGGATGTTTTGAAGTGGAGAGTGAAGACAGTGTCTTGTTCTTCTCTGACATAGCCAGAATCTTGTAAAATAAGTTTTCTCTTATTCCTATGCCTCAGTTGCTCCTTTTTTCTACTTGTGTTTTTATTAGGAACTCATTTTAATACTTAGATGATTTCTTTATACCAGTCTTCTGTATCATTTACCCAAAATACTGCTTGATGTCTTATTTGTCACTCTGAAATGTGTTGATTCTTTATTTGCAATACTTGTATTACCTTGAGGTACACGGACAGGAAAGGTCTGGGCGTCGTTATGCTAGGTGCTCTATGTACGTGGAAGAGAAATGTCAATGCCTTACTGTTTAAAACCAGAGAATTTCCTCAAATTTCTGGTGTGTCTCTTCATCAGAGAAGAGACAGATAGATTAATCTAAGCTTACATTTGCATTTTCTCTGTGTGCTTGACGCATACAGCTTTAATGTCAGCTACTGTTCATGCTTAATATTTCCCTCTGCAGCCTCAGAAGTCTCTGCAATTTGATAATAAAATTTTGCTGGTAAAATGCTATTTCCAGTAGTGACTCAACGTTAAGACTGAATAATAGGAGTCTTTCTCTAGTTCTGACTTTGGATATCTGTTGAAGAATAGCATCATTATGAAATTGTTGCTTTCTAGATATAGAATAGGAGGTTAATGTCACTGTGTGGAATAGAAATGACTTTTACTTGAATGTATGCTGGACTGGGTATGACCCAGAAGACTCATTGGTATGATCTGGAATTGTGAAGGAGCTCTTTTCTGAGGATTGTATGTAGGAAAAACACAGGAAATGGAAGCAGAAGGTACAGGGTGAATTTCTTTCAGTCCTGGAAATGATACAAAAAGGCAGAGGGGAAGGCTATTCAGAAGAAAATGCCTGTCACCAGCTGAGAGAACCAGATGGACATAATCTGTGGTACTATTTAAAATATGTATAGTAAAAGTTTGGGAGCATCTTAGGACTTTATTAGGCAGTTACATGTAAAATGCATATGTTGCTCCATATCATATAAGTATGTAATCTTACAGTCTCTTGAAGAGCTGTATAATTCTATAAATAGAAGACCCATCCTAGGATAAAGAGAGATTACTAATACAGCTCCATTTGGCACTTCGGTCTGCCCCAGGAATCTCCCCAGCTGCCCAATAACCATCCATGCATTCTTAATTTTCATTTATTTCCGCTTCTTGGTATCTGAAGTAAAATCCTCCTGTTGTTAAATAGGTGCATATTCACTCTGAGAAATGTTTTCTGCTGCCGTTGCAGTTGGCATAGTCTTGATGTGGAGCACATCAAAGTTCCATCACTGACAGTTTTTAAATATTTTCTCTGCAAACATGATTCATGAGACTAAGCAATGTTACTGAACAAGATGCTGTGAGAGAAGGAAGGCTATAAAAAAAAAAGGAAACAGATGAAAAATAAAAACTAGGGAGGGTGGGAACCAGTCATCCACTAAGTAATCTGATTTAAGAGGGTTTAGAGGAACTTGGCCAAGATCAAACTGTGACAACGTATTAAAACTCCAAAACACCTACAGATTTTGTTTGCACATGGGTGTACAGCTCTGAAAAACATTACTGTAAATATAACTCTGCCTAGAACAGAACTTTCATAATTCCATCAGTCATAATTCTGGCTGGTTCTGAGACTTGCATGTTAGTATTAGGGAATACATCAGTCTTTACTTTAAAGACATTTTTGCTTTATGCAGTCCAAAATGTCACTATAATTTAACCATTTAGATGCTTGCTTGATGAGAAAATAGAGTGATGAATCTCATTGTCCTGCAGTTTAGCTAAGTCCTCATTTGAGATCAAAGTGGAGGGTTAACTTTTTTCTACATGTTTCATTCATTCCTCATCTCTATCAGGCAAATAATGGTTTTACTAGCAGCAGGAGTCCCTATTAAAGTAACTGTCATATTTTGTCATCTTTACAATTCATTGTTTAGCAGTTCATTTGGTGCCAGAGGAAGGAAAAAAGACAAACTGGGCACAGAAAGGCAGACCACCTTAGACTTTCTGAAATTCTTTCTTGGTCAAACAACAACTTTCCTGCTGCCTCTTCCAAACCAATTATTTTGACATGCTCCACTGCAGAAGTTACAGTGTCTAATGCAGCCAAGGAAAACACTGTTAAGCCAAATTCTGAGCTTGATTGTGTTCCTTCCATGGACTTAAATAGATGTCCTGCGAACATTTATTCCATAACAAAATATGCAATCAGATTATCATAATTAGTGTATTTACCCTGGACCAGAAGAGGAAAATTCCTAATTTGGACATGCAGAATTTTGAAACTTGTGGCTAGGTATGTAACTCATTACAACCTCTGCTGCCAGTGCTTCTGAGAAAAAATCTCTGCAGTTATCAAAGAAGGAATGAAAGAGAAAAGTACAGCTTTGAAATGAAAGTGAGGCACCCTGCAAAATAATTCTGTTACTCCCAAGCTATGTGTAAGTTACACAACTTGATGATCCATAAGGAGCTGTGGTCTGAATCAAGGATGAATTAATACCTTAAACTGAGAATCAGAACCACATTCATCTAGATACAGCCTAGCTAAATATACCAAGCAGGCTAATGATGATTTTCACACACAATTTACACACTTAACCTTTGTTATGTAAGAATATTTATTAGATACGAACATGTAAGCTATTTTTGAAAATCTACCCTAAGCTCCTAAACCACTGATCATGCTGCCAAATTGGTAGAAATCTTTATGATTCGCTGTTACTTTCCTTCCAAGTATAATTAACTACCTGAAAGAAATAGGAGTGTCCAGAGAAGTGAGAGTTGAGGAGTGTATGTAGACAGCATGCTTCAAGGCCCTACCTGAAACACTCTATTAAAACCTGTGTGCTCTGGAAGAATAATCTTGCCTTAGCTTGGTGCTGCTTATAGCAGTAAATGGTGAACACCAAATCTAGATGAGATAAAACAGGAGAGAAGCAGAGTACCCAAAAAGGAATTGGCAGGAACATTGCTCCCCAGGTTAACAGGTAAAAGTATCACTAACCAGCAATATCCGTATCACAGGCAAATCTGTAGGCTGTGTTTTGCCGGGGCCTTTTGGTTAGACAGAAAGTATTCATTCACAGTTGATGGTTGCCCACTTTGCTATCTGTAATTAAAACAATGGAGATTTCTCATTGGACCCTCTGGAATGTAGTACAAAATAAAGTTGAAGAATTTACTAAGATGGGATACATGTTATTTAGCATTCCCAATGCAAACTGAAAGCTCTCTAACCCTCACCTGTTGATCACCAGGGTGAGCTGCTCAGAAGGTGAAAGACTGTCCACAGTAGCATGTCAGCTGGGTAGGAAATGCTGATCAGGCTTCTTTTCCTGCCTTAATACCTTCTTTCAAGTGCCAGTTACTGGTCATAGTCTTTGCCCGTTGAAATCCCCCCCCCACATACATGTGCTGGGTAACTCCTCAGGGAATTCAAAACCTGTCATCAGAGACAACAGATCAGCTTGTCCACAAGGGAGTGCTTCTCTGGGCACCTAAAACACTGGTGGATGAATGTTGACAAAGTAGGTAATACACCTGGTATTACTGCTGGCAAGAGGTCCAGATTTCATCCTTGTCACAACAATAACTTCTTCTGTGAATGTCAAAAAGTTTCTGGTTTTCATATTGTGGAAGTACTATTTTTCTAACAGTGAGTACTGGGACTATGGTGCTGAGTGGGATGGCCAAGTAAACATGCTTCACCATTTTAGAGAACTCTAGAGGGACTGAGAGTGTGAACAAATAATTTTCCTTCTGAAAAAAAAAACCCAAAAAAACCCCCCACAAAAAACAACGCAGTAGCTTATCCAGAGATAATTGAGGCTGCTTGAACTATGCACTCTGTTGAATTAGAAATCATGAGATCACAGACTCCTGCCTTTATCTGGAATGGAAATTCCCCAACAGCAGCTTTCCTTGTAGTGGTTGGGAATTTTGGAGTCAAGTTTCAGCCCAAAATTTGGGCATAAAAATAGAAGACATGGTGTGATGAAAGTGAGTGGCATTGTTTGGATCTTCAAACACACATCAGTTCAAATGAAGTGCCATTCACCATAGGCAAATTAATATTAACTAGCTAAGGTCATGCATTTCTTAAAGCTCTTTCTAAATTACCTGCTTCTAAATCAGCTTATGGCTTTTCAAATTTATGGGACATTCTTGTTAAAGCCTTATTTCAGTGCACCTTTCTTGATGTTGCATTTTCTTAACTTAGCAGCATTTGCAGTTGTACTTTTCAGGACGTGTTGGCTGATAAACAATATTGCTGTTTAATGAAGCTTTTTTGTGACTATTCAGAACATAATATATTTACCTTTTGTGTAATGTTTTGTAAAGAATTTTTACTTCAGGTTCTCCCTAGGAAGTGGTGCAGGTTGGGAAGGGGAGCTGATGAAGCAGTACTCTGTGGGGAAAGAAGACTATCAGTCCAGGTTACCTTCATGTATAGCACACCCAGCTGATCTGACTTCTTTCTGACCAGAAATTAAACAAGCTTGTGAGCCCTAGATTAATGTAGGATCCACTCTGTCAGGGTTTACTTGGCCTCCTGTTTCATCACAAGCTTAGTGGTTTGTAGGGGACAGAAGTCAAGTAGGTAAACAGTTATCGTCACCAAATCTACCCATGTTGCATTAGTAGTTGCACAAAAATCACTGTATCTTCTCAATAAATAACACTTTCTCCATCTAATTTATTTTTTTATTTTGAGTCTGAAACAGCCTTTAGCTACAGACACTATCAGTATGTTAAAAATGTAATTTCTGTTATTTAATTTTGTCTGTAAACAGGAAGCCAGTCTGAAGTCACATAAAAATTTGTTATTGTAGAATGATGGAAAATACTCTTGTATATGGAAAAAAGAAAAAAAACCCACCCTTTAAAACTTTTCAGCTTAATACTGCTATGTGCCCTGAAGCCACTGAGATGTGTGGGAAGGTACTCAGCTACATTTAGGCAATAGAGTATTATAAAGCTGATGGATGTAAAATTCACTTAGAGGCATGCTTTTACCTTGAGAAAACCGTATATATCACTGGCTTGTGCTTTGTCAAATAAAATCGGGGGGGGTGTGGGGGGGTGTGTGTATTATACTCTGCAAGCTTTAAGTGGGAAATTTTTGAAGGTTGCTGTACTTTAATGGGTTAACACACCCAAAACCAGCATTGGCATCATCATGCTATAAATAAAGTTCAGTCCTTGTCCTCAGCAATAGCCACATCCCTCTTCATTCAAGATAAAGAAGCAGTATAACAAGATACTTCCTTTTTTAAAATTCAGATTGTGTTGCTTTTAATTATTATTTTGTCAGTCTTCACAATCTTCAACATAACAAGTTTTTCCTTTTAGATTTGAGATTTTATCAATATGTTCAAATTATTTCCCGTTAAACAAATATGGTTCCTGTGGCTTCACAAGGGAAGTGGCATGTCTGTGTTTGATTGAAAAGCTAGGAAAACAAAGTTTAAGCTATTACATTTTAACAGGTAAAAGAAACATCCTCAGTCTCTACAACTTCCCTTGCTTGCCAAAACATCCAGCAGCTTAGGTACCTGTTAAATGTGTCAAGATTGTATTTTACCTGCTACATCTTTACATTCCAAGGATCTTACTGAGATATCTGGCAGGATGTCATGTTATGCACTAAACATGATACACCATATTACGGAAGAAATTTGCATTGCACTTTCTCAGGGGAACTTTGCTTCTGTTCTTTTTTATTCACTTGGATCTTGAAAGGAATTCTTCACTCTGTAGTTTGAAACCTGTGCTTTTGTTTATTCTCCCACAGAGCATGGGCGAATGCTACAGGTACAAAACAGTTATTCTTGCGGATAAGGAGAGTGTTTAATGAGTAATTGATTCTATATGGTGGATCGTTAATGTTGGGCCATCCAATTGAAACAGGTTCACATTGGGCAATATGGCCTCTTAAAACTTTGGATGCAAAAGTAATCGAATTATACCAAGTGTAGTTCCTGCAAATCTGGTTCTGGTTCAACATCTCTGTCACTGTGGACATGTGCTACATTTCATCTTCTTTCATACAGATGCCTTTCTGTGTGTACTATACTATTCTAGCATCTGTAGGCAAAGCATGGAGTTGAATACTACATAATTCTGGTTTAGAGACAGTACTGCTATTTGCTGTATCAAACTGGCAGCTCATGTTTTAGTGATCAGAATTACTCCCCTGGTAGTCTGGTGGCCAGAAACAAAAAGAACTCAATAGACAAATGCACATTTAAAGAACACTTAAATGTAAGCCTGCGTCAATGTCGTAAGTGCCTTAATTTACAAACACACAGGAGCAGAGAGTCACTTTTACATCAGTCAAGTCTGTGCTGGAACCTCAGGTCTTACTCAAAGTCAAAGCTATTTTAAGTTGTTTAATATCAGAAGTGGCTGCAGGCCACTAACTGCCAGACTAAAACTCTCAGTATTGTCTCAAATGCCCTTTTAGTCAGGCCTTATTGTTGCTGAACTGATAAAAGCCCTTCAAAGTTATGAAGCATTGTGGTCTTAGCTATGTACAATGAAATGCATTAAGCAGAATGAACTTGAAACAAAAAAATCTTACCATAGTGGCCGATAGCAAAAGACATAAACCGCTCAGTTTATTGCTAATGCTTGTAGGAGGAGACAAGAAAAATTGTGTTTGTATGGGGAGGTCAGAAAACTGCACAGAATGTAGAATTCAAGAAGCTGATAGCTGTGAAAATGTGAAAGGCAATATTGATAACTGAGATCTGTGTACTTGAAACACAAAGAAACATCCCACCTTATAAAACTGCCTTAAAATGAATTAAAATTTGAAAAATAAAAGTCAGGAAGAAGAAGAGGAACCTTTGAAGAAACTTGGCCATTCTGATCCTGCAAGCACTTACAAGCTGAGTGTAACTTTGCTGTAGGGAGTTGTCCTGTGGAAGTTGACGGAACTGCTCGCACACATGGAGCTGCCAGAATATTAAGGATCAGTACCTCAGTTATATTCTCAGTTTTGATTTGCATTAAGGTTATTAAACTCTTTGATACCAAAGAAGAACTTGCTCACTTGTTCCTTAAAACCTGTTGTCATAACAAAACAACGTTTATTATTATATGACTCACCTCTCTGCTTCTATTTCATTTCTTCAAGATACATAGCACACACTATCTTGGCACAGTACGTGATGCTGAGAATAGACTGAATAGATTTAACAGCTATTCTTAGATTAAGATTGGGAGAAGAGAGATTACTGTTAGTCATACCATACAAGATTTAGAGAGCTACATAGTCTTCTAGCTATGCCAACACATTCTATTAAAAAGCCACATCCACATTTTACTATCATCTGTGTAGTTGGTGTACATAGATGAGTCATGCTTCTAACAGGCTAAGCTGCAAACTCCAAAATATTTCCTTTTTTTGTTTTTTAACAAAGGATTGAAAATTTTTCAATCAGATAATGTGGAGTTGAGGCAGGGAACGGAATGATCTTCCTTCCAACCAGGGACAGGAGCATTCACACTCACTCTCAAAAAATTCCCAAAGCCTTCCTAGGGTGATCCCCTAAGCTTTGCCTATACACTTCCTTTTATTTTCCAGGTGAAAATCTTTTACATTTGGCTTATTTTCATCACCTGGGTCTATTTAGCTTGGCAAGAAGGGCTTGCTGTCTGTCTTCTTCCTTGAAGAGTCTACATATTGTGCATGAACAGCAGCCTTGTAAAGGCATTAAGCAGAGGGACAATTTCTGGTGTTAATTGAGGTGGTATCGTTCCAGCATGGCCCGGCTTACCCAAGACCGAGGTAAGCTGGCTAGCTCAAGTGCCAGCAGCCCTTCTGCTCTTGCAGTACAGATTTCAGCACACGGTGTCCTGAATTCTAAGTACTTGACTGGCTGTCCCACAAAATCTCTGTGGTGCTGTGGCATTGTGGTTCCTAGTACCCAAGAGAGGTAGATTAAAGCTATTTTGAGTGTTCTCACATGTATTGTAATCTCCGTTCCTAACTACAGATGAAGCATGGCTTGAGAGGCCACTTCAGAGTGTCTCTGCAGCTTGCCAGCTCAGCTCTGTTTAATATAAAGGGAAGCTCTTCAAGGTGTCAGTGGCATATTCGGCAGATGCCATGAGTGGTCTTAAATAGCACGTTTTCTTGTCTCATTAAAAACAAACAAACAAAAAAAAAACAGAAAGGAGAAAAAAAGTAAAGCCTGGTAGTAAATTGAAAACAAGAGACATATTCTTTAGTAAAATGGTAGCTGCAAAAAGGGAATTTTCTTTAGGGTTTTTAGTGATATGTGCAGGGACCTTCATTTCCAGTTTCCTACAGTCCTCTGTCTTTACATTGAATTGGTCTTGCTCAGCTCTCCCATCTGACACTAAAAGGTATAAAAGCCATCATCAATGACAGTGGGGTATTTGTTCTATGTTGTAGGTTATCTAGGCTGTTTGTTTCTTCTTTCCTGTTTTATGCCTTCTGGCAATGCATTGAATAAAATGGTGAATTTCTGCCTGATGACTTATCCCAGTAGGCTTTATTCCTTTTCTTTGCTCTTTTTTTTTTTTTTTTTTTTTTGTCCAGAGTTGTCTTCTATTTTCTAAGAAAACCCATGATTTTCCCTTTGGAGCTGTTACACGTTTATTGTGGGGACAGGGTTGGCAAGTGACTCATTTAGGAAACAATAATATAAATTTCCTCAATTAACTTGTTCACAATGGGAGAGGAACTGATGTCTCCAGTCCAGAGATAACTAATTGGATTCCTATGAGCATTCACCAGTTCAGTGTAAGTGTTCTGCGGTGGGATTTCAAAGCATGTTTCTCCTCCTTTCAGAAGGTTGTGCTCCCTTGTGTAAAACGAAGAAGTTTTGCTGCCACGCCTGGGCACTGCAAGCCTCAGTGCTTAGAAAGCCTATGAAGGTTTGTTGGAGGCATTTATACAAAAACCCACTTGCAAAAATTTAACAGAGGGAGATTTAAATGGTGTTTTCTCCATAAAGGAAACATACTATATTTTCTTGTGATCCTTGGTGCCTGCCTATTCCTTTTGTTGTAAGAGTATATTGTAGTCGCCAGTAACTAATAGCTTATGTCCTGTCTCTGATTTTTAGCTTTTCTGATGATGGAAAGGAACATTTTCTTTTAATATTTTCTTCTGTTTCAGAGATCCTGAAGAGGAGAGGGTATTGATTCCCAGTGCTTTAGCATATTTCTAGTGCTAGTGAATACTTGATTCTCTGAAATGTTGCTCTTAAATAAGAAGCGGAAAATATAACTTGTTGATTTGGGGGTTGGGGTCAGGAAGGGGTTAGACATAGCTCAAGTCCTGGAAAAAGAAGTGGCCCTGGCTAATGCTGCAAGCTACCATATTAACACCTTCTCAGTTGTATAGGCCTCCCTATGTATTTTTGTCTGCCTTGTAAATTAGGAGTTCCTTGGGGTAGGAAAGCTGTGTCCATCCATCTGTTTATACAAGCATTCTTGTTAGTATTTTAACACTCAGCCACTCAAATGCTGCCTGATCCCTATCTCTCCCACTTTGGAGTGTAGCTGAGGGGCTTGGATGGGAACATGTGCTGTTCTCAAGGTGGTGCAGCAGCTGCACTTTGTACACTGCCTTCCAGAGCTCCTGCTAAGTAGTATGTACTCTGAACCCAGTGCAGACTTATTTTTTAGGGCACAGCTGTCACTGTTGTACTATATATTCACCCAGTATACAGATCTGCTCACAACAGAGCGTAGTAAGAATTCTCTGTAGTACATTGAAAGCAACATGTGATACTTCCAGCCTGCCCACTTGCTGTAAGCTGGGGATGTTGGAAGTCAGATGTCTGCCTTGTAGGAAATTTGTGGGCTGAAAATTCACACTGCTGAAGCAGCAAGTGTTCTGCTTTTCTGAGAAAGCTGAAAGATGCTTGGCTTTTCAGGATGAAGTCTGTGCTTGGGCTTGAGGCGCTAAAGAAATACTATTAAAATTAGATCTGTCAGTGGTACCCTGGATTGGATTTTGTAAATCAATTGACAGAAATAGCTATACCTTGAATCTGTGGTGAACATCTCACTGTAGCTTTAAATAAAGGCATTTGCAACATCTGGCATCTGAAAGCTATATTGTAATCCAGAGCAAGTGAGTTAAGACTGTTACAAAGGTTTTCTGGAATAGTTCTGTCTAGATCTTTCCCAGAGATGTTTTGAGAAAAAAAACTGGTAGTCAAATTGAAAAATGCATATTTGGCCTAGACAGTACTATATTTGTCTACTTTTGTTACTTCTGTTAATACAAGAGAGGCTAAGATGAGAGCAAACTAGAACGTACTGTGTAGACAGATCTGGACTTGCAGACTAATTCCAAGGGCTAATTAACATTCAACCTTCATTTAAAAAAATATTTTTTAAAAACCTTTTTAAATAGAAAACAGTCCGTAAAGATCTTACAAAGACACAGTGAGATCTTCTCTGCTTGTTATTATATTTAGTAAATTTTTAGTAGATCAGAGATGAATTTTCAAAGGAAAATATGAACAGATAAACACTTTGCATTCCATTCCTTTCTGCTGGATCTTTAAAAATGGGAACAAGATAGTCTTGAATGTGCCTTGACACTTCAGATCTGGCTGCCCTGTATCTCCATCTGTACATTGGTATTTTGTCCCCAACAATTACTGACTGTTCTTAACGTCTGCTGTAAATGCATGCTGTGGTTCAGTTTAAAGTCTCACAGAGAAGCCTGTTAGCTTATAACTAAAATAGGTATAATAGGTACTTTGATTTGAATATTTTGTACAGATTATACATCCAGATTTTAATAATGCCTTCTATATAAAGCTCTACAGAACCAAATAATCTACATAGCATGCTCTTAGCCAGTGGGAAGACTGGGGGAAGAAGTAATTCTTTCCTGATACTTATTATAGTTCTGAATTACAGTTACAGTAAACTAGATCCATCTTCTATACTTGTGAGTTTTACTGTCTATGAAGCTAGGGTAAGCTGAATTTTAGAGGTAAAGTGACATCCATGGAGTGCTGGGTCCTGAAATGGGAATTGGAAAGGTAGGGCTGTATGAAGGAATCCAGCCCTACATTTGCTACCATTATACTTAGCTGAAGAGATGAGTACAAATCCCTTTCATTTCCTTTTCAAATCAAGTAACACTGGCTGGTAAGCCATGATTGAGACTGTTTCCTTAATTTTCACAGTGTGGTTCTCCTGTAGCTCTTTGCCTCAGAAAGGGCATTGCAATGGCCATAGTTAGAAATTCATATAAATCACAAATTCAAAGTTACTCAGGACCTTTTGTTTGATAGATTCTTCTGATGAATATATTTTTCATTTAGGTAGTGTTTTCTAAAAGTGTTAGGCAGAAAGTATCCCACTAGAGTAAGTGAAATCAGGTCACTAGTTACAACCATCCCCTCCCTCTAAATTTGACTCTTAATTCTAGGACAGTTGTAGTTACCTGCTTTATCTTTATTTTAAGGTATAACATTTAAATTTGGGGCTGCAAAAAGCAGAAATCGGAGAAACTTAGAGGGAAATCAGTATGTTACAGCTATCTTAAACTAGTCCCAGATCCAGACTTCTTTACGCTTTCTGTGAAAGCTCTGCTTCTCTGGGTTTATTTTGTTCGAAGCATCACTGGGGAGTGGAAGGAGGTATATGTGTTAAGTAGGAATTCCTGAATTAGGACAGACTTTTGACTTTCAGTAGCTGGGTTGGTGTTCAAAAACTAGTCATTGTTCCTGATGAGCAAATGGGGGATTTCCCAGCATTTGGAACCAGCTGTCTGGAGACTCAAGTATCGGCATCACACGGTTAATGTTTTGTGGCAAGAACTTGCATGTTGCATGAGGAGGTAAAAAGTGGTGTCTTAGAAAAGTGATATGTGAAGATTATTTATTAAAAAATCTTTATCAAGAAAGTTCAAGCCTTGGTGTCTACCTGACTGGCAAACAGTTTATGTTAATAGAGAAAAAGGATAAATTGAGAAAGACTGAAGTGTCCTACTTGACAAATTCAAGTCTTACTAATTTATCTGATTTTGGCTTTTGTTCACATTTTGCCTTTTCCTGACCTCTTATTTTATTGCAGATTCTGTTTCTTGACATACTGGGGGGGTTGAGCTGGGAAGGGTCCTTTAGTAACTATACAAGTACATGTGGGTATGCAAATAATCCATATTCTTTATAGGCTTCTGTTTTTTGTGTACTTTGCACAATGCAAGTCAATGAAATGCATGGAAGCTAATGTTTGCACAATAGGTTAGGAAAGCTATGCTTGTAATATGAATCCCTTTCTACTAATCTCTTTCTATGAGGGTGCATTAGCCTGCAGAATAAAACTCCATCACTGAAACCACCACAAAGTGTTTCCCCACCCGTCAATGCCTTAACACCAGAATACTACATCAGGGAATGGCACTGCTATTATCAGTCAACTTTACTTTGCATGAGAACATTTTATCTGTGGCTGTCCTTCACTCAGAAAACATATAACTCTTACTGCTTTTATCTCTAGTGAAAAGGTATAGAAAGCTGTCTCTTCCAGTCAGATCAGTTCTGGGATGTTATTTACAGTGCCTAATTCCAAAGTAATCTCTATTCTTTAAGTAGAGTGTCTGAGTATTCAGGGTGCTGTATTCTAGCACCCTGATACTAGAGCCTGTGTTCTAGTAAATTGACAACTCCCATTGTCAGACTACACTGTCAATTAGACTGCCAGCCTCAACACTGAGCACCTTTAACGGGGTGTTAAGAAAGGGTTATTTTTCCTTTTTTCTTCTTTGTCTTTGTAAGTGGAGGAGCACAACAAGCAGTTTATGGAATTGTTTTGGAAGGACTTTTTTGGTTTGATTATGTACACATTTTTAAGTGTTTTGAGGTCATATTAGGGAAGGCAGGTTAAGGAATTTAACTTCACACTTGATGAGGAAAAGCATTTGGATTTATGTTGGGTTTTGGTTTCCTTGGGAATTTAACTTCACAGTTTCAGCCTGACTGAATTCACAGGGGAAATGTCGTGGTTTAACTCCAGCCAGGAACCAAGGACCATGCAGCTGCTCACTCACTCCCCTCCCACCCAGTGGGATGGGGGAGAAAATCGGGAGAAGAAGTAAAAAGTAAAAAAACGTGGGTTGAGATAAGGACAGTTTAATAGAACAGAAAAAAAGAAACTAATAATGATAATGATAACACTAATAAAATGACAAGAGTAATAATAAAAGGATTGGAATATACAAATGATGCACAGTGCAATTGCTCACCACCCGCCGATAAACGCCCAGTTAGTCCCCAAGCGGCGATCGCCCCACCCCCACTCCCCTCAGTTTATATACTGGGCATGACGTCCCATGGTATGGAATATCCCTTTGGCCAGTCCGGGTCAGCTGTCCTGGCTGTGTCCCCTCCCAACTTCTTGTGCCCCTCCAGCCTTCTTGCTGGCTGGGCATGAGAAGCTGAAAAATCCTTGACTTAGTATAAACACTACTTAGCAACACACTGATGTTTTCAGTTGTTATCAACATGCTTCTCATACTGAACCCAAAACATAGCACTGTGCCAGCTACTAGGAAGACAATTAACTCTACCCCAGCTGAAACCGGGACAGGAAATATGGCTCATAATCAGACACATCTTTCTTTTATGTTCACTGTGCTGAAGGAAGAGTTTTTAGCTGCAGCCTTTGTTGTATTTCAGATTATCCTTGGGTTTTCTTAGAAGTGAGGAATGTAAGGGAGTACCTAAAAATAAGAGCAAAGGCCTGTAGCTTATGTCTGTACCATTTAAGTACTGAGTGCTGAAAGCAGAGCACAACTCTGGTGTGCCCACTAAAATTTGTCTGGCTGATGGTATGTGAAGGCCCTTCTGTTTTAGTTGGAGTTCCCTAATGGAGTCAAGTTTCATAAGTAGCTGTACTGTATCAATGTCATCCAGATGCAAGCTGAGAGGGCTGTGTAAAACTGAGATCAGGATACCGTCCATTCAGAGAAGATGCCGTTCATGAGGCATCTGGAGCCAACAAAATGCGATGCCATAGTGAATGACCAGAATTTCTGAACTGTTTTCTCAGTAGTTGGGTTTGTAGTTGAAGCACTGTGGCTTCTTATTTCTAAAAGTGCTGGTCTGTCTGTAGAGTGTCATGTCCCACAGGTTGATGAGGTCACCTTGAGTATGCACTAATCTATCTTGGTAATGGAGCTATAGTTGTCTGTGGGGAAGGTTAAGCAGAATGATTTCCTATAAAGCTCACTATAAAAGAAGCAAAGCATGTCCAAGGCCTCTCACACACATTCATTTTCTGTCTGCTCAATATAATGAATTAATTTGGGAAAAATGGCTTTTAGGAGGAAAAATACAATAAAATCATGCAGTAGATAGTGGTTCATTAGTTTTCTGCTTCCGAGTAATGTCTCTATATACTACTGCAATATAAATAGTGATAATTATCCCCTTGAGGAGGAGATAATATGTGGTAAGGGAACCACTACATTGGGTTTAACCTCTCAAAACAGAAGTAATGACAAGTAGGTGTTGTCCTGGACCTTTGCAGAAATGCGAGCTAACTCTGAGTTTGTTTAATTTCCATAAATTTTGTTGTTCCACCCATACAATAATAGACACAGCTAGTATTGTATCTATTACTGTACTTATTGCTGTATCTATTCCTCATTATAGTTCTGGGCGAGTTCTCTGTAAGTGCTTTGTGTACAGAATGACTTATCCTGCTATGACTCTCCTGTTTTTTGCTTTTCTCACACAGATCACTCCTGGCAGCAAGGCAGCACAGTCACAGATGAACCAAGGGGACCTTGTCGTAGCCATTGAGGGAGTCAACACTGACAGCATGACCCACTTAGAGGCCCAGAACAAGATCAAGTCAGCGAGCCACAACTTGAGCCTCACTCTTCAGAAGTACGTTGATATAAGTTAAAGTCTTTGCATTCCTAAGGACATCCTATGAAACTTGTGACTAAGGAATATAAGTGTTTTATCTCTGCCTGTTAGATTTATTTGAAGTGTTCATGGCACAGATATGAGATTGAAAGCCTCTGCTCCGATTCTTGTAGAAATCAGCATGGATTCTTACAGAAATCAGTATGGTTGATATGTTGAGTGTATCTGTGTGGAATTTAGCCTATTCAGTACAGGTGTAATCCCATATCCATTCAAGCTTCTGTTAAAAAATAAATCCAACAGTGATGTTTCTTTTGCTTATTCCCATGTGGACAACACACAGTTTTGTTTGGTTAATTTATGAGAACTATTCTAGAAACGACTATCATAACAAGTGTTATGAGTACATGGGAGGAACCTGTCATTCACTTTGTGAATAATCACAGCAGGCTGACAATTTGTGTTAATGGTCTGGCATCTGTGAGTTTGAAAGTGGCCTCTGCATCTGACAGAATAAGAAAGGTGTAGCCTGAGTGCAGGAAAGGAAGTCAGTAGAACTTGGAGAGGGCAGACTTTCTCATAGAGATGTGATAGAAGTCTTGCCATTGAGAAAGCAGAATCTCTTCACATAACAGGTCTATTAATTTTTCCTGGTTACTGTTGCTTCCAAGGTAACTTGTTCTCAAGTCAGATAACCTGATTTTCTATAATAGTTGCATTAATATTTGAAGCTCCATGATTATATAAAGCAAAGTAACTGCTATTTTTACTGTGTTGTGGAGAATATAATTTTTGTATAGGCTAGGCAAAGACTGGTACAGAAAGCAGGTTGTAATGTGGAAGTAAAATTTCTGAGAATATACCAGAAGATCTCATACATGGATGTACACTTGAGCTAAGCAGTATCAGGAACAGACTAACAAGGGAAAAAGATCTTTAGCTGAGGTTTCCAAGACAAAGCAGGGTACTCTAAAGCAAAACGTGTGGCTGAATTTCCCATATGGCTTTGTAACTCTCAGGTTTATCTTTAAGCGGGTGTTCCAGGTAATGTACAAAATAAGTACACAAAGTAGACAGATGCTTACAAAATTGAAACATATTTGTTAGCTTCTGTGAGGACACTGGGTAGACATATATTCCCTTGAAATGTATGACTTAATATAGTTCCTGGAAAAGAGTTTAAATTAAAGCTCTTCAGATTTTCAGATGTTCCAGGTTTTCTCAAAGAAAAATCTTTGAGATGTTTCTCAAAGGGTGTGGTCCAGCAGTTTCAATGCATGCAAGGGAGGTAGGGAGATGCATGGAATAATTTCTGCCACCTTGTATGATGTGCATGTGTGCCTCTCGTGTGCTTAGGCAAGATTTTCAGCCAAAATTAAAGAGAGACCAGGAGCCTAGTCCTAAATGTACTGAAATGGGCTTTATATCAGAAGCCAGAAGAAAATGGTCTTCCAAAGTTGTTGAGGGATGATGGGGCACTGTCTTGCTGCATGTAGTTGAATTCTCATCCTGTGGCCCACTCCAGCTTCTTTTTGCTCCATTCTAATGAATGCTAGTGATGTTATGAATATAAGTATGTTATCTTTTTAAAAAATATTTACACTGCTCTGGATTATTTTCTATTTGAAAGTTAAGGAAAGTCGTTTCTGATAATTTATTTCAGAACTTCTGTCTGCTTTTCTCTTGGATCCTTGTGTTTTTACATTGAGAGAAAATGTTTCTTATTGTGCTTTGGCTTGTTGCACATTTGGAGTTAATTTTCCTGAATATTGGACCTGAAAAGTGGTCCAGTGGCTGCCTGTATGGCCTGACATTTAAAACTACAAACCATCAACTCTCCTTCCACACAGAGGAAGGGTTCCCAAATCTGTGACTGACAAAACCAGATTATCCTAATACATATCACACATTTGAGTCACTTAAAACAGTAATTTTGATCAAGTGTTGGCAGGGATATTTCATGTGAGTAATCGTTGTGCTTTTGTACTTGCTGACCTCTAAATTACACTGCCAGCAACTTTAGTGGCCACATAATTAAAAAAAAAAAAAAAAAAAAAAAAGGTGTTTTACAGCATCCAGGACAGCTTATTTATTGTTTACTGATTGAAGTAATTGTTAGTTTTGCTTAAAGTATTTTCAGACTGCTAAAGCTTTATTTATTGTGGTATACATTATTCTTTGTCCACATAATTCTAGTGGAAGTATCATTATTTATTGCTTTCTTGCTCTATCTATTGTTTCTTTTATCTTTCTGAGGATTGGCTTGTCTCTTGGTTCCAAAACAATAGATAATCAATTTATGTGGATAATGAACAGCAAAGTAAGCAGTAATGGAGTGTTGCACAGACTGAAATATGCCTGCATAGATAGTAGATGTAGATGAGTTAAGATCCATTTTGAAAAGAAGAAAAACAGCATAAAGTGATATGAAATACTATTAAGCACAAATAGGTCAGACAACTTCTTTGTTAGCAAGTGAGAACTTTCACAGATTATGCTTTTGCTCTAAATGCATACAATTCATAGAATCTCCTCTTCGGTATGACAGTTGCTTTTTGATGTGAGCTATTAGTTCACATTGGTTACCCATTCAGCCTCACTAGAGTTATATGGGAAAAACAAGTGACAAAGACTGAAAAGTAATTTTTTTTTAAGTGTTGTTTCTTAGATGATTAGGGGCTATTCAAAAAGTTGTACTCAGAGGCATTAAGCTGGCTTTCACTTTCCACAATTCAGTATTTATACAAGCTAAACCCCATCAGCATGTGATCTCAGCCAACTGACATGTGCATAGAACCCTATTAAAGATCCAGTATCCCAATGTCTTGAACGAAAGGCATCTCCACAATATTTGGGAACTTAGATTAATCTCACCTTGAAAAATCATTTTTCCTAGGCACAAATGGGTTAATTTACCTAAGTACAAAAACATTGTGGCAGTTTAGTCACCTGCCAGAAATTTTCAATGAAATATCCTTTTTTTCCAACAAAAATAATTTTACAAAGATTGTACTGGTGAGAAGAAGAATAGTTAACGTGAAAAATATGGGAGCACTCGCTAGTGATGGTAATTTTCAACCAAATAAGAACAAAACAGGAGAATGGCAAAATCTCCTGGGACTTGGTTACCAGGAGAATGACTGTGCTGAGAGATCATTTTTGCTTTTTTAGAAATGGCTTGCAGCAATGAAACTGGAGTGGAGTGTTCTACTATTATGGAAAAACAAAGCTTTTTCCATAAAGATCAGGGATGATAACTCAGTTATCTAATTTGCATAAAAGTTTGGAAACAGAAATCCTTTCAAATGGAAAAGTCATGTTTGTGCATTAGGAAATTGACTGTTGTGATGGGTCAACTTAAGCCCTAAATTTTGATGATGGACATTTATGTGAAGTAGTCACGTGGCTCTACAGGATATGTTTCAAGGTCATGGAATGCCTTACCAGGCAATCTGTGGCTTGGTTTCACTGTTGCAGCACTGGAAGTAGAACTGAACTTGCTTGTTTAGTCTATAAGGCCATGGAAGAAGCAGTGGAACATGAAATCTAGACGTAAATGCTCTGAGACAGAAAGCTTTTTATTTTTCTAATGGCTCGTGGCTCTCAAGAGCGATGGCCTTTCCTTTTATTGATCCTGGCCATGAAGGTTTCATGAGCATTGTTTATAACCTGACAGATCAGACAGTGTTTGCTGCTACTCACTTTTATTATCACACTTAAGTTCCCTGTGGGTTTTCTTTTTCAGGGTGGGGAACTGGTTATATTTTATTTGGCTGTCAAGAAAAGCTGTACATGGTGTCAGCACTTGTGCAGGACATCAAATTGCAAGACATCAAACATAGCAGAAGGGAAGCATTAAGAATGCCCATTTGTACCTGCCTGCCTAAACAATGAGAGTCTGCACTTCTCCGGCTTTACAAACCTAGGTTTTTTCAAGTACCATCGATCTGCACTGTTCAAGGTACACTAACATAGCTCTTCAATGAGTGCTTAGTGCTGGCCTGAGTGGAATTCTCCATGTTTTAGTCATGTGGATATCCCATTATGGGTTCAGGAATTTGTGGATGTCAAGTCTTTTTTTTTGACAGCTTCCTTCCCTAAACTCCCTGTTAAATTTGTTCTTATCAACTCACCCATGCTATGTTTTCATGTGAAACCACAAAATTAGGATGGAGGTCTCGCCAGCTATGCCAGAGGTTTGATCAGGCAGCCAGAACTTGTCTTGTTACTGGCTTGAGTGAAACGCTGCATTTTCTGACTGCTCATTTTCAAAGTCTGTCTGCCTAGTTCTCCAGAGCCTGCAGCGTGCCTCCCTGTGCTGCTTTTGTGAAGTTAAATGATGCAGACAGGCAAGTGGCAGGGAGTTGGAAGTATTTGGACCATTCCTGAAGAAAGAGACCTGTGATCCCGTGGTGTGGAAAGGTATGGGACCCTCCAGACCAGCTTCGCTTCCTTCCATTTGGAAGATGAAATAGATCTAGGAAGTGAATTCTTTTTTGCTGAAGAAAAGAGAGCAGCAGTGAGGGGAGAAGGGAAGAAATGTCTTTGGCACTGTGCGTTATTACCCAGTAGAACTCCATGAGGCATGATAGCATTCAGGCAAACAAGGCTAATATTCTAAAACATTAGATACTTGTATAGATGCAGCTTGTTCCTTAGAAACCTACATTACTCTAGGTGTACTGAGGGGCAATTGGTGCTAGTTCTGCTAGGCAATGCTATGGAAGGCTATGATCATACTCTGTAATGACCTGGGTTGTGGTGGAAAAAGACCTTGCTTTGCTTTTAATCTTTTTGTGACCTCCTGGAGTTTAGTTCTCAGTCATTTTTCAGTATCAGTTTCTAATGAGTTACCTGAGCTACACAGCTGCCCCCAGGCATTTTAGTTCTCGGCCAGTCAAAGTTCATCTTTAACTGGCTGGCTGGTTGTCCCACGGATACTAGCCCATAAACTTACTGTCCTACAGTATTCAGTTCACAGGTGAAAACCAAAATGCATGCAAAATCTATTTGTATTTCATACAAATGGGTTTCTTTTTTAAATTCACAGTAAATGCAATGCACAAGAGTGCAGTATTATTTGTCAACACGTTTCACTGGAGCATCCGCAACATTCATTTGATCTTAACTCAAGGAATCTGATCAGGCTCCTTGGAAAGGATTCACCAAATGTACTGGCTTAGTTTTGGAAAGTGCTGTAACTTGAGTGCGCCTCATTCTGCTGGCACAAACATTCCTGTGACACTTGAAGACTCCTGCCTTGGCGTCACCCTATGCTGCTGGAGGGGAGCAGGGGAGGTGCAGACTTTCTGTGGCTGGTGTGCGTTGACACAACCTCCCCCTCCCAGGGTGTGCCAATGATGCTACCATTTACTTCCCGAGAGTCACAACTGACTGCCTTTTGCTGGAAAATCATGAGCTAAATAATCCTTTTCTCTAGTGAAAGGGAAAGTGTCAGAGGCAAAGCTATGAGAGACTTATGGTAAATATTTAATGGCTTTCCTTTTTTGTGCAGCACCAAAAGATGGCTGATCCTGCAGTATTTATTTCAGGCCTACTATAAATAAAGCATGTGGTGACAGCGAACTGCAAGCAAGGGGAATTCAGTGGTTATTGTAAACTGCTTTCTTTTGTCTGAAGCTGTGAATAGTAACCAATTCTGTGCATGTTTTAGGTCTGCTGATGGGCACGTTTTAAATCAGAAACAGATTTAGGCTGCCTTTATGCGCAGAAGAATTAGAAGAGGATATCTATCCCAGTTTAAGAGTAAATTAAAACTATATAAACAATATTGATGAAAGCACGATCTGAAATAGTGGTACTCAGACTATTCTGTAGAAACATTTCCTAAAAGCATTGTAGGACATGATTAGTAAAAACAAACAGAAAAATGAAAATATGGATTTGGAATTTTTTTCCCTTATTTGAATGATTCCATTACATTAATCAGACTAATGATGTTTTCATTCAGGGACTGCTTACATACTAGAGGTAGAATCTGAGCCCATATGAATGTGACTTGTTTTTGAAAGGAACACTAATGCTAGTGATAATTTGCTAGTGTTCGTGTTCAGCATTGTGAATATATCTCCTGATATCCATTCTTGGAGTGATGAAGTTTTCCCTGCTTGTTCCTGCCTTTCTGACTGCAGTCTTAAAACTATGGAAACTGAATGCCCAGTACCAAATGACTGCTCCTTGGGTGAGGCTGCAGCAACACTTTTACACTCAGGAGTCCCACCTGGGACTCAATAGCTAGCATAGCAGCACTTAAAAGTTTAGGGAACAAGGACCGTATCAAGACTCCAGAAAGGATCTCTGAATTACTGGATGCAGAAGTGAGATGGTTGTGACCATGTCAGACTGGATTTAAGGATATGAATGCCTGCCTCCTATCAGAACACAGTATTTAACAACTCAGCCTTAACTGTTGACAAAGATATGCCATTTGTATTTGATAACATTTCACCAGAAATGATGGACTCAACATATTTTCAGGTACAAATATGTTCATATTGCCACAGAAATGTAGCCTGAAAGTAGATGACACTTAAAAAAATCAAATCAGAGTATAAAAAGAAAAATTAAAAAATGAAGCTCTGTCCTTTAAGCCATTCCTTTGAGTTCTACAGAAATTATGTTTAAAAATGCCAGTGTGATTCTCAGCAGGATTTAAAGGTTAAATTAAGAAAATACTGGCTAAATATCAGAAAGAAATACATTCAAAGCTGGTGCAATGTTAGATATTCCATGTGATGTTTACTGGAGTAATTACGATCTAGACTGGACCAGTTACTGAGATCTGTGACCATGTGGACAGTCTGTGTTGGAGCCCTCCACAGTTCACTCAGTGAGCATCTTAGTCTGTATGTACCTGTACTCAAGAGAGGTATTACAAAGTCTACCTTTGGAAAGACAATAAAAGCAGAGTAGTCAAACAGCTGCTTACCTGCTTTACTGAATCACAATGTGTATAAATTCAAAATTTTAAGCAGATTAGTAGAGAAAGGAGAGGAACACTAATGGTGGATGCGACATGTGATACTAATTAGTTTATTTTGCTTGGGCATGTGACTCTAGAACTTTTGAGAGCCACCTACCTCCAATAGCCAAGGTTTCCTCCCCAAACTTGTGATGATACTGTGTGCTCAAAGCATTGAAAAAGACGTATTCCACTAGTGGATTAAGGAAGCTAACATGTATTACCATACGCTGAGAGAGGTGGTCCTCCATCACTCCTTGTGAAATAGAGGTGAATCCCGTTGCATGCCCAGTTGTCTCTGCACGTAGGTATGAGAGGACAGTAGTATTTGTAAATAGGTTTCAGGCTAGCATTTGGACAGGGCTGTGAGTTACTGTCTTTGAGTAGTAACATTTAATGCTGTTAAAATTAATGAGCAGCTTTTTCCATGGAAAATGAAATAAAATATCAATGTCAGTCACTGCAATAAATATAAATATATTCCTTACATGAGCAGTTTAATTGAGTGGACTGTTGTTTATACTCACTGCATAAAGTGTCCTCATTAGTTTTAGAAAAGAGCCTGGAACCTGTGGGTATATGCCAAGGTTTTGAAGGGCAATGAAGTTTTCATTACAAGAAGATTCTACTTGGGGATTAGAACTGTTCTCAGAGTGCACATCACTTCCCCCCCCCGCCTCAATACCATCTTAGAGGTGAGATTAAAAATCATTGTTTTATTTGTCTGAGAAATATTCTCTGGATGAGCTAAAGATAATCTCCATGTGAATCTTTTCACATATTGTATTGCACTCACCATGGAAAGGTCAAGATGGATATCACGGGCACATCTCACCAGAGTCAATGGGCTGACACAACTTATTAAGTACACATGACAGTTGTAATCTTTCAGACAAACAGTTACTGGTTGCATTCTGCAATGGCAATGTCAATATGTTACCCAAAATGTTATGGTAGACAGGAAGGTCACAACGTATTAGGGCTGGGACCTTTTCTTATTGATTAACATTGATTAGCTTAAGCACGGTCATGTCAAAATGTAAATTACACACTTGAAGCTAATTGGAATGGATGATACAGTATTTTTAAGAAGTGGAATGAGGAATCATTCAATCAGGTAAAATACTAAGGCTTTACTAGATCAATCTTGTAGTGCGTTATTTGTGCATGTGAGGTTCATAGTTTCATTTGGATCCTTTTTTACTAAGGTGTTTCTTGCCCACCAGCCACTACAAGAGCTGTCAGGCCTCATTCTTTTTTCACAAAATCTTAATCATTGGGGGCACCATTGTTTCTTACAGCGGGAGCAGAGATACACCAAGGTCCGTTTTGCCTGCCTTCCAGGTATCTTCAGGGGTTGGCCACCTCTTTGTGTCTGTGCTTTCCTGGCTGGTGTCTGTTGCAGCACAGCCATACTGAGCACTGGGTACAGGCTGGCCCCATGGTGTTTCTGCATTACGGTAATGACAACTTCAAACAGTACTTGAGTACCTCAAAAGGAAACAAATTCTTATGACAAGTCCTGGCTACCTTTCTTGACTTAGCAGTCTTAAGACTTAAGACATAAAGTTATGTTTCCAGTCAAAGTCTCTCAGATACAGGCATTAATGGAAAGCTCATTGAAGTGTTTTAGTTTGGAGACAGAAAAAGTGGAAGGCCTAAATGAGGCAGACTGTAGTTAAGATCTAATTATCCATGTTCACTAATTTTTCTCTCCCATCTATGTCAATTAGAAATGCTCTAAAAGCCACGTGGCACACTGTAAGGTCCACATCCCAAGTAAGATGAATTACAGGAAAATCAGTTAAGTATGCTTCATTAACAGCTTCAGGAATCTAAAGTAAGTAATTTGTGGTCAGGAACCTCAAAGTATCCTGAGTTAGGCTCTTGCTTTTAGAAAATGTTGAATGGCAAGGGGAAAAATAGACTTCATCTGCATAGTATTAGAAGTCTGCTTGGATTTGGACAACACTTGAACTCCTCTGTATGAACAGAAGGCAGTTACAAAGCTTTATATTATTCTTTTGTGAATCATCATATCTTTGAAGTTCAGCTGTGATTCCCTGATTCTGGAGCTGGCTCTTTAGCATCATCTATTTGGTAATTCAGCATTAAAGCAAGCTCATTTTCAAATTCTTATGATCTACTTACTACTTAGAAACAAAGTTACGGATTTGATATAAATTAATGTATTTTTTCAACAGTGTGGATGGCAATACACCTCTACATACAAATTCGATCCATGACAGCATAAACAAGTTCTACAATTGGATGAAATTTCCTGGGAATGAACCCACATTTCTTGATGGGTTACCTGAGTTTTCAGTACTGATAAGGAGAAAAAAGGTTTGCAAATGGTTTAAAAATAGTGCAAAGACAGGAAGAAGAGGACAGCAAGAAAAACAACCTGCCTGAAAAAAAGGTGTCCATGCTCCATGGAGGTTAAGTGTAGAGCTTGCTACGTGCATTGGGTCAGTGCCAGGCATGTGCTCAGCATCCATACTTAGTGCTTTTTGGAGAACTATCACACACAGAGCAGAGCTGCAGGGATACTGGCAGAGCCTCCCCATTTGCCCACATGAGCTGCTGGGATGGAGGAATTTTAGAGTTGGTGCGGAGTCAACTAAGAGGAGGTGGAGGCATCAGTAGCCAGTTGCTCCATTCAGGAAGGAACAGGCTGGAGGGCAGAATGTGGGGCAGTACAAGAAAGAAGGGATTTTGCATAGCAGGAGGGAGGGGAAGAGTTATGAAGATGCAACAGGCACTGTGCATATGCAACAGAAGTAAAAAGGGTCAAAGAGAGTAGAATTTGCTTCTCCAACATCTTTTAATACCTACTTGTTTTCAAAAATCTCAGCTTTACACATACTGTTTCCAGTTCCCTTCCTTTCCTTCCTTTGACAAAAACCTCCAAGGCTTCTTCCCTTTTCCTTTCCCCATATATCCCATTATGTTTGTGGCTGCCCCTACTGTGATCCTTTCTAAGGGAAAATGGGTATTACATACTTCTAAACAAATTATCTTTCATAGCTTTTTTTGGATAGCAACTTACCTTTAGGTTGGTGCCATTTATGCATAAGAAGTTTTTGTCTGTATATTGCTGTGGATATGAACATTAGGTCTGGAAAGCATAATTGCCTGTCTTACAATCTGAGTGCAGCACAATGCAGGGAAATAATTAACAAATCACTCATCTAGCCAAATGCTAATATTTGCGTTCACCATTGATATATAGAGAGCAAAGCTGCTGGTGGAAATACTTTTCAATTTTATTGCAGGCACAGATGATACCCTGAGAGAGGGAAAGTAGGTCTCATCCTAGCCCCAAAGTGATCGCAGTTATATTTGAAGTATTGTGAAATGTTCAGGGGTTTGTCTTTGCAATTCTCATTGGAGTCACTAAGACTGTTTGCTGATGTCCCAGGCAGGGCTTAGAGAATTAAACCATGATATCACAAGACTCAAAATGTTCTGTGCAAGATTTACGAACAAGAAGCAGCTTCTGTTTGGCTTGTTAATTCACTGTTTACCTGAAGATTTAACTGACACATTATTGATCTTAGCACTTATTAATTGGACACCTCAAATTGATAACTATGAGTAATATTTAGTCTGTCACTTTTATGTCTCTTCCCCCCCTGCCCCCGCTAAATTGTCAGGTATATTATTGCATTAAAACAGATACATACCAGAAGCCCAATTCCACATGCTCTGTTGTTTTGCATCCTACTATGTGCTCACCTGCTCCACTCCAGAATGACTCCATTTCAATTAGGTGATAAGTAAAGCATGTAAAATGTTTTCTAAGCATTTCTAACCCTAATCTAATCTGTTTTATTATCTTTCCATGCACTTGACCCCTTTTCATTTTCTAGTGGTTGAAATATTAAGATGCAATTATTAAGATGCTCAACAAGGTATAAATAAGCGCTCGTGTAATAAAATGAAAGCAAAAACTTACAGTTAAGAAAAGAAATGTTGATTTTAGCTGTCCTGAGAATTAGAAAAGAGAAGATAGACACTGACTGGTGAAGATACGAAATATAAAAAAGCCACGTGAAGATGAAAAAGTGCTATTATCTCATAGATCATGTCACCTCTCTGCAACTACAGTGTTGTGCTCCCCCGAGGACACAGGTTAAACTGATAGTGCATTACAGAACTCTTTTGCAGCCCTTCCTTAGGCAGGCAGCTTCTCTTAGTGCAGTTGACTCCTAATGAACCTTTGTCATGAGTTCAAAGATACCAGGTTTGAAGTCAAGTGCTCTTCAATTAAAGATATATTTAGGTAGGTGGGAACAAGTAGAAATTGCTATCTAAATTGAACTGCATTGAAAAACTGCATCCACCTTGTTTTTGAACTTCATTAACAAAGAGAACCAGTATTAAGGGAGAGGGGAAGTGTATCTGTGGAAAGGAGGACAATTAAAAAAATACCAGAATGTACTTGGTCATCATTAAAACTGTTTTGAGTTTTCATTTTGAAATGAGGTTTTTTGTTTCCATTTTTAACTTTGAAAATATAGAAGAAAATGTCTACAAGTTGAAATCAAATTAATTGCTTCAGAAAAACAATCTTGATGGAACATTTCAACATCAAATCTAAAATTATCACAGTCATTTGTGAAATTTGGACTTTCATCCTCTTCATAGCCCTACTAGGCAAGTACACTCCCTGAGTGTTTGGAATAAAATAATTTTGCAATCAGTGGATTAAAATGTAAACCTGGACAAACACGTTTACAACAGCACCATCATCACTTGATAAGCAAACTTGTGTTGCTGCAGGATTTGATTCACCTAGCAAAAGAGGGAGCAAAAAAAATGTCCTGAACTTGCAGATGTTTTTCTCAGAGGAGTAATGGCTCTTATGTAAATAATCACTTTATTCTGTAAGTGCATACACTTTCATTCCACAAATTGACTTCACCTCTTCTGCCCTTTTCTCTGGTGCAAGCTTCTGCTAAATCTAGCAAGCCTCATCATTCTTTTTTTAAATATCAAAGCTATAAACATCCAGGGCAGAGTTATGTAGGAACCTTATTGTTTTAAAGTAACATCTTGAAACCTCAAAGTCAGTGTGAAATAAAAATCTTGGTTGGATAGCATTGTGAATGACAGATGTAGCTTATCAGTAATGTGGAAGAAATACAGATTTTTGACATCATCTTCTGTGGTTAGGTAATGAATGAGGAAAAATAGACATAAACAACAGAAGTGATGGAGTAGTTTGGTAAATAAATTCCTTTGCTGCAAATACAAGTATTTTCCAGTTATGCATCAAACATGCCGTATGTGGTTGTCTGCTATACCTCTGTACGTGACAAACGTCGTTTACAGTGCTGAGCAACTTTGGCACTAAAATTCATGATAAGTGAGCAGAGCAGAGGGGACACTTAGCGTGTGCTCTGTCCAGCTGTGGTCTTGAGCATGCCCAGGTCCCCCCATGTAACTTCACAGAAATACCTTGGTGTACCCAGAAATGACACCAATGGAAGGAGGATCAGAATCTCCCCCTAAATCTTTCATAAATTGTCGCAGTCAATTTTCAGCAACTCTGACTGTGTTCTGGGCTGCAGCTGATTGTTTTAATTTTTTTTTTTTTTTTTTACTTTCTCTTTTGTGATGTCTTTCATGGTACATGTGCATGTCTCATGAATATGATTTATTGTTTCTCTTTTTAAGCTAAAATGCTTGGAGGAAGGGTACAGTACTCACTCGTGAGGGAAGATCAGGTAGTAACTCACCTGAGGCAAGTTTGTTCTAGGCACTTAGTGATTAGCTCTTGTTCTTAGAACTCAAGGAATATATTTCTCAGATAATTATGTCTTAGGGAGTATATTGTGATACATTCCAGCTGTAAGTATCAATGTTAGTGCCTTTTACAATTTTCTAGCCTCTCGTTTCAGGAATGCTTTGTCAGTGAATTTCACAGGTTAATTACCTATTGTTTAACAAAATGCCACTTTTCATTGTCTCCTCAAACTGTGTTCATTTTCATAGAATCTCGTTGTGAGGTAGGCATCTATTACATCACCTTTGTTTTCGGCTCTCGAAGTAGCATAATTTTCATATCTTCTATATGGAAATCTTCCAGTTTCTGTAATGATTACTCCTTTTTCCTAGGTTTTTTGTTTGTTTGTTTACTCCTGCTTATGGAAATACTTCATGTGTGGCAGCTAAAGCTAAATACGGAGCTCAATGTGAAGCTAGGTATTAATGCAGGGATTGCCACTATGGATGAGCCCAGTTTTTGTCTAGCTCAGCTTTCTGTCTCTGATAGATGCCACTGGTAAGTATTTCAGAGGAAAGTGCAACACAACCCTCAGTAAGGAAATAATGAACCTAGCACAGAAGGTCTTCCACTGTCAGTTTTTTAAGTTGTGCCATGATAAATGAAAATCTGTATGGCTACTTATTTTTACCCAATCTAAAGCAGCTGTTGGGTTTTTTGTTGTAAGTATAAATATCTAATCCTTTCTGATATCCTGCTGTTCTCATAGTCTCAATGATGTCGTGTAACAATGAGTTTGACCTCAGGTTAATCAAGTACTCTAGGAAAAAATGTTTGCCTTTATCAATTTTATATGTGTTGACTTTTCAATTTCACTTAATGTCCAGGAACATAGCTTTATTTCCCTTTTTCTAACATTCATTATTTTTTAAGCCTCTGTAATGTCTTCCCTTATTCATCTCCTGTCTAATGCAAACAATTCCAAATGTCCCAGTCACTTTTACTTGATTTGTATGCTTTTAAGTATTTTTATTTCATTTTTGTACTTGTCCTAATTTTGAAATGCACTTTTTAAAGATGAAAATTCCAGGCATAATCCTGATCTGTAGGTTAGCAATAGGATATTACTTGTATAATTCTGATTCTTTTTACTATTTTTACATTTTTCATTTCATTTTCTCTGGTGATCCCATGTGTACTGGAAAGATTTCAGGGGGATGTTCAACACTATGCAGGTTCTTGCAACACCTCCCACAAACACATCTTCGCTTACCTGAACATCCTAGGGTGCTTCAGTTAGCATTTGTCATGGTGCTTGCTTTGTTGTGTTCCAATGAAAGGGCAAACTGTGTGTTTTGAAAGCATTTTAGTTGGGTTTGGGTTTGTTTTTTAAATTATCATGTACGTATATTTGTTAAATACGTGAAAGGTAGGCATTTGGAGTGGAGTGTGGTTAATCCAGTAGTGACCTGCCCCTTTTGAAACAAAATTGTGAAATGAAGCCCATGTTTCTTCCTGCAGAGAGGTTTAAATTATGGCAGTTGCTATACAGTTTAAGCTATTAAGTAATAATCTTTTGAGGAGTTGATCTTGAGATGCTAAACTAAAGTTTAGTCTCTGCATTTTAAAACACTTCTAAGTCCCTTTTTCCAGAGTGCTGCCCAAACCTGAATTTGTCTGGTTGTGGCTGATTGTCATCCATGAAAATGCAGTTTGTCACAAGGTACTGGAAAACGGATGCTCTCCCAAGTCAGGGCTGCTTCTGTAACTAGTGGCTTTTCATCATTCAAAGAAATTATATTGAACTTTTTCTCACATTTAAGAAGACCTTTATAAATGAGAATGTAGAAAAAGCATGGTGATCACTAGAAAAAGTCTAGGCTATGCTTAGCTTTCACTCCTGATGAAGCAGCATTTTTTCATTAAATTAGAGCTGAAAAATAGGGGTCCACGTTGCTAATTTTTTTTTTTTTTTTTTTTTTGTCTGCAGATCTAAACGTCCAGTGCCAATTTCAACCACAGCACCCAGAATTGACTCTCCCAGGGCTGTAATTCCCCACCAGAAGGTATGTGACACATTTCTTCTCAGCCAAAGTTAATACCATTTTTATCTGCTGTGGTGAAGGTAAATACTTACTACAGGAAATAGCTTTTGCCCACCCCAAATAAGTAAACATTGAATGAATGCACAGGCAGCAAAACTGCCACAATGCAATGTATTAGTGGTCTGTATTTTGCTAATTTCTGATTAGCAGAACCAAAGCATCCAGCTATCCTCTGATGGGATCTGGTCTAACCCATTCTGAGCAGTTTGTTTTCATCTAGGCTGCAAGAGGCTACCAAAGCTTCTCAAGATATACATTTCCTTTTGTAGATTCTTGGGGAAAAACCATTAGGCTGTGCCTCAGTGTATCCAAATCCTGACTACAACTGAAAAGACACTGATTTGGAAAGAGGGCATTAGGGCATTTGAAAGCTTGCATCATATTGCATTCTTGTCACATTATTCAAAAGGCATGAGAATAAAAATAAAGAGGATAAGTCAATTTAATGAATAACAGCAAGTGGCAGAGGAAATGGATGGCTTGGTTTCTGTTGTCAAAGCTTGTCATCTTCCATAAAATAAACGTTCACATTAGAATAAACAGCATCCATTGACTGTACCTGGCAACTCATCACCTGTATCTTTGGAGGCACTGAGGAGCAAGGATAGCTGAAAAATGGTATATATCCTTAGGCTCAAGAACTGGGTAGGACATTTGTATTGCTGACGCATTTAATTAGGTAAATGGAGAGGAAGTAAAATCTCCATTGCTTCAACTTTATTCCTTCTGTGAGTGCCAGTTTCATCTCTAGCATGTAGTATAAATAAGAAACACTGAAGATCAAAATGTGTGGGGAATTAGGTGATGTTCTACTGGTTTTGGCAGTTCTGACTTCCATAGATCAATTTTAAGTAATTTTTATAAACAACATGCTTTCCAAATTCAAAGCTCAGAAGGTAACATCATCCCTGTAACCACTGCAAATATGTTCACACTAACAGAAGAGAACACACTTGGGAAGAATAATTTGATTCAATTTTATTTTGTCAAATTTGAAATGAACCTGTCCGGCCATTTATTAGCTGAGACAGAAATAATGTTATTTTGCTCTGGATCTTGTAAACTTTTTGGCAAGGGAAGATGAAATTAAGAATTTATCTTGCTCAGAGTTGTTTCTGTTTGTATCATGGTTTTATAAAAGTTATCTTGGAGAAAGTTATTGGAAGAGGCACCAAATAGTACTGTGAAATTCCTAGAACAAAAACGATGGATCATTTAGTTAGATTGCACCAGCAAAGTAATAGGGACAGGAAGGGGGAGAGAGTACTTACTTGCCCTCAAGAACTACACAGAATGCTGTTAGTTTTCAAGGCAGCAAGTAGACATGTCTCTTCAGAGTTATTCACCAACACAAGACTGAGAACTATCTTTTGGGACCCTCAGTAGCACCTGTGCAGGTACGACAAATTTGCCTACTTCCACCACAGGCACATAAAAACTTTTATACGTCAGATATTCATGACTCTGTATTAGGTGCGTTTCTTCCCTGGCAAGTGTCAATTTTAAAATTACTGCCATAGTTATTCAAAGCTGTTTACCATACAAAACATTTTTCTCCCGTAACTATCTACCCTATAGAAAATTTAACTCCACACACTGTAGGTTTTTTTTAAAGGTCCTAAAAGTGCCTTTGGCATGAAAGCTATAAAGTCACTTTATATTTCCTATTTTAACCCTTCAGAGAGAGATGAGGATCAAAGGACTCAATCCTTTTTCAGGACAACGTTGTCTCACACTTGAGCATTCTGTGTGTCAGTGCTTAGGAAAGGTTTATAGGAGCTGTTGGAGGCAGCCTATTCTGAACGGGTTACAGGCAGTACTTGCAGCTGGAAAAGACATTTACTGGAACCTTTCTGGAGGAAAGGGGTGGCATCTAGGAGAAGGTATGGTGGGAAACAGGGTATCTAGCAGTATTCAGAAAGGTCGTCTTAGGTGTAGGGTCTTTGGCTCGGGGGAAGAGGTAGCAGTAGAGTGCTGGAGTGGGGGGCCCTTTGCAGGTCAAGAGGAGTGACGTTTGTGTATACACGCGTAGACAACAGTAATTTTTACCTGAGAAAAATTCTTCTCTGAGGGTGGTTTGGAAGGGAATGGAGGCATTGAACCATTGGAAAACTCTCAAAATCCAGAATAAAAAGTCTTTACTGATAGAAACAGTGGTACGGAGATGTTGCAATAAGGTATGTTACAGTAAATATACTTTCAAAATCAAGGTTTCTTTGCTTGTCCCTTTACTATTTCTAGTAACAGTATCACTGTAGAAATGAAGAATTCTGTGACACATAGGCAGAAGCTGTCACCTCCACATCACTGCTTGACAGTGTTTAGACTCTGATGGTTCACATGAAATGAATTCGATTGCATTTCAAAAGACAGCAAAAACTACATTACAAGACAGTCACGACAGTGTTGTCCTCAAACATCGAGAGAAGTTTTTCTCACCTTTCTCTGAGTCAAGGTTAAGGCATGTCAATGTTAGCTGAAAAATCTGCATGTGCATGTTCAGTGTCTAGTTTAAAAAACATAAATTCTCTTGTACATTATTGCTGATCTGATTGCAGCTTCCACTAATTTTCAAGCATGTATTTCTTCTTTGACTGCTATGGTAATTTTTGGTGTGTTTTAGATAAATAAGCATGCATTATTTTACAAAGATGTAAGGAAGGTATAAAAACCCTGGAGTTCTTCACCATGATAGAAATTTTTCTACATTCCACAAGTAACATATATTCTCTCCTTACTTTCTGGAGCTTATCAATGTTATGGATGATACAGGTTCTGCAACCATAAGTATGGTGTCAACTGAGCTGTAGGGCTATTATTGGAAATAAAAGTTTGACTGATTTGCAGTTTCACTCTTTCCTTATATGACATTAATCTCCAACTTGAAACAATTTTCATTTAGTTTAGTCAAATCTTTTTTATTTAGTCAAAAGATTTAGTCAAGTCTTTTGCACAGGTGTGGCATAGCTGGAAGAAAGGGCATAACTAATGCTGAAAGCATTCAAATAACAAGAAGAGTAAGCATGAGTCCAAGAATTGAAACTAAGCCATCATCCATCAGTGAGTTCCTGCAGCTTTTCAGAAGGGGCACAACACCGGTGAAGGTTCAGCTCCATCCAGTTCAAAATGTTCAAGCTGAAGCTTTAAGGCTAAGCATAGCTAGAACATTTGTCCCCTTGCATAAAGGTATTAAGACAGCCTCTTTACATTTTAATAATACGGCTATGTGTTGTCCTGTTTATGAAACAGTACTGAACACACTTATTTCAGAGTCCCCGTGAAGATCTCATAATGCTTATGATTTCTGCCAAATCTGGGAACCTATGTGGCTAAGAGAAAATAGATGAATAGCCAATTGACGTTTTAAGTAAAGCATAGGATGGAAGAGCTGCCTGAGCCAAAAGCTATTTGTTGGATGTCTTTGATCAGAGTCATT
Organism: Buteo buteo; assembly: GCF_964188355.1. Classification (NCBI taxonomy): domain Eukaryota; kingdom Metazoa; phylum Chordata; class Aves; order Accipitriformes; family Accipitridae; genus Buteo; species Buteo buteo. The sequence continues at coordinate 37,785,230 of NC_134174.1, forward strand.
TAATGCCATGGTGCCATTTCCTTCTTTCTGTAAGAAGTTTAAAGCAACATCAGCTTCTTGGGCAAGTTGGGAAGTCAAATTCATTAGTATAGTGTTAAAATTGTTCTCCCAGAAGTGCAAAAGGTGAATAAAGACTGTATGGTCATAGCAATAGATAAATAGAATGTGGTCTGTCAAAGGAAGAGGACCTGAAAAACTGGTATTGTGTCTTCCAATATAAATTTGTTTCTCACTTCTCTGATACATAACAAGGAGCATTTGCCTTGCGTAGAAATTGAATATTTATAAAGAAAAGGATAATAGTATTTCAGAATGGAAATTGAGCTGATTCATAGCTTCCCTCTGTTCCCAAATGTTTGAGACTCCTCTACATTTATTAGTTTTAAGCTCAATTCATAGACATTACACTGGGAAATTAAAACGCAGTTTTCCCCTCGTAGTAAGGGATTGCGGCAGGATCCCAGCATCTTTCTCTAGGGAAGAAGCCCATTGCTCAGTGTCAGAGCCTCCTCTTCTGGTCGACTGAGGGGTAGCATCAGACTTACATAGTTGGAAACGTTTGTTTGCCTTTCCAGCCACAGAGACTGAAACAGAATGGGATGAGAGAGATGGGAAACAGGGGGACGTTTGTTACTGTTGGCTGCATTTCATGTGAGGTAATGCTAAAAGCCGTGCTGCTGCTCAGTATTAGAAATTTGACCTTCGCATTCAGAAATGGTTTCAGAAATACTGCATTTGTCTGGTTTTGCCACTGAACTGGAGAAAAAAAAAATTCTAAAATATCCTACCAGGAATAATCCGAATGAGAGATTCTTTGTCAATCACAAAAGGAAAGAGCTAAATAAACTGATTATTGGGCAGTAATTCTTTGGAAGAAGTTATACAGCTGCTCTCTTGACACTTCCTGTTTCATCCCTTTCCCCCCTGAACACAGGGAAAACTACTACCTTAAAACTACCATGAATATTAAGTCAAATGGAGAATGCTACCCTGGTACTGCTGAGCTCCTAGGAATTCTAGTGTTGAGTTACCAGCATGCTGGTATTCCAGCTAGAAATTGTTTGAGGAGTGAAACCAAAACTCCATTCATGTCATAAAAGTGAGCAAAATCGTCAACCATCTTTTTTTATGGTGGTCCTATGATTTTCCTTTTGCCTACTGTTAGTGTCCAGTAACACCAAAACTTTGAAAATGCATTAGAATTAAGGAAATACCTGGCATTTCTCTCATTAGCAGTTGAAACTGATACTTTATAATCAGATCTCCTTGCATGTCCTTTTATTATGGGGTTTAGAAAGGAAACCTGCAGTTAGCTTGGAGAAAAGCCACAGATTTTTCAGGGTAACAAACAAATATAACTCTGGCATATCCTTTTTCTTCGCTATTGCCTCTATTTTATTTTTTTAAAATATTTGTTTTGTCCCTCTCTGCTAGCATGCAAAACTCATTTGCACAAATGGTGACTTAATTTATGAACACGGCCTTGTGCGTTTGTGCCTCTTTTACAACACATTTTTAGAGAGAATCCCTGTTTTCTCTTTGTTTAATGGTACTTGGAAGCTTGCAGTAGGCCACTGAAAGGTTGGTTGTTTGCTGTTTTCGATGTCAGGGTATAATGACTGAAGTATGTAATTCAAATGTATTTATTTAAAAAGGCATATTCTGAAAAATGCTTTTGGAATTATCTGTTTCTATAGCCTCAGGCAGCTATTAATGCCAGCTAAAATCTCTTCCTGTTTATTACTAAGAAAATGTTCTCAGTTCATTTTATCTGCCTTACATTTTTGATTCAAGACATCTTAAGTGTATTTAATGTTATGATTAATTATATCCTTAGACCTTTAGGGGATTTTTTGCAATTAATTTTAATTAATCAGGCCATATTATCTTGATTTTTCAAATGTAATCTCCCTAAACTTAAGTATGCAATGTAGAAAAATCCAAGAGGAGAATATAAAATATTTATCTTTCTGGTGAACCTTACTATCAAAATCAGTAAATGACATTAATGCTAACCAATACTAGCAAAAGTAGAAAATCAGAGGCCAAATTATTCTCAGGCCTATGTTTCATGCAAGGCTGTGGAGGAGATGCATGTAAGATGTGAAAGATGGCGATTGAAGCAGTGCCAGCCCACAGGAGGCAAAATGTCACTGCAGGCCACCATCTGCTCTTATACTGGCTTTCACCGAGGGCAGACTGTGGGCTCCATCCCTCCTTCAGGATAATGTCTCCTGCCTGTCCCTGTCCCCCAGGGCTGGACTGCAGTGTGCTGCCAGCATTACTGGTGGGACTCTTAACTGTGAGCATCACGGCATCTGGGTACCAGTTATGGCGGCAGTGTATCTAGGTCCAGAGGGAGAGGTTGAAGTCATCCTTCTGCAGCAAAAGCAATGTAGTGCAGGTTAGGCTGGAGCCAGGAGCTTCTGAGATAAACTACAAATTGATATTATGGCTCTAGAGAAATCTGTAAATTGTCAAGCATTCAAATAGTTTGTTGGGTACCTCAGCTATAGATTTTTTTAACCAAAGCATGTAATTACAGACAAACAAAAGTGATGATGAATAAAACAGCTTTTGAGACTATATCATTCGTTACTTTAAAACATGTGCTAATGAGTTCCAGCACTAGGGATGCTACGTTCAAAAGGCAAACATTAAAGAGATGTTAATCAATATTGGAATCTTGCTATTCATGTTCCAGTCACTGAGCCTTTAGAAGTTAAAGAATAAGAAAACTGAGAGTAAAGGTATAAAGTGCCCATCTGAAAGTGAAGTTTCTATTCCTTTTTGGTAAAATTGTCCATGCTGCAGGTAGGCAGACTGCCAAAAAGTACAGAGCTGTGGTCACTACACACTGCCAGTAGCTAGAAGGAAATGAGGTAATTTAACCCTAAGGGTGCTCTGTGCTTCCCACAAAGTGCTGAGTGCCTTCCAGTCCTAGGGATTTAGATGGTGTTGCACCAGAATGAGCTTGAAGCAGTGATAGGGTGTTGTAGGCAACACGAGCACAGAAGTTTTACATGAAACTTCCTTGGAACTCACACGACAACTTATTTCCAGCACTGTGTTGCTGAAAAACCAGTATTTTTCTTTTTTGCTATTACCTTTTATTTTGCTTTCACTAAGCTGCATTAATAGCAAATCATTTATGAAACTGAAGCATAGTACTGCGTTTTTCCAAGATGAGGTTTTGGCAGAATGTTTCTAATTTGAGCACCAGCAGGGTATAGCTATTGTTGGAGAGATTTCTGTGACTTCAACTAAGACAATACTTCCTGCTGTCCTAGTTAGGAATATTGTCTGGGACATGACTGTAGGATCATACACTCATCATCTACATACTCAGGGACACATTCCTTCAAGTGGAAATTATGCAGAAATGATCAGAATAGAAGCATCCTATCTGCTAAGTAGTACCTGTTCTCGAGTCCTGTTGGTCTATCTGCTAATCATGCTGCATGGCCTAATTAGCATGAACCAGAGCCTATGAAAGCAATGCAATGTGTGGGCTTCAATAACTTGAAGTGTACTCATGGAAAATAGAATGGTGTGGTTTAGAATGATTATGTTTTTATAACAATGGCATTGACTTTTTTGTTTGCATATTATCTCACATTATTCTGACCTCAAGACTTTATTTTAAGATTTCTTAATTATCCTAGAAATTAATTGACAGTGTTGGCTTTATATAAAATTAGTGCTATGAGGTTGACTAGTAGCAAATGCTTTTTAATATTAGGCTTTACTTGTTAATTTCAACTAAAACCCAGTAAAAAAATGCCTGACTATGTTTTGCTTCCCTTATTTTGAAACAATACATTTCTTTGTTGAAAGTTTTCCCTGAAAGGTTGGATGCTTTGGCCCCAATCTATTTATTGCAAGTTTATCAATATGTTTAGAAAGCAGTAAATGCAGATAAGTTATTTTTGCATGTGTTCTATGATTGCTCTTTTCTTTTTTTCTTTTCTTGGCCTGCATGTTTGCTACTACAGGAACCTGCTTGGGAAATCAATGGCAACAGAACAACCTTCAGTCCTCTAACTAACACGGCGACTGGGCCTATGGGTAGTATGTTAGCAACCAATGGAACGTTTTCAGGCTACCTCAACAAGCAAGAGATCAGCTTTTCAAATAGCTCTGCCTACTTAAAGACTACCACAGTTAGATCTTCCATGTCCTCTCAGTCTGTGACTCCTGACATTTCACCTGCAAAGAGTAATCTAGGTTCAAAACTAAGCCCTGTATTGACTGATGGCAATAGTCCTATACACCAGCTGAGCCCTGCAAGGCAGTATAACAACCCTATTGGCCTTTACTCAGCAGAGACTCTAAGGGAAATGGCTGAGATGCATAAGTTAAGTCTCAACCGAAGGGCTTCGGAAGGTGGACTTCTTAGAGGGTAGGTAACCTGGTAAAATATTTAATATTTCAATTAAGTAATGAATTTGCTGAAAAATGAATGTAATAATACCTACCCTATTGTGCATTTGTCTGGTAATCATGATTAAGGTCTCGAACAATCATTTAAATTTTCCAGTACCCCCCAAAACATATATGCAGTACCATTACAGAATAACTCTTGGTCTTTGGTATCTGAATTGCAATATGGATTGGCAATAGTCACCAGAGCATGAAGAGGAACACTATGACTGAAGTAACTGTGATGATCTCAGGGTTCTGGCATTTAGCGATTTAACTAATGCATGTAGTCTCATAGAACCAAGTATCACTGTCGGCCGTTATAGAAGCTGCTATAAAACAGATCTAATCTTTGGCACTTTCCTGAAGAGAAATTGCTTTGACCAGCAAATCTGACATGCTAGTCTGCTGGAGTGTCCTGCTATAATTCCTGCCTTAATGTATTGGCTTTCCTATGCAAAATGAGTCAAAACTGCAATATTTTGAATCCTCTGGTTTGAACATGGTCTGTCTCACGTTAGCTTTGCTCTTAACTTGTATGTAACAAGGAATGATCTCTAAATACTACCCAGATAGTTTGATCCCATGTTGTCAAGGTTTTCAGTGTTACTGTATTGCAGATCAACTGTTTTATAAGTAGGTTTGTGAAGTGAGGAGCTTGGACTACAACACACGAGGAAAAGCAATAAGAAGCAGATTTTCCTAATTTTTCTGCCTTCATGTATTAATTTGCAAACAATTCTGTAATTTTTTTATTTGTGTTTATTTAAAATGAAGATAAATTTCTTATTATGAATATAGGTAAAAGTATACTTTCGACACTAGGGACTTGGCTATATGAGGAAAAACAGAAAATTCAGACAATCCACTCAAGGTCTGATAGCAAATGCATATTTTCAGGTATTTTATATCCCATTGCGGGACCTCTTTGCAAGAGTAAAACCAAGGGGTTTTAAGTTGTAGCAAAGTAAGGATATTTTATCCTTATAAAAGAGCATATATACACGTTCTAGATGATTCAAGCAGTTTAGATGATTCATTGTAACTCTCTTGAGCACTTGGCATTAACAATCCTAATTAACTTATCTGAAAAAATCCTATCCTCCCTTCTCATACTGGATAATTAAGAAAGGCAATTACTGTTTAAAAGAAAATAATTTCAGTTAGTAAGCAAGATCAGCAAAATAAACCTCAGAATGCTTCTAACAGTTTTCTTGAGGAAAACTAATCCTCGTCTTATTTCAATATGCAGAGTTTCCTTGGACTATATCTCCCTGTCTTTCTCTTGTTGTCTTCACAACCCTCCTTAAGATCTGCAAGAGTGAGGGTAAAGGGGCTGTATTTTTGATGGCTCAGCATTTTGACTATTTTTTGTTATCAAAATTACAACACAGCTGCATCCATCACTCACCAAAGTCAATGTGAACCAGTCTATTGATTCCAGAGGGCATTGTGATAGGACTACATAATATGACAGTGATTGTTGGGGTGCAGAAAACACTTCACTGTCTTCACTCTGCGCTTTTCCATGGTTTATGTCTCCTTTATATGTACCCATGTTAGTGCACACCAGTGGTAGTGTACTGAATTAGAAAGCAAGGTTCTACCTTAGAACAACCATCTGAGGTTGTTTTTTTTTAGTTTGAACAAAATTTTAGGGAATTGCTGTCTATCTGCCTGTAATATCTGTACCACTGATGAACAAATAAGAACATTTATGAGACGTCATCTAAATGTTCTGCTTAAAAAATTCAGCCTTTATCCTGCAGCCCAAGAACAATCTGAAAGGATGAAAGAGCCCAGAGCTACTAAGTACATGTGTCTTTTCAGGTAATTCCTCTGAGATTTAGAGAATTGCATATCTGTTTACATGCAGAGAAAATTCAGAGTTCAATAATCCTGTCATTCCCACTTCCACTTGAGTGTTACCCATGAAGTGAGAGGCATCTCTCCTACTGCTCTGTGGAGAATAACATGGAATCTGTAACTACCTTGGGACTTGCTATCATCCATGATAGTCTCAGTCTCATTGTGGATATATGTGAAAGAGTGCTCAAGGAAAGCACTGTAAGCTCTGCAAAATCAGCTCTTGACTTCATTGTGGACATTCTTATCATATAGTACAACATGAGATGCTGCGTAAAGATTGGGAAATTATGGTGCTCCCAAACTGTGAACTTATTATACATTCATGAACATGCTCTTAGCAGTATTGTAAAAGCTATAAGAAAATTCAGGTTTGGGTGTTGATCTTAAGGTATATTTCATATTTCAGTTTGGTGTCCTTTCCACCAAATCGTTTAAACTTAATTGTGTGAATTGCTGTTAGAGGTTTAGCTAAACCCTTTGGAAAATCCTATCAGAAAGCAAAAATTAATTTTGAGATTATTTCCCTGATCTACAAAGAATAACAAAGCATCTGTTTCTCTGTTACATTTTTACATTAAAGCTTTATCACCCTGGCCCAGGGCGAAAAATAGAGGTGGCCTGTTAAGAGTGTGGAACTTGATGTGCTGAAAGCTCTGGAAAGGAGAGTATTAATAAATATGAAGAGTGAGTCATAGCTTGTAACATGTGGTTCTCTTTCATTCCAGTGTAAGTTATTTTTCACATTGTAGGTCAAGGGCCGTAAATACCTGTCCCACAAGTACGTGCTAGGTGGCTTAGGTTACTGGCTTCTTACTGTGTGACCTCTGTGAGCAGCAAGTTGGGTGTTTCATACATGTCCGTATTTAGAATCAAGCTAAAATAATGTGTGGCTCTGAACTGGAGAGAATTTTCTCATCGCATACTGAACATAAGGAGAGGTAAAGCTTTACTCTTTTTGAGGGAAGCTATAGTAGCCTCTTCACATCTAAAAAATCTTTACTGAGACATGTGGCTGTTGAGCCGTTCTTAGTGTGTGCACATAATGATTTTGAACATATTTTTATATGCAAACACGTGGTTCCTCTAATTAAGGTGTATTTTAGGGGTGGTAGTTCTGCCTTTAAAATATTATTTTTATGTGTAAGGCAGAGGCCTCGATTAGAAGATTGAAGCAGGCATCAGAGTTCACTTCAGAAAATGGTACTATTCCACTATGTTTCATTGTAAGCGAGTGCCCAGCTATCCTGCACACACCTAGAATGGACATAGGATCACTTATGTGTTTACAGGCTACAGCTTGTTCCTAATACATCTCTACTGGTTCCTGCAACAGACTGATATATTTGGCTTAATGTAGGGTTTATAAAGTTAAAAGAATATTCTCAAATCCGAGAGTCTGAAGAACAGTAAGTGCAGGTGATCTGTCATTGCTTTTCCATGGAAATGCAGAAGTGCAAAGCCTTTACTGCAGCTTCGTCTCATTAGTGGTTTTGATCATGAAAAAGGCAGCTGCATGAGCCAATGCAAAAGGACTGTATGTAAAAAGAAGCAATAATATCAAAGGTTCGGCAAGGCAAAAGCACAAGGAGACAAATCCACTTTGAATGTCACTCCAACAGTATAACATTGCTGTCCAGTGTTCTGTATCAATCCCAGATCCAGAAATGGTACAACAGCAAGTTGAAAGGTTCACTGCCCACTTCTGTCAACAGCATTCTGTGCAGCTAAATAAGAAGAAATGTTTATTAACCGATCCTGGACTCTCTTCCTCTTTATTTTGTGCAAAATATGATTAATTACTCTTCACTCAAGAATATAAGAGCAAAATATGGATATTCTAAGCTTTGAAAAGAATAAGTTAAAAAAAAAGTCATAGCCCATTAATGCTATTCATGCAACTACAGAAAGAGTTATTAGCAAATAATTTAATAGTACAGTCTGAGCTCACTATCTGTTCATTGCTCCCAGCTTTGTCCTGTATTGTGTTTCTTTGGAATTGCTGTGCAAGCCACCACCACTTCTTGTTTATGCAGCGAAGCAGGATGTAGCGTGAACATTTTTTTTTTCATACCGTGTACATACCAGATGGAATAAAATATCCTGATATGGATATCCAAAAAAACACATAATGCATGGACTTCCTTCATTTCACGTGGAATAAGTTAGGAATGACCATTCTGAAATTAATTGGCTTACACCACTGTTGGCATAATGTAGGTACAGTCAGATTTAGGCCAATAGTTTGTTAAATACAAAGGCATTTTCCTCAGTTTTAGATTTAAGACATCTACCAATATATTCTTTGGATATTCTCCAGCATGTAAAAGACCAAAAAATCAATCTTGCAATACCAACTCTGAGGGCAGCCTGAGGAGAACAGACTTCATACCTGAATATTTAGTATGTGAGGGAAGAATATAATCTCTACCACTCATCTGCTATTTTCAGGTGAGAATATACTTTGCAAATGCTTCTTTCTTCTCCCCCCCCCCCCCCCTTCCTCTACACTTTGGTAATAGTACTTTTAGGGATGCACAGCAATAAAATCATGTTCAAGGGTCAGCCAAAATGCCATGGTACCCTACTAAGTCCTAGTGGATCAACTATAATCCCTACGTTTTTTCCTTTCTTAATCATGTCGGGGTTTTCAGGCATATATTTACTTTTTGTTCTTATTTGTGGATGGTCTGAAAAAAGCTTTAGTAAGCTTTTGTAAATACCTTTTGCCCTTTGCACTCTAAAAACTATTGACTTTTTCTGTGTGGTTGGTTTTGATGTTGTTTGTTCTCTTTCTCTTCTTTTAGGTCATAACCAACACCGCTGCCAAGTTAGTATCACTTCTATACAGTGCCAAGTATTTGTGTTATGCTGTATGTGTGAAGATTTGTTTTCTGGGGTAGCATGATCCCTTGTGTTCCTGCTGTGTCTACTTGCAAGTGGAAGTACTTTTAAAAAAATCTTATTGGTATGGCAAGCATCATCAGCTGCCGCTGGTGTCCAGCGGTGCTCCCTTCTAAGCATACTATGTGTTTGGCATTTCTTGATGATGTTCTAATGCTGCAAATGGAGTTAGCATCTGAGCTTGCTCAGTTCTTGTGAATGCTTTCAGATGTTTTTGTCTCTACAGTCTGGGTTTAATTCCTCCTAACTCTTTAAGTAGTCTTCATGCCTTCAGGATCTGGGGAGCCTTTTCTGAGCCTTTTTTGGTGTATTATTACTGGTGTATTTTTAGCCTCAACATTAAATTAATTTCCAAAGTCCCACTACACTAAAATTCAAATTTAGGTTGGTATGAGATACTGACATGGAAAAGATCTAAAAAGTACTTTACCTTAGTAAACATATTGCCCAAACAAGAAGCAATGATTGATTTAAAAATGTGATTGATCTGCTCTATTTAGGAAAGTTCACAGAGTCCTCAGCTCTGATTGTTAGTTTTTTAAGGACAGAAGATTGTCTCTAAATTCCCATTTTCTGTGTCTGAACTGAGTGTTGTCCAGAAATTGCTGGAGACTGGGTTAAATTCAGCATAAGATAAATAATTATATTAGTTAAATGTCAAATTTAAACTGACAAGAGAAGGTTAGAAGTAGTAGAATACATAAAACTGAAATCATATTTAATGCATATAATTTACACTGATCTGGCATTCTCTGTTGATTTCAATGAGGTGTGGGTGTTATGTCATGCAAATGATGTAAATCCTTTAGAGTGATGAAACTTTAGCAAATTTACATTGATAATTATTCTGTTACGATTGTCTTGGAAAGTGTCGTGGTTTAACCAGGACAGAAAACAGAAGTCACATTATCCGGGTGTTGTTCATCTTGCTTTGGGATTTATTCTTCCTGATCCTTTCCAAGCTTAGTAGAACTATCCCATTCATTTTGCAGAGGTGCTCCAGCTGTCTCTAGGGTCTTACCTCTGCCACTTTGTCCCAGAGCACAGCACCCCTTACAAGCACTAGTGTCTTCTGTTTACTTCCAGAGTTAAAAAGAAAACTCTGCAGTTGAAAATCTGTACCCTTTTCTCTTATTGTTATGGGAATCTTGTTAACTTAGTGAAAGTTTTGCCTTGGTGTGTGTAAGTGACTAAAACCTCTTGAAAGACATCACTGAAACTGTTTAAATACCCCAAGTGAAAGCCAAAATCACTACTGCTGCTACCATTAGGGAAGATTAGGCTGTTCTAAGATTACTAGCTTTTATTTGTGTAATTGATTGTGGAAACCAATTGCTTTGAACTTTATTTTTTAAAAGTGGCATATTTAACCTCTGTCTTTTCATTCACACAATCTTCTCAGATTTTGGGTTTAAAATCTCTTCAATACTTCTAACAGTGTGGGGGAAAGAGAACACTAAATTCAAGATCTTGAGGACCTGTGTGTTCATAATTATCTTGTGATCATTTTGGATATTACAAAGAAAAGAGATACCATTGGTAAATTAAGGGATGTGCATGCTGAAAAGTTGAGAGTGTAACAACCTGCACATCTCTGCACATCACCCTTCAGCAGATGATGTCAGTGTAATAATAATAATATTGTCGTAGTTGATGAATAGTTAATGGAGAGATATTTTAAATTTGAAAATGTCTTTGTAAAAAGATGATTTTCACTTTTTGAATGCATAATGCATCTTCCCGGTTCCCTCCCTTAAAATGTTGATGTGTGTAACTAAAGCATGTGCATATTTATGTCTCTGTTCCTTGAGCATGTGGCTGTTAATGTTCTATCAAGTGTTTTGAATGATGTGTGACTGTCTCTTACTGTCCATTTTCAGTCAGGGCATCCCACCAAACAAAAGGCTGAAAACAGAGTGGAATCCCCTGTCTGGGTTTAGAGGTGACACATCACCTTTGATAATCTCTGGAAGATCAAGTCAGATGACTGCCAGCTTTACTTGGTTTTTCTTCTTCCTCTGTGCTGGGCTGAGAGTTCAAATTTAACACTCAAACATCCTCTGTGGCCGACCCACAGCAGACAGGCACACTATTGGTCCCTTGCCAACCAGAGAAGCTGTTGTTCAGTCACGTGAAAAAAATCAGTGGAAGACAATATAATGGCTTTAAACTGAAAAGGAAAATTGTTCCAATCAAATGGGATTACATTTTTCAGAGTTTCTTTTGCGGGGGGAGATATATGCATTTCCCGCTTTGGGGCTCAGTTCAAAATGAAACCTTTGTGAAATATCCATTATTTCCCAGAGGACAGAATTCTCAGTTTTGCCCAGTTGAGTGAGTGTACAGAATCTATACTGCTGGCATCCTCCTGCTGCTGGCAGGTCAGGAACAGCAGACTAGAGATCCACCTGATCTCCCATAGGTTAGAGAAGAGCAGCTACCTCAGTGACTGACAGCTGAGGTTTTACCTTGCTCATTAAACTCCAGGCAATACTCAGTCCTAACTCCAGGACTAGAACAATGTACAACTGGGCGCTACAAGGAAGCCAGGTGCTCTTTAGCAGCAGTCTGACATTAAACTGACTTGTTCTGTTGCAACGGGAGCTTCAGTTGACTTGCTCATGGCTCAGTTTCTCAAATAAAAATCCTTCCTCATAAATAGAGCCACTGGAAAATATGGCAGCTAGTCTTCCAACTGCAGTTGTCCCGTTGATTGCAATGTAGGATATTTTGATCTGAGAAGGAGCATTTATCATGCTATAGCAACACTTATGGCTGGCTGTACAGAGATCTTGGGAAGATTATTTTAGTCTTTGTGAGGAAAGTTTGAAGATTTAAAAGGCGCAAGTACTAAATTTCACTATGATTAATAATCCAGACAGAAAGTACTGGAACCTTCTAATTAATAGACGACCGGACATCTTTCACCCCGTTGCACTTTCTAGCACTTTGTAAGACCCTTCTGAAAGAATGAATGGATGCAGTGAATAAACTGGGAATTCTCTGCAGTATGTATGTACATCCATGGACATGCATATATATGTGTGTGTGTGTATATGTTGGTATACACTTATATGTATATATGCATGTAAGAACAGAATTTTAATATATGTAAGTATCACATCAATACTTAGGGATTTGTCATGATTTTTTATACAATGACAACTGTTTCACATTTTTTTCTCTATATACATCTGCGAGCCAACACAAAAATTCCATCCATTAGCGCAGCCAGCTTTTAAGTGTTACTTGTTACATACGTTGTCTCTTACCCTCTGACCGGAAGCTTTTGTGGTGAGATGCCGTGAACTGACGTGCACGCTCCTCTGTTGGTGCTTTATCTCTCACTTAACTGTCACGCCTTTCTCCTTTCTTCCCTTCCCTTCCCCGTTGAACCTCACTCTTGCATAACCCAGCAAGGAGTTCACGGAGCGTTTCAACCCCAGTGCCCTGAAGGACTCTGCCCTGTCTACACACAAACCCATTGAGGTGAAAGGCCTAGGCGGCAAGGCTACTATAATTCACGCCCAGTATAACACCCCAATCAGCATGTATTCCCAAGATGCTATCATGGATGCAATTGCAGGCCAGGCACAAGCCCAGGGTGGAGAATTTGCTAGGTAAGGTTATTTCCTTGTGTGGAATGCTCTTTCTCTGCATGATACATCTAACAGTCCCTCCACGCATGACATGGCAGCTCTTGCTGGACTTTTCTGGAGTATCTTACACGTGAAAAATGCAAATCAATCCTAGATAGTAGTTGAAAGCACTTCATCGTTTTGAAGTTAAAAGGATGGATAGTTAGAAAATGTAGCACTTCTTTTTTGGTATTCTTCCTAGAACTGCTAAACCCCACAAAAATATATCTAGTGTTCTGGATATGACATGGGATAGCTTTTCATTTATAATGACTGTGCTTTGTCACAACTACCGTACTATATGCATAACTCAGAATGGGAAGGGGGAGGTAGAATTTTTATTGATATGTGAAGAATGCAAAACATTTATTTAGTACTGGCTGCTGTTTTATTCTTTAGAATGGAGAGTTGTACTGTATTATCCCTGTCCCTAGTTTACATATTGTACATGTGTCTCACACACATCCTTTGGACTATGGCAAAATCCACTGATCTTCAATAATTCTGCTCTTCCAATGCATGTTTCTGGTAATCTTATCTGATAAACTTAGCCACAGTTGTTAGGACAGAACTGAAATTACATGTGCGATGAATGTAGCCAGGTTTCTCTCTTAGTGGGTTATCTTTCTACCCAAAATAGAACTTACTTTCTTTTCTTGTGACACCAAAATATAGATATAGCAACACACTTTAACATAGTTTCTTTTCAATATGTTAGCTGCAGGATTATTCAAAATGTAGATGTTTTATGTATTTGCTTGTGCTCCCTTTTACTGGCCATTTATTTTCTCTTTTTTTTTAATCCTCCCCCCTCCCCCCTAATTTTTTGCACCAATATTATTCTGTTGTTTGCCACAACTCTCCCTAATGATGGATCCCAAACAATACCTTTAGTTGGTTTTCACCATGATTCAGTGAGTCTCCACAGGTGTACGTAGACTCATATTTCCAATTAGCAAAGTACAATGAAAGAAGTTCATTCTATCTGTGTTCTTCACAATGGTTCACATCTTTCATAGGCATGGATTACATGAGACATTTTGTGATACATTGGCATTTTCTACTAAATGCTGTAACATTATATAATGCAAATAGTAGTGTTTAAAAATTTTACCTATTTAAATGATCAGATGATTATAAAGTTTCACTGCTGAGCATGTGAATCTTTCTCATTTTATAAAGAGCATTAAAAGAATCTCTCAAATGCAGTACCAATTGCAGGAGTAGCTCTGCTGGACTGGAAAACATCATCATCTTTTCCCACCTGTGGAAGAGATTAAAACGCAATGTGTTGTGGGGAGAGGAAAATGCCCTTTCTAGAGAATCCCAGATAGGGTGAGAGAAGTCCAAAGAGTGCAGCTAGAACTGGAAGATCAGCAGACTTTCCAGGGGAGTTAGGGATTTGTCGTAACATGTAGAATTGTGAAGTAAAGAATCTGAATAACTGGAGAGGCTTGAATCATAAAACATAAGGTGGTAATGAATTATATTAGTATATACATATATCTTGAAAAGAGCCAAATGAATGGATAAATAGATAAAAAATGAAAAGATTTGCAGACTGTTGAGTCGTTGCACCAGTAGCAGCAAGAGCTGTGTTAAATGCCACTAGCAAAAGCTCTGTTCTAACCTTTTTTTTCTCATTTTGAATATGGAATCCACCTATTGCATGGGTGTTTATGAAGTGAGATGATTATTTCCATTAATCCTTTTGTATCAGACAGTTCTAGTGGAACATCATTCTTTGCAGACAACTCCATGACTATGTTATCCCCTGTAATGATGCAAAAAAAGTTTTTCTGCAAGATCCACTATATAAACTACTGTTTAAGCTTTTCCTTCATTTTGGAATGTGACTCCTAAGCCTAACATTCACCTGGTCCCTGAAGAAACTAGTGTTTCTATTCCTATGTACAGTCAGGTGCAGGGGACTCTCTAAATCTACTGTCCAGTGAGCTACAGCCTGGTTTGTAACTTCTTTTTTTTGAACTCGTAACACTTAGTAACTAAACAATTTTCTCAGTAGATTGTTTTATTGGAATTAACACAGCATTTTTAATCTAGATATAAAGGCAAGGTTTGTGCTGATATAACAACGGCCTACCCATTGACTGATACTCCTTTGATTAAACCAGTAACTCATTTACTTCAGGTGTTGCTTTGACCTCTGTGATATTCTGAACTTTGATTTGCAATGGAAACTGAGGATGTTCTTTAGTTTGCTTAGTTGATCAAGTATGAGATAAGATTATGCTTAATGTAGAAATATTTGTATGAGACGTTTGTCACATAAAAGCAGACCAAATTGTGTACCAATTCATTTTTTCTCAATTCTCTGCCTAGAATTTGGTCTCAACACTTAATTACTCTTCTTCTAGCTTTTCATTTTACATTAGAGTTAAGGCTGAAGCCACAAGGTGTATGTAAGATGGTGAGCATACTCAGACTGTAGATCTAAAGGACTTCTGTTCTTTTGGGCAGTAAATAGCTAGAAACACTTCTTGCTTCTTTTAGGAGTGATAAAGAATAGACAGGCTTAAAATAAGAATTCATGTTCTAGTTTGACCATTTGAAATTGGTGATGTTTTAACTTAAGTCAGTGAGATCAGAGTCAGGATCGTCACTTAGAAAATAACCCACACGTACTGGATCATCATGTAAAACACAAAGGAAAGCATATAAATTATTTATACTGCAGCTATTCAGACCTCATGCTGGAACTTAAAGGTAGAAAAATTTGAATGCCCTGACTTTATATCTTTTCTCACTCTGTGTTGCTTTGTTTTAATTGATTTTGCTATACCAAGAACCAAGAGTTGGTTGCAGTAAAACCATGTGGTCAGTACATTTCAAGTACATTTCTGCCAAACCTTTTCTAAATTCCATTATGCAGTTTTAGCCAAATTCACAAGTCATGTAAGTAGACATAAATCCAACAACTTTATCAGGATTAAGATCTGACAGTTCTAGTAGCAGAATCAATAATGTGATTGTACAAACTCAAGTCTCATGCATCCTCTACAATAAGTCAACTTGGCTGGATAATTTACCAGTCTGCATGAACTGTTTTTTTGTTGAGTTGGGGGTTTTTTACCTCTTAGAGCTTTTTTTAGTAGTTGTCTAATATCCGAAGTCACAATATTTTGTTGTTTGTCTACATCAGGGGTAGAACACTGCAGTGTTCCTAAGTTTTTACTTCCTATCTACTTAAATTAAATCTGATGAATGACTCCTCCACTCCAGGGAGTGATTCACATAGTAAACCATAGTTTATAATGAACTCCAAGGAAAAAAAATCACATTGCTACTTATTCAAAGAGGTGTGACTGTCTTTAAACTTGTTTTAATGTTAATAATGTGTGACTTGTATGTTGATGTGAAAAAGGGGGACAATTTTTTATTGAATCCTACTAAAATACCTTAGGCTATAATATGAAAAACCCTCAAAAGCTGTAACGCATTTGGGAAGAATTTTTTTTTTTCAGTAACATCAATTTAAAGTAATATGCTTAAAGATGGATGATATTTCTGCACATACACACCCAGATGAAAAAAAATTAAATTAAGAAGAGGTATAACAGAAGTATTAACATGGTTATGTGGATCTTTAGGCTGTCTGTAAGAATCAACTGTCACATTTAGGTTTATGAAATGCTCATAATGAGCGATGCGCTCTATTTTATATTTCCATGCTGAGTGGCTCATAAGTCCTAGTTACTCATCTACAATATAATTATGATTTTAAAAAAAGAAAAAGGCCTGTTGCATTAAAGACAGAGTTGGAAATATTCCAATGTATTGCATTAATTTAGTTAAATTTATATGAGCGTGTTCCACTCTGCTAGGGAAGGTTAATTCACCAAGCTCCATTTCCTGCCTTAATCATCTACCATAAGGAAATTAATATGTCATATTAATGCCACACATTGCTACTGTGAAATTTGTGGTCCAGCCTCTAGCATTTTTTAACTACCTTCGAGCTAATGGCGTATCTATACATACACTTTTAAACTGCTTTTTTGTATATTGGTCATAATATAAGAACAAAGCATTTCAGCTAGAGGATTTAAACAAAGGAATTTGAACTGTCCATGACATGCACACTGCTGTTGCCACAGTAGTCCATGGTTGAAATTAGCAGTACTAGCTATCCAGTGGTTTATTGTCCCCGCTACAACAGTCTGCAGCTGTGAAATTTGCTATCACAGCAGCTTTTTAAGCTTCAGCAGGATTAAAAAAGTAAGTCCGGGAATATCAAGTTAACTGTTGGCCAAAACCAGGCAGTCACCTGTGACAGTAATACAGGGTAAGGTACTGTGTGCTTAGTCAGGACTAAGACACGGGCCTGAGGTGCCTCTGGGAACTTGAGAAGTGGACTTTAACTGGACCCTTTAGAGTGACAGAACTTTTCAGCATAGCCAAAAGTGAGAAGTGGCAGCAGAACAGTCACAAGGGGGTTGCTGACTTACTGTTGGTATTGCAGAGTATCTCTTTTCCATATGAAGACTACTGCTGCATGACGTGAGCGGAAGGCAGAACTCGCTTCTGCACTTGCTTCCCTGCCTCAGCAAGCCCTTCTGCTGTGTATGAAGGGCCAGAAGAGGAAGGCTACTGCTCTCTCTTCCACCTTCCACCTGAAGAAGGACGTGGCACTAATTTGTCCACTGGGGCACGTAGGAGCAACACTAGTGGAAGCCACTGATGGCACATCCTTCCCAAAATAAACAAGTCCACATTATGCCTTCTATACCTGCTAGTGTTTAGATATTGTAAAGATAGTGGTCTAGGCAATATGAGCTAAAAAAGGAGCTGGAAAATGCTGCTTCCTCCTACAGGGCATCTTCCGCGCTGAGAGAGTTTTTACATAACTTTTATGTTTTGTGATGGAGCTTAAACTGAAGAGTCAGGCTTTCTTCTAAGCTATGCTCCATCATGTAGGTGATTGTGCTGAAACATATAAAAGAAAAATAACTGGGTTTTGTACCCTGCTGGGTCCTCAAAAAAGTGAGAAGTTTGCATGTACTGGGGGTTATGAGGAATATAAATACCCCTCTAATAAAAAAAAAATCCTAAAGAGATGGGGTGCTTTTGGGTCCATAGAATGTATAAGCACACATCATGTTTCTGAGTCCCTTGCAGTCTTACTTGAAGAACACCTCCCATGCTATTGTTACGTGCAAATCCATTAAAACAGCGTATATCATGCAGTGCTGAAGAAGAGGAGTGTCAGCTGGAAAATAATGATATTTAAGGCACTACCTGGCAGTATTTTTTATTATAGTGTATGTTATTGCTGTATGTAGGATATCAGACATGTTTCTTGGCTTTTTCATGATTCCTCTCAGGCTTTCAAACCACAAACCCAAATTCTCTGTAGATTTTCTCTGCAGTGGTATCTTAGAGAACACGAACTTTGAGCCTGAACAAAGGAAGCAACTTTTATAGCAGGTTACTGCTCCTGAAACTTTATAGCAGTGACTTGGTTGGACCAAACGGCCCTTAACTTTTAACAGAGCCATTTCTCAATTTTCATGAAGTTGAGCATGCTGCTTGCAAAGCTCTATATGGAATAGAAAGTTAAAGCTGTTACAATAAATCACTTGCTTCAAAAATAGACCTTGTATTTAGAGAAGTCATGGAGCCAGGTTACTCCAAGCAGTCATCATCCCCCCCAGCGTATATTTCTGCATCTCTGTTAATATTTAATTTTAACTGTATGCTATGCAGAAGTTATTTTCACAGGGAAAAAAAAAAGCTATTAAGTTACTAAGTCTGTTTCTAGCTTGCATCATAAATCAAAGAGAGGTTATCTTGCTTGTGCTACAGAGCTTTGTAGCTTTGACTTTAGCTGTGCAAAATTGGAAGTTTCTTCCTGGATATATCATTTTGCAAGGTGATTAGAGATGTCGTAAGACTCTGAGATACAATCTGCTGTTAAAGATTTCAGGTACAAAATACATGTGCAAGTCTTGAGTACAAGTCTAGACTTCTCATACTTCACATGTTTAGTAGACAATGAATCCAGAGTTATGGCAGCTGGAAGTTTAATTCAGAGTTTGGCAAGGAATAATAATCTCTAGAAAAAGCTATAAAAGCCTACCACATTATTTTTATAATGAAATATGGTTTTTATTTCTAATTGCAACCTTAAAATACACTGGCCCAACACTGTAATAAGACATAACATAAAACAGTATCAACATGAAGCTGTTTTTGTAAGAAATAGTATCGGACAAGAATGCTCAGAGAAATACTTGTTTTTGCTTGGCATACTCTCCTTTATCACCACACATTATTCTAATGACTGTAAGCTTGTGGCTGCATTGGCTGAGGAATCATAAACAGACATTTCCAAGCATTTTCACACTGATTTGAATATGCAGATTTGAATGATAACAGGCCATTTCAAAGGTAGAATGAGCCATAGCATTCTTAATTCACATAAAATTGATCTATGCATTTTTTTAAAAAAAGTTATATTTTCAAAGCTGTGTTTTGGATTGCTGTTATTTTGGATGAGAAGCTGTAAGACCAGAGGGAGGTTGGGATGAAAGCTACCATGTCCTGTTTCACAATGTTTCACTTTCTGAATTGCAGCAGCCTTCCTATTAAAGATCCTCACATAGACAGTGCCTCTCCGGTGTATCAGGCTGTGCTTAAAACTCAGAACAAGCCTGAAGATGAAACCGAAGACTGGGGTCGCCGTTCTGCCAATCTGCAGTCTAAGTCCTTCCGCATCCTTGCCCAGATGACTGGAACGGAGTACAGTAAGTCAAATAACAAAATATCCCCCTCATCCTGATTTTAGATTCACATCTTTATTTTCTTACCTGAGTATTAGCAACTGCTGTGCAAGGAAGACTCACATCCAGTTTGTAGTCATTGTCAGTGAGGGCTAAGATTGGAGAACCCTGTATCTAACTTGAGGGAACTAGGAAATCAAAGTGTTCAATCTCACCTCATGCTTTTTGGAGAAAATTCTTTGATCTGCCAGGGGTCTCACCATAAAAGTATAACAGATGATACAGTAAAAGAGCATTTGGGACCCCATAGTTCTTCTTACAAATAAAATCAAATCTCTGCAGTGTAATCTTTCATTTTCCAGTAGTCTAGACGTACAAAGCTGTCCATTCATTAGAAGAAAACATAAACAACTTATGTCTCTTGTAACAGTCTTTTATGGAAGTGACTTCCGGAGGTCAAAAAAAGCATGGACCACCATTTGTATTGAACCTATGGTTCTGTCAGCCCTGTTATCTAAACCTAGGTCTGCTATGAATGTCATGGGAGCTTGAACTTTGTTGCTTGTTGCCTATGGAAATGTTTTTTTCTGACCACCTGGTACTAAACTTAGAGCTTGTTTCTGATCTAGAGAGAAGGAAGTTCAGGGACCTTTCCCACATCAGGGGGAAATACTTAGTATTTCCTTCTCACATGAATCTGCTGCTGCCTCTCATGCTTTCCTACAAAACAGCAGGCCCTTTCTGTAGAATCATTGCCTACAGCTGTGAAACACTGCTAATAAATGAATGAGAAAGTAGTTGTAATAGCTACTTTCCTAGTAACATCCTTTGTCCTGGCTCTAGGGAACTGTTCCTCTTCATGCTGTTCTTACAAAATCCACTGCTGCAAAGTCAGCATGAATGCACCTTTAGATAGGCTTTTGATATGTTTCTAAAGAACTTATCATCCTAAAGCCAATTCTTTCCTTCCTTCCTTTCTTTCTTTCTTTTTTAACTGAAACATTTTTTTGCCTGCAGTGCAAGATCCAGATGAAGAAGCCCTGAGGAGGTCAAGGTAGGCAACTCCCTGTGAAAAATGTGGCTTTCTCCTTACTGATAACCAAATAATGTTTTAAAACAGCATTAAAGTTGAATGTACATTATCGTCTTTTTGTCTTAAAATAGTCTAATACATTTACTTAAAAATCACTAAAATTAAAATGCTATTAGTGAGAGGCATTTGAATGAAAAGAATAACAAATTAGCATGTTTTCAGGAAAGACGGTGCAAAATTCTGAAGTGTGTATTCAAATCTGAAAGCTTTCTGCACATGCAACTTCTGTGTACTTTACTGGGTATGTGAATGTAGTGAGTTCCTAAGACCAAGCCCTGTGTAACTACTTGATTGTGTAACTGGATGAAAATACATAATGTTGTGATAGCACTGAAATTTGTGAGCAATTTATTTGGATGACCCTGTGATTGACATTTTGATTCTCCTGAAATGATACAGTAAAGGAGTTGTTTCTATCCATATCCATAATTATTTGCTTATGTTTTCTTTGGAGTAAATA
This sequence comes from Buteo buteo, assembly GCF_964188355.1. Lineage (NCBI taxonomy): Eukaryota > Metazoa > Chordata > Aves > Accipitriformes > Accipitridae > Buteo > Buteo buteo. The sequence continues at coordinate 37,806,356 of NC_134174.1, forward strand.
CAACCCAAATTTGTAGAATATGGAAGCACAGGACTGCTTTTGCTAGTGGATAAACGTATTTGTTTCATATGATCTACCAAAATCACTGAAAAAGTGGATCTGTTCAGAGATATAATAAGGAATTAAAGATTTATCATCATTATGTTGTCCTACAGGAAATAGATTTATTAGAGATTCTTATGTTGAGCTTAAAAACTGCAGTTGAATCGGAGTATCCTGCATGCAAGCCTGATTTTCTGTTTGCATACTTCAAATCTCTGTATCACGTTAGCTACTCTAAGCCTCTGGCTGGGTTTGTGATATGTTTGATACTCAATCCACTTTCTCTTCATTTTTTCTTTTTTCCCCTTTTTTTTTTTTTTCTTTACTGCCATGTGGCTTCTATAAAGGTTCTGAGCTTTTGATCACAGTGCAAGTTACAAATGTTGAATCAGTGAGAAAGATGTCTGTCATCTTCCTTGTGAAAATACAAGTATGCTTTCGGTTTATGTTTGCTATAAACCTTTCATTGCAGTTCACCAAAGTTCATGGCTAGGTGCCTGAACATCAGGCTTGACATTACATCCCTCAGGGATTTATTTCTTCCCTCAAATGTGCAAGCCTAATTCTTATTAAATGTATTGTGCATTATCTGTTTTGATGTAATAGCACACATCCAAATCCTTATTATGATGGGATTTAAAGTGTTGTGCTGAACTTAACAGTCCCCTGTACACATCTGAGAGTAATATGTTGTTTTAAAGAAATAATCTTTATAGCTGTAGTCTGTGGCTTTGGAAAATACTAGATATTGGAAACTTAACATGGTATCAGATATGTTGAAAATAATTATCTACTAACACATCAACATGTGTAAACTGCACATTCTATTCAGTGTAACTTAAAGTACATGACTACATCCACTGTGCTTTGCGCATCTTCTGCCATGTTGAGGTATCATTGTGTTACCCTTTTTTTCTTTTTCACAAGGACAGTTATGGTTATGAGTATATTTAGGCACAGCTATATTACCTGAAGTGGTTTAAGGGCGTTCATTGATAGTAGAGGCAGGAGGGAACATATGCTAGGTAGTTCTATGGGTACAGTGCAATTGGCATGAGCTCTGGTGCAAGGAATGAAATGGGGTCTCCCTTCTACCTAGCTGATAGTGCTTGCCCTATTGTGGTGGCTTGGTACCTACCTCAAATGTTGCACATACTCCACTGCAGATTTTGTAGCAGCAGCCCTGGTTATGCGTGGATCCATCATATACTATGCTTTGAGGCCTATTGGACCCCTTCTGTTTAACCTTTTGGCAAGGCCCCTGCCACTCTTGATTTTGTAAAGGATGGAAGGACCTGTGTCAAATGCACAGAATCCATGCTTTAACTCTAATCTTCCAGCACCATAACGGAGTAGAAACTCCTCTTCAGTATCTACTCCAGGCAGCCTGTACAACCACACCTTTCTCCATACCTGCAGTTTAGGATCACCTGGAAGGCTTCCTGGGCTCCCGAAAGCAAAAGGTTTCCATGGAACTGTGGAACCTAAGTCTTGCCAGCATTGCATTAATCCCATGCTGTGCTGGCATTCTGGAAGAATCCTTCATGTTCCAAAATTTAAACTGTCAGAGATTTCACTGTGTGGGGAATTCTGGTCTCGGGGCATGCTTTGAGCAATATCTCCCTGGTGCTTTCTCTTGTCTCTTTGTGTTGGCTCTTCAGTGTAGTCAGCAAGAACTGTATGAAAGGGTGAGCAGGTTTCTTCCAAACACTTGGGGGGAAAAAAATTGAAAACAAACAAACAAAAAACCATGTAGCTTATTTTTGGCAGAACCGTTTTACACAAAAATAGTCACTTCTAGATTTCTACTTCTAACTTCATGACATGCTCTGAACAGAACCCATAAAGCTTGGAAATTTTCAGGTGGCAGAATAATCCTTTCAGTTAATATTAATGAGCTAATTGCCTGACTGTCCTTTGCTCATGCTACTGCTATTTTGAAGGCAAACATAAGATTGTAACTTGCTATGAAAACTTTCCATTGCTATTGTGCTGATTGTTACAGAATATTTTCCGGAAAGATGGTATTCATTTCAAGCCAAACAGATGTTTTTGAATACCTTTTTCTTGAAGGGAGGGTATATCTTTAAAGCAGTAAGGGAATTCTTAAATTTCAGGTAAGACCCACTGTAGCTGGTGTGCTCCCATGTAACTTGAAAAAATGTCATCATGAAGTTTCACCATTTCAGCTAGGAATACTTTACGTCTTTTAATTACTTAAAGGCATAAAAAATAGTTTGAGAAGTCATACATCAAGACTCCGTTAGGAGTGTTACTTGCATGACACTGTTATTAGGAACAGAAAACTAAGAAATATCAGTGAATTTGTTGGCATTTACTCTGTTTATTGTTTCATGCCTTCTTCAGCCTGAGGAGTAAAACCAGCCCAGTCTGTTCATTTCTGTTTGTCTGGTTTCACTCTCAAGTTCCGCTACATTAACACAATTGTCTTTCATTTTGGATGTAAATAATGAGGGGAAAATTACCTTGTTTGCAGTGAATCAGATACATTTTGCAAATAACAAGAACATTTTATTTTCCATTCTGTTTGATATACTTCTCCTTGACTGTGCTCTCATCCACACCCTCCTCCTTCCTCTTTTTATTTACAAAACCTGAATTTAAACTATAGAACATATAGAAAAGATTAAATCCTGACAGGTGCTTACAGCTTGTTTGAGCGCCCCAGTCTGCAGTCAAAGGTAGCTAGGGGTGTTCACAGGAGGTGGCCAACACTTCACAGAACCGTGCTTTGAAGATCCCATGATATTCTGCTTTTTGACACAAATGACCAGAAATATTTATGCAAATGTCAAGACTTATACTCACCTATGCTGAGAAAAGCTATAGAAAAGTACTGCTGAAACCTGTGGCTGATGGTCCTTACAGGAAGGACAGCAGGATATATATATATAGGCTGACCTAGGTATTACAGCATGGAAAATATTTGCATTAATTTTGCTGTTGTATGGAATTAACTCTGCTCAGTTCGGGGGAAGGGAGGGAAAAGCTGAGAGAATCTACTGGCAGGAAAACAAGGGGATTACACTGCATTTCTAGCAAAAGCAGCCCTGTAATACCAAGCACAAGTCAAAGAATATGAAGTTATATCAAGTTATTTCTCAGAAATGAACAACTGCAAAAACCTTTCATACGTGGTCCGAAAAGGATCACACAGCCTTCTTTGTGCTGATTTGAAAGCTGAGGAAAAAATCCAAATAAATTGCCGTTGCCCTAGTTATAAGGCAGGGGAGTGGTAGCCATGGTCCCTAACCCCTTTCTTTCTCCCTCCTTTCTTTCTTTTCTCTGTGTGTATGTCTCTCTCTGTCTCTGTCTTTCTTTCTCTCTCTCTTTCTTCACGCCACAGGGAAAGGTTTGAAACGGAACGTAACAGCCCACGCTTTGCCAAATTGCGCAACTGGCATCACGGCCTATCAGCGCAAATCCTTAATGTTAAAAGTTAAAAGCCCACATTTAGCAGGCAAATACATGAGACAGAGAATTACAGTAAAAAATTAACTGTTGTCCTGAGTTAGGGCCTAAGAGTGTCACACACACAGAGAAAACACTTACTGCTAGGGACTTTCTCTGAGTGCCTGTCTTCTGTAGATATCTGTTGTTAGCCTGTTATCCATTCACTGTTACCAAAAGTAAAGCTAATGATACACCCAGTTCATGTTCTTCATTATAAAGTAGATTAGCTTTTGTCCTTTACTATATCAAATATAACTCAGTATACAGGAAAGCATTACTATTGTACTCTCTTGACTTTAATTCTAGAAGAAAATTAGAGGGAAGTTATGGACAGTATTTCTTTAGAGGGAAGAGGAATGAGACTTACTGAGTTTTACTGCTGTAAAGATAATTAAGTAGGAGAAAGAAAGATGAAAAGGAAAACTGACTGAGCCTGGCCTAGACTTTGCTAAATGTACAACATACTTACTTTGCATAGCTGAATGATGCCGTTTGAAATAAGATATTAGCAATGTGAAGTTGTATTTCTTCAATATATTATACTGGTAGAAGTCATTTGTTGAAACCATTGCTGTAAGTTTTCTGTTGGAAACCTGAATTTGTCATTATATGAAAGCTAAAGATAGCTGTGGTTGCTCAGGATCTGTGAGAAAATTACTTTTGCTAGAGGTGATTTAGGAGTGAGAAGAATATATAGTACCACTGGTGCACTGAAGTTTTTAAAAGCATCTTGTAAGTTTTAAGGAATATGTTGCCCATTCTGTATTGCTCTTGCTTTGACCCACATTTTTTCTGTATATAGCAGCATGCTTTATCTGAAATAAAAGGTTTTAAAACTAAAATAATTATGTGCCTGTTTTACACAGTACTTTATTCTGTTTTAAACCAATAACTGCTTCAACTGACTATTGAAAGAAGAACTTTTCTTTCCACAATATGAAATTTGATCAAAAAGCTTTCCTCTATTACCTATAATTCTTACTGACCTTTAAGTTATCTGAATTGGAATAAACCTGACAAAGCAGTTGAAAGAACAACAACAGAAATGAACAAATATTGTATTAGGTGTGAATGAAAACAAAGCCTAATTAATAGATGTTAGATGACAACCTATTACTAATATCATTTAGTATTTCCATTTGAATAGTGTGTGTTCTCTGGCAATAATTATTAATTTGTGCCCGTGGCAAAGGTACTTGAGACATTGCTGGTGCTTAGAATGGGATCTTTTTGTTTCAACATTTCAACAATGCTTTGCTTTTAAGCTGTGTCAGTCAAGATATGGCAAACCTATACCAAAGGTCCCCAAATATTTCTGTTTTCTGTTTGAAGTACACCGAGAGCAATGTCACTTCCCTTTCTAGTTTATGCTCTGATCATTAAATGAAACAAAAAAATGCAACTAAATTAAACTGATTCTGATTTCCATAGAAACAGTTGATGTTAGCCTTCAACAATCTGCATTAGGAGTCCTTAGCATTGATTGAAGCAAAAGTTTCTGGTGGTAAAACACTGGTCTCTGCAATGGAAGGTTGACTTTGTTGGCAGCCCTGCCTACAGCCCTCAATTTTTTTTTTTTTTCATTAACATCCATAAACTGCAAATTAGGTACCTTTATCTGGTAGCAGTAATTCTGTTCAAAGAGATGAGTGCATGAGATTAGATTGAAACTCTTACACTTCTTGCTGCTTCCAAACATCTGAAATTTATATCAGCAGTCCATACAGGAACAAAGTTCTTGCAAACTCCCGTTGTTTTTCTGTGTTATAGAAGGAAGGAAAAGCTACCGTTCATGGAGGATTTTGCATGAATCAGCCAAATACTGGAGTGTTTAAAGGGGAAAAAAAAAATCTAGCTATCATACTTTAAAAAAAAAAAAAGTAATTTTTGAATATTATTTTAGAGAACCTGAGCACTACTTCCTTTTAAAATGCAGTTCACTTTTCTTAGATAAGGACCATAGCAATTCAGTAGGCATGCCATTTAATATACAACACTCATTTACATTTCCCTTGTGGGAACACAAACAGATTCTGATCACGCCATCTTATTAGTGCCTGTGGAAAATCAGCATAACTGCATGAAATAAGAGCAACATTTTAACTTTTCCTGAATGTTGCTAAGATCAAACTTTGGTTCAGAGTGAGAGAATTTTATTTATATATGGGAAATTTTGATAGAACTTAAAATATCAATAGGCAATTAACTTTTTTCATAAACATCAAATGTACGTAAATGTAAGTAAAAAATCTTGCAGTTCTAATTTTCAACCAAGTTAAATGGTTTTCTGAATAAGTAATAATACAGTGTTTTCACTTAAGCAGGAATTGTGTATCCTTAATGTTTTATGAACATAATACAGATACTATTTGTTTCAAATAGTCCTAGTGCATGTACTATAATGGAAAAGAAAATGTCTAGACTGTATCTCAATGTTTACACTTAATTTTTTTTTAAAGGTATTTTTTAATAATCAGAAAAGCATAGTTTGATCAGATATGTAATTAATACAGATGTAATTAAGCAGCCCTTTTCCCTTAGCTCTGTTTCAGTGGATTTAATGATAAAAATTCAGTGCATGTAAACCATGTGATCAGATAGAGAAATAGTTTTAATCCTTTTTCCTGGAGGATACAAAATAGAATCTAAACACTTTCCAAGCTTGTAGAATTTCAATTCTTTATGTAATTATAGAAAAAAAGTAATAGAAAAAAAATCTTCAGCAGCTGGTAACTTTTGGAACTTTTGCAATGATAAAAGACCTTTTGTGAAGGTGCTGTCATTAATCCCTAAGGCAAGAGTGTTTACTACAGCATATTTCTACTGCTTAGTCCAGTCCATCTCAAAAAAATCTCCCAAGTGATGGACTTTGTTAATTAAACTGTCAGTCAATTTCTTCTATCCAGTTTCTTCTTTATATTTAGACTAGTAACTCCTTAATTCTTACTCCTCAAAAAATCTGCCTTTATGTTGTCATGGGGATCTTCAAGCCCAGAAAATGAATGTTACAGATCTTTCTTCATATAACTATTAAAAGTCCTTGTTTTTTCCCTCCTGAGTAGGAGGCAGACTTTCTGAAAGGTGGAGAAATTGGGCCGGATTTGTCATTCTACTACATCTCATTGCTAGAGACTGTAACAGACTTAGGCCTGATAAGAAATCATTAACAGCTTTAAGAAACCACTAGCTTTGTTCTAGCGAAAGGTCAAGTCTGGCCTGGTTATGCCCTATTCTTGATATGGCCAGGCTTATCTCACTGTTGCTTCTGGTTGACCAATCCCTTCTTGCAGTGTTTCTTGACCACTTGCAGAAGTCTGCTGTTTTGCCTAGGAAAATTAGCCTCAGTTAACGACAGTGAGGCTTAAAATAGGTTCCTGACTGAAGACTCGATGAGTCATGTAATGCTTTAAAATAGCACTGATGATAGGCAGGTATATCTGTCCCGCAATGAATATATTTTGAACCATGACTGTTCTGCTGAGCAGAGGACAATGGTTGGTGACAATACTGTCTTCTAAATAGCCTCTGTGCCAAAAATCAAGTAAAATGCAGGATGTGGATAGTGATATTAACCCCTTGCCCTTCCCAATATTGCCAGTAAAGCATAGTGTTATAAGCATTTAATGAAGACACAGCAAAGCTGATGCCAGTAGGAAATCAAAACCAAAAGGCCTTCCAGGTAAATCTGCTTGTCTGGTTATGACACAGGGAAATGCTCATTTTCTGCTGTGGTATAAGACCGTTTGATCTAAACTAACCTGTTTCCTGAATACTGCTGCCTTGCCTTCTACTCAAATGGTCTCCTCCTCACCTCCTACGGTGCTTAGTTTGCAGCAGGAATACTGACTGCATGCAGTGTGTGCTGATGGGACATGGCTAGTGTGTGACTTTAGGAAAGCAGGCATGAGAACTTGACCTCTCTTCCTTTCATGCATGAAAAAATTACAAAAGGAAAAAAGTTCTGTGGCTCCTTCCCTTGCCTCCCTCTTTTCACGCCTGCCTGCATGGGAAGGAGAGTAAGTTTTTGCTATGTAACAAATATAGAGGTCACTTTCACCTCATTGCCGTTTCGTTCTCATTATGCACAGCTGTGTGGAGTATATCTTCAGTAGCACCTATTTTAGGGACTACTTTATCACTTTTGAAAAGTCCAACTCTTGCGTATCACAGAGCTGTCTGAAGCATTCTTCAGGGGCAGAGGTGACACCATTTTTTCAGTTGTGCACTCAGGTTCCGACAGGGACTAAGTTGATTTTGTGGCTTCTTTAGCAGTGTCTACCATGAGTTTCAGTGACTGGGACTTTTACATGTATCAAAAAATACATGGATACTTGCAAAAAAATTTAGTTTGCAAAGTTAAAAAGCTAGAATTTTGGTATGGTACATGGTAGTACCAGATAATGACTTTAATCAGTTAGCCTTTAATCAACAGCTTTCTGCAATATACATGTAAATGAATCAACTAAAATTTGCTCTCAAGCACAATAACATTCTTTGTTCTACTGCTGCTTATCAAAGCCATCTGACACCTCCAAGACAAGCTAAGGCACCTTAATCCCCTTCCTTCATTTGCCAGAATTTCCGATGATCAGCATTGCTGACCTGCCCAATTGCCAAAAACTTCCTATCTGTGTGCTAATCAGATTACCAAAATCCTTTTGAAAGATATACCTTATTTTTCCACGACAGCCCATGAAATAAAGCAGATTTCTATAGGTACCTTTCTCATTTAAGGAACATAACTGCAATAAAGAATAATAAGCACATCAGTTTAATATATTCTGATCCCCACTTACCTTTTAGCACCTAAAGAGTGACAAAAACAGAGGAATAGTGAAATAACTCAATTGTCTCTATGGAATTTTGAGTGAAACTAGAAGGGAAAATTGATCAAATATAATGTCTGTCTTCTCCCAAATACTCCTGAAAGTTCTGTGGGAAAAATGAATTTAGAGATCATAAATTCCTTGTTTTCAAGCCAGTTCTCTGTAGAACCAATTGATCAAAGATGGTGACCATAAGGTATAGTGTAACTGCTTGAATGTACTCACTTAAAATTGGAAAAGTGAGGCCTCCAAAAGAAATTAGCGAATACCATGAAGCTTTTCTCAAAATAGTTCATAGAGAAAGTAACGCATAAGCTAACAGAGCTTGTTAAACCTCAAGATTCATTTGGGGGGAGGGGGGGTGCGTGTGTACTGACCTATATTTAACATCTTGTCTTTACCATCTCCATCTTCTGCATGTTCCTGTCCAGCAGTTAACTTTTGCGTGGGCAGAAGTTAACATCACTTTCATTCCTACTGTGCAACGTTTGAGATTCTCATATGCATCCTTCCGCTGATGTAGATGACTAACCATGATACCAGTGCACAATGCTACCTTTCTCTCTGAGTACTCCCTTGCATTGCCTTCAGTCCAACAAGGAAAAAGCAGTTCTTGCATGTCGCAGTCTTTCCCACAAGCACGTGTAACCCGGAGGTACTCAGTTGTGGTCTGTGGATCATCAGACTGGCTCATAGAGCGTTGTTTAGGGTGAGCTGGAGAAATGGCTGATAGCATAGCAGTGGCACTGCTTCCTTTTATTCTGCTTCTAAATTGCATTAATGTCAGCAAAATTACCCTAAATACTAATAACTTCCTAATAGCTCATTTCCACGTAAGCACTTTTCTAGTTGACCCAGAATGTTATATGATTACAAAAGAGAGAGAGGGAAGGTAAGAAAATCCTTAAGAGAATTTATGAAATAAAATGTAATCCACATTCTGAAAGAATGACAACTGCTCTAATTCATACCACTTATTTGGTTCGGGAACCGAATAGAAGAGACACATTAGTCTATTTCAGATGCAGCTTCAAACTTAGGATAATACCATGTAGAGAAAGTATGAATTTTCATATCATCAGTATGCACAAATTAAAAAGTGGCTCTAAAAAACTACCAGCTGAAATTGAGATCTATGGGTTCTTGTTCTTCTCTTGGCTTCCCTGGAGAAAAGTGAAGTCAAGATGAGAAAGAATGCTTCAGTGAAGGGGGGAATAATTTGCTGGTGTACAATACCTAAGCTTGTTGTGCATTGGTTTTGTCTATAATAGTCACAAGTACAAACTGAAAAACTGGATCCTGTGTTCAGGTGCCTGGTGGCAGATACCTGCGCTTTACCAGGGGGACTACAAAAATCTAGAGGGAACCATTCAGGTAAATCCAATTGCACACTTAAGGCCAAGATAGGGAATAATTATCTGAAATATAGCCCAGCTCAAATTGTTCCACATACTTAGAATTTTGCAGTCTTTGTTCTTATTAAAGTGATGTGTTTACCAATAAGATAAATTGGAGTACATATACTTGCATGCCCAATACCACTATGTCGGTCTTGGAAAAGAGTTATCTTAACTTTCACCAACACCGATGCTGCTGTCTTTCCAGCTGCATTTATTATTTGACTGTTAAATATAACAGCATACCAGTAGATGCCACTAAAATGCATCCACGGAAGGTATTTGCTTTGGGTTTAGTGAGCTGCTTTGAGTTCCATACTACTTGCTGAGAATGAGTTGCTGGTTGTTTTTTCTTCCACTGAATATATGATAATGCTTTTCCTATTCTGTGGCACTGTCTGCACAAACCAGGATACCTTCTGGGAGAAATGTATCTCCCTGTTTTGGAAAGCAGACATACTAGTAGG